>NW_011887744.1:1910913-2133284 GCF_000806365.1 Fopius arisanus | reverse complement strand
AAATTTCGCGCTTTCAGCGGAATGAAAAAATTATGAAATCCAATTAAATATACGCTGCACCGAGAATGAATGATGCTCTCCTCAGTTTCGAATTTTCAATTTGGAGAGAAAAAACCTGAAAAAAGGTTGAAGGATGGAGTTTGAAATCTTCAAAAGATTCTAACCCCGTAATTAATGTTTTTGTATTCAATTTGTCATTCCGCGCTGATTGCAGAATATATTTATTATATATATTAATATTACTACAAAAAAAGATTTTGCATTTTTCCCATCAGAATAAATGTAAAGTGCGTGAGTTGATCTTTGATTGGAGCTAATTAATGGATCATAATAAAATGACAATAAAAACCAGAATGAGAACGTAAAAGACATGGGTTTCCATGAAATTTCAATGGACTCATCAGTTAATTCCACTCGAATGGAGTGAACCTTTCATCAGCAAATCGACGCATCTGGTTCCCAAGTCCCACTCAAAATTATCAACTCACCTTCCTCTTAATCCGGAAATCCGAGAATTATGAACTCCCCTCAGTATCCATAGAAACCTCATTACAATAAAAACCCCTAGCTCTTCTTTCACCTCAGAGTTTACGATTTTTTTTATTTGAATTCTATTATTTCCACATAATACGTGTGCCATGTTTCTAAGTAACACCTCTCCTCATCCCTGTGTATGTTAATCACCATCATCTTCCAACTCCAGTGGCACTCACACCGGGCACGTGCGTTAATTAGCATTTTCATTTACGTTCTCTACCTCACAGTTATATATCGGTAGAGACGTAACAGTGTTACGTGTTCGTTTTACTAAAAAAATCTTGAATTTCTCTCTTCTCTGGCACTTGCCTTTTTTTCGGTCAGAGAATTTTTCCATTTTCCACGGGCATGAGGAGTCCCGTGTGACGTGAACTGAAATGCTTGGCACACTCTGAGGGTGATGTTGGAGTGAAGAAGGGAACTGAAAAACGAGAAATATACCGTAGTAATAAGAACGAATTGAAAATAATAACACGAGAGCAACATGTGCTTCATGAATATTCCCTGGCATCTCTTCTCTAATGTTATTCCATGAATTCCTACCTTGCCACAGGCGCCAAATGGAGCCAATTAGAATCACTTTTGTTTTTCAGGACACGTATTCCCTCCCTACAGGATATGCATTTTTTTTCAATTCCCTCGGTTGAAAGCAAAGAAAAAGTTTACCTAATGTTAAAAAATTTCTTAATGAGAGAAATAATTGATTAATAAATTGACAACGAAATGAGAAAGAGTATTGAGAAATTGGGAAATGCGGGAGGTTCAGCTGAACGTGTTGGATGGCTTCCATGAAATCTCGACGAGTCCAATCCTTCTCCGAAAGCGAAGATATTTCCCTATATCATAGATAGAAATGCACAAAAGAGGTGACGGACCCAATAACCAATTTTCTCTGGTATACAAAACGTCACGAACAAACTGGTGCAATTGAAGGGCGTGTGATGCACACTCACCATAAAATGGTTTTCATGACAATGGGGCCCTGGTATTTGTTCATTCCCATCTCTCGTCGAGTGATGTAATATGAAGGAGTGAGACGAGAAAAAAAAAACGAGATGCCAAGGGTGGAAAAATGGGAAAATTCGTTGAAAAAAGAACGTTAGAGGGAAATAAGGGAAAAAGAGAGATATGAAAAATTCCCAGTAGAATTGATTACCGAGGGTGAAAAAAATGAATGTGGCCCATTTACCGTTATTAATGAACAATAATGAACAATGATTATCACGATTTTTGTGAGTAGCATTATTATATGACAACCCAGGAAACAAAAGGGCAGAGATAATTCCCATTATTCTTAAATAATGGCGTTTATTTTCCTGGTCCTTTGCACCCTCATCATCTCAAAATTACCTTCACCCTAAAAGAGGCAGTGGAGCGACGTCGAGAGGAGGAGATGAGTGGAGCTGGGGAAGACAGTTGAACGTAATCAACGTTAGGTAATGGCTGGATCCCTCGTGTCCTTCCATTCACATTGCAGAAACATCTCAACGTGTCGCGATTGAAAATTCCAAAAAAATTTTTCAAGTCCCAGCCAGAAGGGGTAGAGCGGCAATTGTTGGAGGATTTCCATCAGAATTTCATGATAGTCTGAGGGAACACTTTTCAAGAGATTCAATTTCGGGTAGTTGAGAGTTATTCAGATACGTGAAGAGAATTTCCATTCATGAGGTGGATATTCTCGGGAGATTAAAATTGTGCTATGATATCTTTTATTTCATACGAAGAAAGTCCTTTCGTTTTCTTCCTTCAGCTGATATTTTCCGTATTATTATTATTTTTCTACAGATTGATTGATTAATGTGGAAATTTGTCGACATGATTTATCTCGAGATGATTAATGAACGGGAGGAGATTTGATTAAAATAATTGTTCACTGATCACTCTCAAGTGACAATTGTAGGAGAGATTCCACGAGAAGTGCGTGATAGTCTGAGAGAACACTTTGCACGGGATTCAATTTCAGGTAGTTGAGAGTTATTCAGGTACGTGAACTGAATTCCCATGCACGGGGTTGATACTCTCGAGAGATTAAAATAGTAGGATGATTCCATTATTTCAAATCTAAAGCTGTGCTTTTTTAACCTTCACGTAATTATTCCCGAGATAATTAATTTTCCACAAAGTGTCTCGATAATAAAAACAACAACGATTTGGTAATTTCAGGAATAAATATAACGTCAAGATATAAATTCAAGCGTTTTAGCCACGTCTCCACCGCATTTATCCACTATTTTTCTCGACAACCTCTAAAAAATGAATGCTCCAAAGTTGTCATTAATAATGGAGAGCCACCCGTCCAGAGATGATTTTTTTTACACCACTCGAGGCGAACGTATACGACTGATGTGAGCTAAAGCCCTTTTTACGAGTGACGCGAGTACAATGTCTGGTGGCAGAGTTTTGCTGTTGAAGTACCGTATATCCAGCATGCACCGCGGATTTGTCGGCGCATTAAAAGGCGCCTTTACCATAAGCCCCTGGACCCGAGATAAAGAAAAAGTAGATAAAGGAACGAACGATGTTTGAGGTACATGAATGATGGTGAAGCTGTTGTTTGATGGACGAGTCCAATCCTCTAGGACAGGTTTATGCGACAATCGACCTGCGTCCCAGGTAGAAATTGCATGATAACAATAATGGCTGTGCGAACCGAGATTTTGCGAGACTCAATGATTCAGGCTTCGAACAAGCCTCATTTCAGGGTTCACTCGAGCCTGGAGTCAGCCTGAAATTGTTATTTCATATTTCTGAATAATTGACACTGAGTAAACTGCGCTGCATCATTATTATTTGAATTATCGATGAAAAATTACGATGCCGTCACTTAAATTTCTCGAGTAGCTTCCATAATCGGTAAGCGAGCTGAAAGTTCCGTAATTTTTACTAATTATTCCTCTAAATTATTTCCGGTGGTGATCCGCAATTCTCAGATCCATATGCCACTGAAAAACCGTGGAAAGGTTGAAAATTTAGGCTTCCATTGAAAAATCGATTATATTTTATTATAAAAAATAGAATTTCCTTGAATTTTCATGAAATTTCTGTTAAAGTAATTTGAACCTATGCAACTCATCAGATCTTAATGCGATGCCGTTTTCAGTGGATGTAGGACTTCAGCTAATGGTGTACCATTAAAAGATATTCGAATTATTTGTCTAATGTTCTCGGTGTTCTCAAGTCGAATCTCCTTCCGTGCTGTACTCCAGTCCAGATATTACTTAATTTTTTTATTACACAATTTCAGTCGAAAAGTTCATTATTGAGTTTTGTTTCGAGTGCTTTTAAAGGGAAGAATAGGAGATTGTACGGGTACCTTGCTAGTGGAGGATGGGTTGGTAATTCCTCATTACGACGATGAAATCTTCTTTCCTTATAAGACCGTTGTCTTACAATAAGCTGATGAACTTTCTTCATTTCGCTATTAACGGAAATTTACGTTGTTGATTGGCGGAGATCATGTTGAGAGCTGAAGCCATCAGTCGGATATTTAGTGTGCGTTCCAATGGTCCGTTGGATGAACAATCGATTAGAGTTGTCCCTTGCGGCGAGGATACAAATGGAATTAATCACGATCACTGTGCATTGTTTAAAAAATATATCCCCGTCAGCTACGGATTTTTACCCAAGACCCTGACCCCTCTATGTTATTCCGATTTTTTTCTATATTTTTTTTCTATACTTTTATATTTGAGCTTCAAGTTAATGAAAATTTCCACCCTTCCATCCAGGGCTCCCTGCGAGAAATTAATTTCTGAAAATCACTCACAACAACATGTGCTGTCCATCCGCGTATGGGCGAATTATGGGGGCGTGTACTTCAATCAGGGTAAAGGGTAGTTTAAAACGTCAAACTCATGAAAAAAAAACCGAATGTAATATTTTTTTAAATATATAGATTGTATCGGAGGTGAGAAAAATTTTAAAGGGTAAAATCCTTAACTCTGGCTTCCAACTAATTTGTACGAGAAAGGAATTGACACTAAAAAAATAAAACAGTGGACACTAACAATAATGTAGATTAATATTGAAAAATTTCTACATTTAAATCCGAGTGCAATTTTTTTTTACAACTTCCTATATAGATGGTTCTTTTGATAGAACACATTTTTGACTCGAGGATTACACAGACATCTGACATAATTTTTTATTGGATTTTTTGCTGTACGTGCCCAGAGATCTTTGGAGTTTTCGTTTTTTCGTCATAAATTTTTATCTCTCGTCTGCAAATGGATAAAATCCGGCAGTACAACTCCGTGGTATCCAACAACAGCTGCCTTGGATCATATTCCAAACGTAGCCCACGGATCACTTGCCCAACACATGAGAACTTCTGTATTTGACGTTCATTCCCTCAAAACGGATCTTTGCCCTCAGAGCCCCAAGAACTGATCGCCCTGGGGTAAACAAGGATTGATCTCTAAGTAGTGGCAAAAGCCCCCCAGTAATCCTCCAGTTGCACAACCCGGAATATCACAAATCGAGGAATATTGAACTGCAATTGGAGATATTGATCATAACTCCAACGATAAAAATATCGAGACTAAATTCCGCGAGACAATCACACTGTCAAAGATTGCCGGAAATTTCAGTCACAAAGTGAATGGATGAATACGAATTTTTAATTATATCGGTGTGAATTTAATTTCGATAAAAAACGGTCACTCAATTTCTCTTTTCCCTTGAAAGTCCCAGAAAATTGAATTTTTCCTGTTGAATAACAATCGATTTTATACTGACAGTTAGAATTTTCATGCTCGTCGCGAAACATTTTGTTCAAAATGAAATTCAATAGAATTTTCGATAAATTGAAAATTCAGGGAAATTATTGCATTTTTACGGTTTCCCGGTGCCATGTCGACCTGAAAATCGAAAATTACTAGAATATTGCAAAAAGGTAAAACGCTGAAATTAAATACGGCATCCATCCGAAAGCCAGCTATAGCAAATTAAATGATTCTTCAATTAAAAATTATTAAAAAATTCAAGTTATGTTACTGGCAATTTTGAATATAATTTTTCAATAATGTCGTTTTTGAATATATCCACGGGATACATCCATTCGCGGTTTTTATGACTTTTTTTTATCTGCACTTGTGATTCTCATTGCATAAAAAAAAATATGACAAATAGATCTTTATGACTTTATTCGCAATTAAAGCGACTTGTAAACAACTGGAAACAATGACAAACAGGTGATTCCCCTGGGGTCCTCTTCCGCTTTTTGAAACAAAAACCTAGTTTTTTTAATAAAAAATCATTCTCTCTGGTTCTTCATAGTGTTTTCATACGTTCGAAAAATTCATATTCCCCACAATATTCTGTTTCTCTGAATGTGTCGCTTGGTACACGTATCGTCAATATATTTACTCATAATAACACTCGAGTAAATCCGCTTATCCCAGTATTTCAATGATAACCCGGAGCAAAACATGATTGGGCAACTGCTGATTCCATGCTTTCAACTCGTTGTAAATATTATTGCATTCAAGCACACCGACTCAGTAATGTACTCGGACATGAAAAATACATTTTCCCTCTCCTTCTTTCCAATGATGAAATATGGAGTTATTGACTGTACAGACCGAGGACAATCACGATAACGAGAAAATAGTATATTTCGTAACAAGTGCGGAAAATTGATTTTCGGTGTGTGGGGAATTTATAGCAGGAGCCGAAAGCCAGTGGATTAATTCCACATGCCGAAAAGAACTTTCTGCACGAGTTGCGAATAATATTTGTCTTCGCAATGTGCGGGAAAGTGACTTTATGCTCCGGTTCGCTTTGCATGCCTAAAAATTTACTTTCCGGCACATCATGACGAAAATATATTTGTTGATTTTGAAATACTCGATGTATGACTAATAAAATCGCACTACAGAGTGAACAATCAAATGAAAAAACAACTTGTACTCGAATAATTTCTAGCCGATTCTTTTTGTCGTCACTCACAACATCGTATTTTGCACTTTAATTCCCCTGCAATTGTCCGTCTGGCTGTACAACACTACATGATCACGATATCTGCTATGTATTTTTCTTGCTACAATGAAGCCGAAAAAACCCTCGTGTGCAAACATTGGTTTCATGCCCAACCGAGAACGAATCGACAGCTGCCCAGCCAATACACACCCCATTCTCGATAGATAAAGTGGAGAAAGAGGGAAAAAGCGAGGTAAAATGAAATGAAAGGGTTCAAATAGTACAAACGTTAAAACGCCCAGTTTATTGCATACGTACCATGCATTTCAATTCGCCAATTTTTTTTTTTTCACTCTTTTGCTACTTCGCCCGCTTGACAAATCATAGTTAATTAAAAATTCTCCGGGGATTTGTACTGCAAATTTGCAAACATCAATTATTCTCTCCTCTTTCGATTATGATAGGGGACTCTGTAATGATAACGAAAATTGGAAATTTTCGTTGGAATTGATCTCGGGTGTCATAACACGTCGGGATTTATGGGCGGACGCGATGGTATGTGACAGCTGGGATGAGAGTATTCCACTGTATAGATCTGGAATTTTTATGTGGAAATTCCATTTGCGTGGGGGTGTGTAAATTCTGGGATTGGAAGGGACCCTTGGAATATCGGGAGGGGAAAAATAACGGGGAGTGCGTTCGTGAGATAATATGGCGAGAGCCGGAAATCTCCGTCATTTTTTTTTCGTCTCCAATTAAAAATTTGGTTCTCCATTCGATACCAATTATTCCTGACGGACAATCAAATCACATATTCCACAAAACAAACAGTGAAGACAAATTTTTCATCCCAAATTGTATATTCAATTCTTTTCCAGTGGAAATGAAATGAAAATACAATAATAATCGATTTTACAATTCAAATATTCCAGGGATAATTACCGGTTAAAGAGAATCAGGAGAATACAGGAAAAAATAGAAAATAACTATTTTCGTTCTGAATATTCACGTTTTATCGAAAATTTAATCAATCAATTGAATTTCCTAGAATTCTCCTTGAAATTTTTATTTTTGTAATTATTTTACTGCATATTCCCTTCAAATTAGCAAAAAAATTATGCCATAACCAAATTATGACCGCGTCCGGATTGGTATCCAATATTATAACAAATTTTGTGATACTAATCCTATGTAACCATCATATTTCATCTGAATAGCAGTCATTATCTCGAATTACTCAAAATTTCATGACGCTTGATGAATATTATGAAATTGGTTTGTGACACAAACGTCGGCTGGCCGTTATATTTCATCTAAATAGTATTCAATCACATTATTCGGGATATTATGATGGCTTTTCAATTTTATGACTGTTCTATGACATGAATACTCTGTAACGGTCATATTCCCTCGACATAGACAATATCCAACTGCTCAAATTATCACCAAAACATAAATTACTAAATACCGTCATATTCCTAATATATTTATATTTATATTTAATTACAGTGATCCCATGAGTTGTCGTGTAATAATATAATTTATAAAAACAATTGAATTTGAATTTTTGAAAATTCACGAAATGAATAATGTTGGGCGATTTTTTGGATTCCGAATTTTTCGCTGGGGATTCCGATCTTTCAAAAATTCAGAAAAAGATTAATAATCTTTACCAAAAAAATTATTTCACCACCGATTATTTATTCTTCGGTGATAATATTACTATGAATTGCAACGAATGCAATTATTCTGCTGCCAGGCTATTTCATACAGTCATCCATCCATCAGTAGCCGCACTCAATCTACCTCAGTTTTCTATAGGTCCATTCGCGCAATTTTTCCTCGTCCATCATCATTTCCCAACGAATTGCTATCGGACAGCGAATAAACATGGAGCGATTCAGATTTTTGTGTTGATCCTCAGCAATTAACCAACCGTTTGAACGCCGTCGATTGGTATTTCGTGCTCCCAATCGCAAATGGACAATTTTTCAAAACCTTCATTGAATCCCGACTCTTCCATTGTTCTCTTTCATTTCCGGCACATGTTTTTCGAAAATGCTTTTTATGTAACACGGACATGAAAATCAGCGAACTTAGTGAATACTTTTCGCTACACATTGCACCACAAAGGGTGGATTATTTCAATTGATTACCGCAAATCCCTTAGTCAATTTATATTACATTCAGTGGAGTATTAATTATTTTCTGATTAGCAAGAGTAATTTCCAAAACCTGGTACAACCCAAATGGGCGAAAAATGACCCCATGCCATTGATCATCGGAAAAACTACGAATTTCCCGTTGAAATCATAATTTAATGATATTCTCATGGTATTACCGTCATCATAATTTCATAATTTCATCATTTCATCATTCCACGTACTCCTAAAAAATTCATCCTCCATCCCGAGCCATTACCTTGAATGCATTCCCTACAACGTGTCATTTATTTCTTGATGGCAATCTCTTTTATCATCCCCGAGGAAAGACCCTCTCAAGGGCACCCAGAGAACAACTCATGTTTACAAAACGTATGTAACATTGTGCGACCCTCTTCCTGAATAGATGACCACCCCAAATATATTAATTCCAAAGACCCAACTTGGAGGAGAAAAATTCTCTGAGACACTTCAATCAAGAGGATCCATTGCAAGATACGTCAGTCCCCCCCAGCTCTTGGAAATTCTCAAAGCCGACAAAGTCACTCCCCACAAACTTTACCACTCACTCACGAAGATAATCTCCCTCACAATTTCCTTCCCATAACACCCACCATAAAGATCGCTTAATTTACTATTTACCTAGGATTAGTTAATTTGTCCGTTTGAAGTAGACAGTCCTGCACACATTCTCCTCAAACGAGATAGAGCGAAGACTGGTTCAAAAGCTTAATCAAACAATTCTCTCACAAGTTTCCCAGAATATTGACACAGTGGCTTCAAGGGGCGATGAGAAGGGATGGGGAAGAGGTTTCCGAAAGAACAAACATATTCGACGAGTGATCAAAGTCTTTCGTCTGACCAGGTAAATAAATTCTTGATTGAGTCTCAAACGCATTCGAGATAAATGTCTTCTGCTTTGAGAGAAATCATTGGGAGACTGCGTCATATTGGATTTTTCACATGCCTTTGGCTCTCTTCTCTCTCTCTCTCCCTCTATTGAATCCATAAAACTTTATACCTTCTGATAAAATCCGTTTGGATTTCAATCGATCTCCAACGTGTGGACATGTAGAAACTCGGGATGGAATTCGCTGGGTGGAGTTGAGTGGTGAAAAATGGAGTTGAAGCCGTTGAAAAATTTAATAACGTTGAATCACACCAGGTCTCTTATTGAGTTGAATTAAAGAGTGCTTTCTTAATTTTTTTTCTTACCTCTTGGAGGTTGAAAGGGGAGCCTCTGGGGGATCCAGAGGAGTTGGCTGTTAAAAGGTACGTCGTACTAACTCTGTGTTCTAGTCCCAGGGGTTGGCCTCACTCAGTTGTTGTGGCGTGCGGTCAAGTCCTACCTCATGACCTCATGATCTCCCCTCGCAATACTCTGGCGCCATTAAATTTAATTTAATGGCATTTTAGCGCGTAGACGGTGAGCATTGTGCTACCAACTGGGAGACCCACTTTATTGCGGTTACTTGCGAATTCAATTAAAAGGAGACTGAGCTTTTTTAAGTGGGAGGGGTTTGTGGTGACGATGACTTGGCTTTTTGTTCAGGTCTTTCTGGGTTAAATCTGTGCCTCTTTTTATTTTATGGGAGGAAACTACGTGTGGACTCGAGAAAAATTGAAATAAATAAGTTTCATGGACTGTTAATACTTTGTTATTAAAAATAACATGTTCAAATAAATACAGATATAATTTTTTTTTCACCCCAAAAATTTGTAATTTCCTCGATTTTTTATTCAAGTATGAAAAATCATGAAGTTCTCAACCCAAATCAAATTCTATATTACTCCAAAGAAATAAACTACTAGATCCATGGAATTTCATTTAGGTTTTAGAGAGTTCATAAAAATCCTAAATATTTAAATGAGTGGATCCCGAGTGAAATTCTTCACAAAAATTCTCCGAGCACCATGCGAGCGAGAGAGAGAGAGAGGCGAAATTCCATGGCCGCTACTGAAATTTTTTGAGATAATACATGAATTTTTCCTGCGCTATCACTCCATTATCCATTTTTCTGGGTGTGTATTTTCCTGAGTGCGTACTTTATTACCCAATTTTCCCCTGAATTTTCGCCTGCCCATCCGAAAAAAAAGGCAAAGAGCCATTCTGTGAGGCGCCTCCACTGGCACCGCTGAGAAATTCAATAAAATTCTTAAGAGTCATGATAAAAAGTCGTCTTAACACGTTTCTTTATCATGATTCTCTCACCGCGCTCCTCCTCAGGATTGAAAATGGAACGGATGAGAAGACAGAGAATGATTTGGCGGTGGAAGCCATCAGAGGGTGAGGAACGAGGAGTAAAAAATTGTTGAGAGGGTCACAAGGTCTTTTTCTCGTGGTGAAATACCCGCAGGAGTACTTCTATCCTGGCGAGACCCGTTAAAACGACTCGCGATAGTACTGGAGCTTCATCAGCATTTTCAGGCTCTTACGATCTTCTGGGAATCTACCCTGAATATCCCCTGTACTTTTATGTTTCTCACAGAAACCTCGATATTGTCTGAGATAAGACTCAAGTATTTTTTTTTTGTTCCTTTTAATCTGGTTTATGCAAGGGAGGTGACAATCTCATTTTTTTTTCTACCCGTTGAATATTTTTTTTTGAAATAATGCTGAGTGGTTTTTTTTTTAAGACGTTCCACTTTTTTTTTGTATCTTGGGATTTAATTTGAGGGACGGATAAATACGAATAAGGGGACAATTGGAGCGTGGTTGAGGGGATTTTTCATTCGATATTCCCGGAAGGCATCGTTTCACGAAAGATACAGCGACACAATGGAGCTGTATCGTGGAGGAGGCAGAAGAAATGAAAGAAGATGGGGGAGAAAAAAAAAATAGAGTGAAAAATAAAGGATATAAAACGGGTGACTTTTCTCGTTATATTCTTCGCGCTTATACCGTCCAACCGAGCTGAAATGCAGGATTCAACCGCAATTTTTATGTAAAACTTTTACGTTTTTATGTTTGGGTTTAATTCCATTGTTTGGGAGTTCTTTTTTTTGTGCGTTTTATTGGGTTTTTACGGCTTACTCCGTTCCTGTTTACTGCAATTTAGGGGGCATCCTTGGGGATTGAGTTGATTTAACATCAAAAACTAATCTCTGTTGCCACTCGGTCGAGCTCCATCGGAGGGATTCGGGTAAATCTCACTCGTTGGGATACGCTTCAATTGACATTCAATCAAGAGTACCACCGTCATCCCAGATATTCGATTAACCGTTGCTTCGTCTAATTGCCTTTGATTTAATTGACGCTGCAACTCCTTTCGTAGTTGGATTTTTTTGGGGTCTGGACTTCTTTGATTGTCGATTCAAACCGTTGAGTTTCATGAATGTTTGATTGGGTAGAAATTGGAGTCTCGTTTCAACTCACTGCATTTTCTTCGATTACTTCTGTTTTTTGGTGAAGCCAAACAGTTCTCATTAAAAATTCGCCAAGGACTTCGAGAAATTATCAGCTTTTCCTCGAAAAATCATTAATTCTCAAGGATTTTCAACTAAGAGTTTCCTTTTTAAATTCGCCATTACCGAATCTCTGATCGGGCACGAAGCTAAGGAATTAATTTGAATCAACCCGCAAAATACACTCCAATTCCGTCAAAAAAATCCATTTAGACCTATATTTTTAAAATATTTAAATGACCTACCGAAATTATCAAAATTTAATTATTCCCGCAGTGAAACTGACTGTGAAGAGATATTAAAAAAAAAATCAACTAGTCAACGCCCCCAAATATCCAGCGATCTCTACCTCCAAAAATTCCCTCAGGCATTCTCATTCTGTAAAACTAATTAAATTCCCCGAAAAAAAATTCCAAAACATTTTCACATTGTCCCACCTTCGAATCCCATTCACCCTCCGGAAATAAAATCTCTTTCAAAACGTCCATCAAAAGGCCGAAATCGAATCGCGAGAAATTCCACAGAGAACACCGAAGGAAACCCAAAAAAAAAAATAAAAAAAATAATCTCACCATCACGTTCTATGATTTCCCTTTGGTAGCGCGAGCATTTCAGGCGTCAACCCTTCCTTCCAAAAACTAATAGAACAAAACAAACAGGAATAAATAAAATAAATAAAAACTAAACTAAAAAATCAACACAAAAATTGTCCCTTTCTCATTTTCCAGCCGCCAGTCAACGAGGGGATTCCGTGTGTATCCGTCCAAACGTCAAAACGACGACAAACACGTGGAAAAAAAACCCCTCAGCGCTAAAATTATGCAGCCAGGTTGGAAAAAGAAAAAAAGAAAATGGGCCAATCCAATTTTACCTTTAAAACACCACCCCCTCCGCGGGGGTGAATAAAAAATATATACGCAAATCCTCTCCCCCACTCCCTCACCGTCCAAACAAAACAGTTTTCATGTAACCGAGCTTTTTCAATGTTAATCCAAGCGCGCATGGATCCAAACACAGAGATAAACCCGACGATAGGCTCCACTCGCTCCCCAGAGACTGAAACCTACCGGGACACAGATAACCATGGGATACCATTGGCATGGATTCAAGCGTCGCACAGGACGAATTGAAAACGACCATTGCAACTCCTTCCTCTCAATAAATACGACACAATTCTCTCGCGATTCACAATGAACTCCAGGCATACGTTGAATTCCTCGTCTTCCACCCCTTCTACCTATTCCACCTCTTCTACCTCTCCCACCTCTCCCACCTCTTCCACCTCTTCCACCTCTTCCACCTCTTCCACCTATTGCACCTCTTCTACCTCTTCTACCTCTTCCCCCTCTTCCACCTCCCCCTACCCTCCCCCCTTTTATTCCCTTTTACAGTCTATTTTTATTTGTCATTTTTTTTTTATAAATCATTCGTATATTTTTTTGCTTGCACGTGCATTGACAAAACTGCGAGGAAAAATACCTTTTCACGATGCATAGACTTGACAGTTTTACCCTCGCCCCCTTTCTCCCTCACCGCCATTACTGTGATTTGAAAGAAAATTGTGTGGCATTTCTTGGATGAGAACAAAGACGATTGTTGAAAAAGTAATATCGATAATATTGGCCACTCATGTTTTTTATATTCAACGGTCGTGCATTCATGACAATCGGCATGGAATATATATTCAGGGAATACTCGGGGTATAGAATCCACAACAAAATGGAGCTTGTTTTAGATTTCAATAGGTTCGTATTGTTATAAGTAGGGGAAGTCAGGATTGTTGAGAAAAAAAATGGATTCCTTCGTTTAAGGAATAGTCACTTGATTTTGGGGTTTTGTAGTGGAAAAATTAATGAACGCGAGGGCTTACCACTCAATGATTTTTCCACTTGCTCTGAGGCTCTTTATGAGAAAGATGGCGACGGAATAACGGGAGGATAAATTGTCATCGAGAATTTCTGTGTGTTTTTAGAAATTTCATGGAAAATATGACATTTATTTTTAGGCGGAGGATGTTGAATCATATGAGGCAAAAAATGAATATAAAAATTCATTTTTATGGCAGAATTTAAAGAGCTTCGTTGGTTTCAGTTAGAGAGAGATTGAAATTTTTCGCTGGTAAAATGACTTTTTTTTTTCATTTCTCACTAATTATTCCCGGTTTTTTATAATTTTTCAGGAATAATTAAACAAAAAAATTAGGTAGTTCATAGGCTTGCATTTATATTAACGAATTAATTATAATTGATGATAATTTGTAGAGTGGCTACTATTGTTATGAATCTTATGAATAACCTGTTATTGGAGAACAGGAAAAATGGCGCCGCTTGTATCTCGATTGCCTTTCCTTGTAAATTACGTATTTCTTAAGGACGGAGCCGCAGACATCCATTTGAGTTATTGCCACTCCTCTAATATTTATGCGAAGAAGGGAAGCTCACGTCACTTCTATTTGCCATCAGAGGTCCTGGGGTAAAAAAAAATATATATATAACAAATGGACGTTATTTGAATTCAATTTGTGTAATGATCCTGAGTGGCATAGAGTGAAAATAATCACAAATTAATTACAAAAATTTCCTAAATTTTCGTTCAAGCCTACGGAGATGTGCAAAATGAATCGGTTTTGACGAAATAAATTTAAAAGTTTAAATATATAATTGCATCACTTCTCCTTCGTTATCGGAATAATTCTTGGAAAATTTGACGATTTGTTTCAACATTTTTCAACTTTATAAAGAAACTAGTGTAACGTCGGAATACAATGCCAATTATTCCGGGAAAACTGATAGAACAGATTTTCTCTTTTTTCGTAGGACCAGGATTTTTCGAATTGCTGTGAACTTCGTTCGTCAATCCCGGAGTGAATAACCGACAGTGAAAATCATTGGCCAAAAAATGCAAACAGATCCTCTATTGAACTCACTCCTGTATATCATCGTGTATTTCCTCTTCATAACATGTGTCGACAGCCCCAAAATCAACCCACCACGCACGCGTGGTTCTCCGTCGAATCAAGGGGAATCTAAATAAAAAAAAGCTACCTAAATAATTGAAAAAGCCGCAACAGATTTTGGTAAAATACATATTTGGCTCACCCCCACGAAATGTAAACTGAAAACACTCCTGTATTTTCAGGCACTCTCTATGATCATTTCCCTCATGAGTATGTTTTCTCGTTGAGCGTCCTCAAAGGGCACCCTCCACATCCCCCCCTAATTTGAGAGCAAATCGTGTGGCATCTCTCAACGAACTAGAGATAAAGAAGAAAAAAAAAAACATATGCGAATTGTTAAAAAAGAGAGGGCTCTTTGGGGTGCATCTCCAGAGGGTGGAGTGCGGAAGTGGCTTCGGTTGGGGGTTCGGGGGTTCGGTTGGGGCGTAGAATCGAGCGTGATTAATGTTGACAATGACTAGACGGTGGCAGGATTGTGGAAGAGGAATGAAGAACGGAGTTGGTTATATATTGGCGTGGGTGATCGATAAGTGCAGCCCGGTGGTGGCATGCGGTGGTGGAAAATCCAAGGCGTGATGGGGATGGGGTGGGAAAGCTGGAGGTTCTGGGGGTGGTTGGAGTACGTGGGAAATGAGCAATGAGCCGCCAATCGGAAAGCCTGGGAAATTCATTGGACATCGTTGTCCGTTAGCTCTTGTGTACCATATACCCACTGGTGACTTCAACCGAATTACCCACGATATACATGTGGATACGAAGTGGTGAGGGTGAGGTGGATTGACGCATGATAGAACTACAGAGACAATACGGAAGGGGTTGTACAGATAGAGAAGCGCAATGGACTATATATTATTCGTGTTCATGTCCGGGAATCTGTACACCGATAATACCGAATTCCAAGTGAAATTCCATTGAGTCTAGTGAGGACTCAATATGGGATACGTTACACCAAGGATGAGTTTACCACGTCACGTAGAAGCGCTTCGTTATGAGGGGATGGACCAAGGACAATGCTTCATTATTTTAGCAGCATCCTGGATCGGTCTACTCCAGCTTTTAATGAGGCTTATCACTGCTTAATTAGGGGTTTATCCCGCAGAATCGATGAATTTGTTAAGATATATCGTGAGGTAACGTGCTGCTATTCTTATTGGATTTTAAAATTACGTTGGGGACGTTTTGAAATATTATTTTTCACTGCTCAGGGAGTTGTAGGTTGAAGAAATATATATTTTCTATATCTTCGTTCCTTGTTTTCTCTTTCCAGTCACCAAAGGTGAATAAATTCTCGAATAATGTAAAAAAAATATTGAAGGACCTCCGAATAACTCCAGTGACACGTAAAATTTACGGCACAACATAACGTAAAAATAGCCAGGAGCATTAGATTTCCCGAGGAATAATGTTGTTGAAAGTTTCTCGACTCGAACGCAGACCTTAACAACCAATCATCTCATGTTTTTTCTTCACTTTCCACAAATTGAAAATAATATTTCTTCACGTGAAACTTTTCCAAACATCAGAAAAACCGAAAACTCATCACTCAACCCTGAAAAATCCCATTTCCCATTAATTCAAAGCACCCACGATCAATTATTCCCCGAAACTTCCGTTTAATGAAAAATAATTGCCCCGATACACCACTTAATCAGAAGCACTCAACCGACCAAGTGATTATGCAGAGAGATTGATACCCAATCACTGAAGTAATTGATCCTCCAAAAAGTATATCCAAAAGGAAATTCATTTGTAATTCAATGAAGGAGGGAGTCGGGTACAATTAGCAACGATTACACTCCAGTATTTGGTTATTCACGAGTCTTTAGGCAAAGTTGTGAAATATTCCCGAAGAGAACAGAGGGCCTAAGCAGTACCTTAATTCCTCCAACAGTTTACTTTCCAAAGTAGGTAAAAGGGTCAATGTTTAATCATACAGGTTTAATTTTCCACGACGGCAGGCCCTCTCCGGCTGTTTCATTCCAACTCAGCCGAAAGTTTTTGTAATTCTCCTATAACCCGTACTGAGGACTCTGTTCAAGACTCTGAAAGGACTTCGTAGATTTTCTTTTCAAGCCTTTCCAATCCTTTTCACAACCCCACAAACGATAAGTTTTGACTGGCGGTTGCTAACTCAACTGCCTCGATATCACGTTTATTTGACCTCGAAGGGGCAAAAAAAAGTCTCAGAGAATGTCGGTGAAGCCCTTGGTAATGGAATCTGCGAGTGAAACGAAATTGATAGCACAGTTGCAGCGTGTGCTGGTCTTACTCCGGGTAATGCGCAGAAAAACACCGACGAGACTGCGGAAGACGCTGAAAATTTCCTGAATGAAAAAAAAAACATCTCGCGGTTACCGGGCATCCCTTTATTTTGTCAGTTGGAAAAGTAGCTTTGCTAGTTTACAGACGTTCTACCACAAGCATTTAATTTTTATTCTAATCTTCATTAAATATCCACCATATACATTCATTCTGAAAATTAATCTGATAGTTATTGTGTGTGGGAAAAATTTTCCACCAGAATTTTCAATAAACTTAATAATTCGTCAGCGAAAATTATTAATAATTTCAATTTGTTTTTACTTTATATTTCCAGTGGCTTTTTCCAGTCGAAATATTATCCGATCAATTCTTCAAGTTATTCATCAACTCAAGGTCGACTCAATTTTATTCTTCAATTAATTCAGTTTTCACAGAGTTCTTGGAAATAAAACGCTTTTCCCCGTTTCGGTGAAGTATTGGTCATCATCATGATGGGAAGTATCTCGTCTTTCTCCCGGTGACATGGAATTTCTCTATCGAACGATTGGGGTAGTAAAACGATCACGTTATACTCTACCTGTATATCTCATTGCAGGGGCCTCTTTACTTCCCTAAGTACCTCCATCGAATCCAATCCTTCGTATTCTTTAAACGTTTTACCTCATACCTGTTAACTGGCTAGGTGGAGATTTCTTGTTAAGGTTTATGGTGAGAAATAACGGAGAAATAAGAGTTGTTGAGCTTTTTCGGGGCGAGTGGAAGCGGTCGGGATTTTCATAGGGTATGATTAAAAGTGACGGCGAGGGTGGGGATGTTTTCAGTTGAGAACTGGAAGTACGGGTTTTTGTTGGATTCGTGGGATGCCCGGACTGCAGTTGGAAAAAAATGTAATTTATATATGTTTCGGGGATGGTTTTTCCGAGCGAAGAGAAATGGGTGGAGCTCGTGGAAATATCAGTTGAGAAAGATTTTTACTATTTTTTTGTTTATGATTGAGTGGATGGGCGTAGGCGAATTATCGACGTAATCGAACACTCGAGGGGTCACTGCAAGTTCAATGTTGAAATGTTGAAAAAATTCAATCCTATATTCCATTATTTACATCTCGATTTTCGAAGAGAAAATAATGAAAGTCCAAGGCTTTTTGAAATTTCAATAATATTTTTTGTCTGACTGCTGCAGTAAAGGGGAGATTTCATTTTTTTTTATAGGAAACAGTATCAATAAGTTATAATAATACTGACGGAAAATTTAAGTTACTCGATAAATGATAATATTGAAGAAAAGTTAATTAAGTTTAATATATATTAAGTTATATTTTAATATTATATTCAAGGTTTTATGAAGTCAATTAAGCGAGAACCTGCGAATAATTAAAGCCTCCCAAGGGTTCATGAAGTCAATCCGTACTCCATTATTTTTCGAGTAACTCTGAATGTTTTTGCTTTGATTTCTATTATAATGTCATTTCGGTAGGTGAGTTTTGCAAAATGGTGTTGGAACTGGTGGAAAGAATCAAACAAACGTTTATGCTGTGCGTGCAGTGAATCGGAGTAAACTTCCGAATCACGACATGTGAGTAAAAACTTCACCCGACACGTATTTTTTCCGGTTATATTCTGCTGGTACCAGAAGGATCCGTTGGCTTTCAGATAAGGGCGGATGTCGTGTGTGAGAAAAATTATTCAGAAATTCACTCGAAAAATCACAACGAAAAATCTTACAAATTCTAGAGCCATTGAAGTTAAATTTCCGGTTGTTTCTGGGTAAATTTAGAGGAATTTCTAGTCAAAGTTCCAGCAATTCCTGTGAAAATTTCAAACCAATACGAGATAAATACGCATTTTATCCAATAAAATTTCCAGTGCCAGCATTTTTCTTCAGCTGGCTCTTCAGTTCTTTTTCCCGTGCCATCACACTGATAAAAGGGTTTGCTACCTAATATATTCGGTTGAATTTTTTTGCATCAGTTCCTCAAAATCACATATTTATTGATGAACAGAGTAAATCATATTGCATGCAACAGCTAACGGATAGCTGACTTCCATTACTCAAACTTAAATCAAGAATAAATCGTCTCTCCACGTAAAAATTTCCTCTTAATGAAAAAGTTTTTTTTTAATATATGTCAACCTTTCCTCTGAATTCGAAGGCTACGTTACTCAAATAAACGAATAAATCCAATATTCATGGCACAATTTCCTTCGTCATCACAAGACCAATTTTTCATAAAACTCATTTCTCAAACAGCCGCTAAAAACTTCCCTTTCAATTCCCATTTTTCCTATTTTGTTTAAAACAGTCATTAAGATGTCATTGGCGAGGGTTCAATACTCCGGAAAAGTTTTAAACCCGGCAGTCGCAGCGTGAAAAGCCCTTTTGTCCACGTCATAAATTGTGCAATTACGCTTGATTAAATACCCTCTCTCCACCGTCAGACATTTTTTTATTTTCACCGAGTACATTGAGTAAACTCTCGGGAATCTTTTACGCTCGGTTTTAGGAGCGGAGTCATGAAAATACATTAAATTGCACGGGCTCGGGGTAGCACCTCGTACGATAGAGAAATAGAGAATTTCGAATCACCACATCTCGATTCAACTCCAGAATTATCACCAGTTTACGTAATACGAATATCACCTTAATTGAGCAATTGGTCAATCCTGGGAAATCCATTTGAAATGATGATGGTAGGGTTTGACTCCAACACTTGTCACCTAATTGGTACCCTTGGTATCGAATAAAATTCGACACTCTATGATTGGTATTAGTAAATGGGCGGGAATTATTCGGGACGAATTATTGGGGGGTAATTGACGGTTAATCGTCCGAAACTAATTCGCGCTTTGAGTCACGGGAGGAATTTAAATTTCAAGTGGTTTTCATTACTCGAAACAATCGTCATTGGCTGATGGTTTCAGATTCACGGTACGGATTCAGTTTTAAAATAATTGGTAGCGGAAAATATCTGGGAGAAAACATAATGATCAGACTCTTCAAAAAACAGAACAATTATATTTTAATAATAACAACAATTATCCCCGTGTTGAATCGAGTTTTGTATTTCATTTTGGTAATGCAGTAATTGCTTTAATGGGATACAATTCCGGAATTTCTGATTTTCCATGTCTGCGTCATTATAGAGAAATTCAATTTAAAAATACTTAAAATATATATTTAAAAATGGAGAAATTCAGGTATTATCGAAGAGTGCAACCAAATTTTTATAAACAATATTTTGAAATTATTTCAGTGCCAAGCTGTTGCCTCTGACAACACTGTAAGATTTTTTATTTTTCTCCTCGTCCAACTTCTCATAAAAAACTTCTCATAATTTTAAACGTCATGTCCTTCAAAAAGTTGCGAGCAGAACATAATCTTGTCATCATTATTTTCCACGAGCGTCTATACCATACTATCAAAAAAAAAACGAATTCCCCCGTAAAATAATTTAATTTTTAAAATGTAGTAAGTATTTATCAGAAATACTCGAATTAATCCGTAATTTTAAAGACGATCCCAGAATATTCGTGCCATCAAAACAAAGACTCGTTAAAATTACATACTTCCTAAAATTACAATTTTCTAAAATTTAATCACAATACCATTTACTCGGCATGATAAATATATTTTCTCAGTAGGCGATTGGCAAGATGATTTTCACCCCGAAGAAGTTGGTAACAGGAAACCCGTCTCCTGATGATGAAGGCAAAAAGTTGTATGGCGTCTTGGAATTCGCTATTCCCCAGAATTAACATGTGTGAAATTTGATAAGATCAGGGTATGGTTACACTGGAGGGTGCGGCTAAGAAGTGAATGTACTAAAAGCATCGCACTCGAGACTCCTGGCAAAGCCAGTCCGTTGGTGTAGTTTGAAAATGTGCTCGAGGTAGGGGGCTTTATCGATTTCTTACCCTGTGCCCCAGTAACGTGGCTCGTACTATTCCCTTCTCCCTCTCCTTTCTTCCAACTAGAATATCGTCATTGGGTGTAACCAGTCCAAATAGAGCCAGCCAGCACTGCATCTACAAGAAAACACATTCTCCCTGTTTGCCAGAGCTTTCTCCACTTTTCCCTTTTGTTAGTGTCTTTCTTATGATGGTATCTACTTTTTTTATCCCCACCCTTCTACTGTTTATCGGGATCTTTCTATACTTTTTAGCTTCATCCCTGGAAGAATGACCAAAGTACATCCACCTATCGATCCCGGATGCACTCCCTGGTACAAAGGGAAGTAATTCGTTGATCCGTCGGACGAGATTTAAATTGTTATCTGCTCTGGAATTATCTCTCAGGCTATCTTTTTATTACTTTTTTATGGCCACTCTGGATTTTGAGGAAATAATTGCGGAGATTGGGGTGCAATCACAATGGCTCAGGATTCTAGCGGTTCAATAGTCATCATCATCATGATCTGGTATGGGTCAGAGGTCAGTGATGGAACGGCTTTTCACCGTGCGAGAAATTTTCCGGGAAAATGACCGAACAATTCACGTAATCTTCAGTCATTTCTTATGCTCATCACTGGGAAAATAGAAAAGAAACAAATTGTCATGTGGATGTATAATATTTTATTTATTATATTCCTAAAAAATTGAAAATTCATGGACGTTCAACAGTGTTTATGGGGCTGCTGTTGTTTCTACGGTCGGTCTCGTTAAATTTATTTATAGTTTGAAAAAAATGATGAGTGAGTCGTTAAATCGGTGGATAATTTATACAGAATATACCGTAGAATTCACTTGTCGGTCCGTACAATGTCTGATCCCACTCCCACTTTTTATTGAACTTACTTCACACACTTCACTCGCGAATTAAATATCGAAAGGCCATTTTTATGTTGTTTTTCTGATAATTTTTATTGGATTCTTTTCTCTACGTATTTGATTTATTTTTATGGGAGAGGCAATCCCTTTTTTTTTTTAAAGAACAATTTCCATTAATTTTTGACTGGCGACACGTCGGATTCGCTTGACTCGTTCGATCCTCTTCGGCAACCAAGGGGATGATTACACCAGGAATGATCTTGAACCTGGAAATTCAATGTTCTTGATAGTGTGGAGGATCCAATTACGACGTTACATGCAGCCAATACTTACACGGTGGTTCTCAATCTCCGGAGAAAAAAAGACTACCTGTTAAAATTGATGAAGATTTTTTGCTTTGTACTCACAGGTTGTCTTTGAATGTGTAATCCCACTCTCTTCCTAGAATGATTCATTAGGTCTCTTCGCAACTCATTTGCACAATGTTTTCCCCTTCTCTCACGTCTTTTTCTCCCATCTTATTACAATTCTGTCGCTCCCGTAGCAAGAGCTCCAAAAATTTTAATTAGTTATTACAACATCTTCCTAAATTATTCAATTTTTTTATCTATTCAAGAAGAGGTTGAAGCCAGGAATTAAAAAAAAATTACTTGAGTCTTCTCCAAGAGAGAAATGGAGAAAACGTATATTTGATACCATCCGAAAAAAACTTCACTTATCTCAAAGATTTCAAATAGTGGAGCCACGTTTTCCTGGGAACAAGTGATTCTTTCCCTGAAACAAGGATTCTTCCTCATCTGAGGATGTCTTCATTCATTCTCCACGGAATTTCCCTCGCTTTTAGTCGCCTTTGGATGGAGTATCATAAAACCTTCAATCTTCCAACGCAAGAAGAAACGAGAACATTTATTTTTTTAATCAGAAACTATTCTCTTACTACATCCAGTCTCTTAATAAAATCCCAAATTTGTTCGAATTATCTACATAATTCTAGAACTATCGATAATGGAGTCTATTTAATGCCCTATTTCGTTTCGATTCAATAATTATTGATCAGTTAAACCATCAAACCGAATAAATGGCCATTAGTAATTTCTAGAATTTCCAAAACTTCAGCTGTCAATACTCATAAGTAATCCACTAGATTCCATTTGCTGGTGAAAGCTTCGGGATGGTATATTCAGATATATTTTGCTCATTAGAGAACGCGTATGAAAAACAGAAAAAAATTCAAGTGAACTTTAATTTTTAAATGGGAAATAGGGAATATGGGAATATAGGTAATTGTATTTCCACTGAATAACAATGGTGCGAACAGAAATGAATGAGAATTTAGGGGAAAAAGGTCACGATTCGACGTTACAAATCCTCGACCCGGAATGTTTATTTTCCTGAATATAGAAAACAAAGGGTCAAAATAAAGAGAGTTATAACTTTTGTTGAAGTTGGCAAGTTAACGGCGGCTCTGGGTTAAGGGTGGGGAAATGAAAATGCTTGTTTACATTCTCTTGTTTCTACCCTGAAAGTACATATATGCGTCAGTTTCACGCCAGTTGTGGGATATTTTCACGGTAAGCGTTCTTCCAAAATTTGACGGAAGGAAGGAAATTAAGTTCCTTTCATGCACCTCAAACCTTGAATTCTCAGATCCTCGGAGTCTCTCCAACTATTATATTTTTCTTTCCAGAAAGACTAAGTTTCACTCGAATTTACTTGACGTTCATTAAAAATTAGTCCTTCAAACTCCTTCAATTTTCAATTCTCAAATTTTCCAATTGTATTACGCCACGTAAATTTGTAAAAACATGCGTCAATTCCATATTTTCACACATTTTTAACGGTGGATTATTTAATAATGATTCTATGGCGCCAATTCCATCGAAAAAAATAATACCGCAAATTTATTTCCCAGCGACTTTGAATTCCCGTGATATAATAAAATTTATTGAATTAAAAATGGTTATTTCCGAATTGTTCCACCTCTGGGTTTTTACCGGTAGAATTGTTTTTAGTTGGCCATTGTTCTATTCAACCTCGATTAGCCACAACGAAGAGTGAGATCCCACCGAAATTTATTTTCGGCGATAGCGAAAAGGCTTTTTTGTCAAAAACGCTTTAAGGACGAAAAATAGAGGAAGAAAGCGGGAAGGGTATATATGGGATTCTACCCGGGCAAACCCGATGGTCCATTAGTGAATGAGTCGATCCAGTTTTCCGCATTATTCGCTCCACGACCGAGCAGATCACACCAGGGGACAATGGGGCCCCTTTCCCCCTTTTTTTTTTTTTATTTTCTATCACAGGGTGGCTACCCCCACTAAATTCACTTCCAGTCAACCTCACCGGTGATTGCATCGAATTTTTCTTCTCTGCTCGGGCTCTATAGGCAACCCCTTTGACCCCCTTTTCGCCTTCAATTTTTAAACCATTCTTTCTCTCGTCACCCACGGACAATAGTCGTTTGACTTCATTTTTTTTTTTTTTTCGTCTTTGTGAGTATTTCGGGAAGGGCTAGGGGACATTCGGTGAGGCTGTCGAATTATTTTCCCTTTTTCTAAAAATTCACTTGAGCGGTTTTAAGATTTATTCTCAATTAAAACTGAAACTTGACACGTTTTTTGCATATATTTTACTTATTTTTTTATATATACTGAAGTCTCGAATCTTTGTCTAATTGAATTGGATGAACGTGAACAGTAATTGCAGGTGAATTTTTTTAGTGGAGAAAATTCCTCCATGAAAGATTTGAAAATGCGGTGGAGCGTCTGTTACATATTCCTATCCTAGAATATTCAGTGGAACAGTATTTTCTCCTGAATTTGACTAATGTTGGGATTTCAATGAAAAATTTCTATGTATATTTTTCCATTTTCAATGCAAAGCAATAAAAATTTGATGTATGTAATGAAACGTTTTACATTTTCCCAAATACAGCGCATCAAATTCACACCGCATTAAAGCATTTTTATTTTGCCTTCTGCATAATTAACCTGGAGGATTAGCAACCACATGAAAGCCATCAATAAATCATTGAACGATCATTCCAATTCTGATAGGCACTAAAATCTGCAAATAAAATCGAGTAATCTCATACGAGGGCGAATACCTACATCAGTTATAGCGAGAGCTGAGCTTAATATCCAGGATCAAAGGAGAATCAAAACGCTTTTAAATATAGATATTCCTACAATGTTCGAAGTCATTAAATCATTCAAACGTTGAAAAAAGTAAAATTTCAACTCAAATTCCGCGATGAATCGCCATTAATTCATACCCAATACCGTTATAGCACTGGAATATTCCCAAAAAAAAAATTGCTCTCCCTGTTTACTATGCAATTTTAATTTAGAATATCTCATATAGGCAAAAATATTCAAGCTGTTCACGAATGATTGGTCCTTGTGATTCGAATGGAAACAAAAACCACGAAGTGCTTCCATCACAAAAATCCCGGGAACAAAAGTATTTTTACAATTTATCCCATTTCCCTTCGTGTCCAGTGCATAAAATAAAACGGATTCCCTCCCAATTCGCCCCAAATTCATACTTTCATGAATTTTTTACTCCCTGTGACCTTCTGAAACAGCAAATCCCTATCCCAAATACCTACATTTCACCAATGAAAATCGATTCTATTCGACTCCGGATTTGCTTCAATGGGAAATTTTTGAAAAAGGCGAACGCAGGCCAATTGGCACTATCGATCCTCCAGGCTACAGACGCGATGTAAAATATCGCTATTTCACTCTACTCAATAGCTCAAAAATTCTCCGGTGATTTTACCCTTCCCTCACAGCAATTCTGTCGCTTCATCCTGACTCTCTAAAGTCCAGGATTCACGTCCAGAGCTGGGAATAAAGACAGGATATGAAAAGAATAAAGTCATTTTATGGCTCGAAAGGTGTGGGATCAACGAGATTTCAAGTGGGAAACGATTGCCGACAGGTGACAATAAAAAATATCGAAACGTATAAACAGTAGTACCTTTCTACCGCACTTTATTTCACGACTTTTCTTCAAGAATATTTCACTGACATTTGTCTAGTCTTCATAAAAAAAATTCCCCGCCCAAGACGGAATAACCATTTTATTTCAGAAGCCATTTTGTCATGCATGGGGAGACGCTTTATCTCGGAATTTACGACACCATTTTAAACGTCACAATACATTTGTGCATGAGCTGGAAAACAAAGTGATGTACTCATTTCTAATTGACAAATATTTTATTCTCTGCACCGAGGAAAATAAAGTTTCTTGTCTCAAATTCCTTCTCTTCACAATTCTCTCGTCGATTCGATGTCGACGAGATTTGAGAGATTGAATTCTTCTGAGAAGAGCAAATTAGTCTTCTAGTCAATCCTTTCATTTTAGAATAATGCAAAATTTTTTATTAATTCCAAAGCTTTTCGCAATTATTTCAATTATTTCAATTATTCCAAGTATTTCACTCTTCAAAGAAAAATTTTACCGCTACAGTAGACTTGATTCTACACAGAAAAATATACAAAAAAATGTAAATGTTTTTGATAATTAAGGAAATATCAATGAGATGAACAATACAATTTTTTTTGCAAGTAAAACTTTCGTCTGGGTAGGAATGAATTTTATCACTGAGTCTGCATGAATATGTTCGTATTTTATTTTGATATTTCAATTTAAGGATTATGTCATACATTTGAGTATTTTGTGAGGATGCACTTCCAGATAGAGTAGAATTAAAAAAAATTCCCGGCTTTGAAAACAGACTGCAGCATGGAAAATTTTTTTTAATTCCATGAAACAATTTTTATTCATCAGGGAATCCTTTCAGAGATGATAAAATATGGGGCTCTATCAGTGCGGAAGAGAGTTACTGCCCAAAGGGTTGCACTTACATTTTCGTCAATAAATCGATAACTCGAGTATCATTCCAATTTGAATCCATTTACCTGCTGAATTTTAATTAACGCGAAAGGGCATCTCCAGTCGGCACAAAAAAATCACTCCATATTCGATTAAAAAGAACCCCTGGGATAAATAAACTGAATTCACCTCCCGGGAAATTCATCAAACTTGGTCTAGGGTAGGAGATACAAATGCCCCTAACGACTTCTCCTTAACGTGATATCAATATCCCCATGGATTGCACAAGTACGATTTAAAAAAAATTCATCTGCCAATACCACTCGATTCTTTTTTCCATTCAACTCCAATATAACTTGGCGTTTGCTTCACGATGGCATGAAACCAATATCATGCCATCGACATGAAAGAGAAACAACAACCAGAAGTGAGAGATGGGCAATTACGTCGCAACGGGGTAGCTTTGGTGCTCGATGAATCGTGTCCTCTAGTTTCCAACTTTGGACACCACACTGGCAACGACTAAGAACCTGAGATTGCAATGAGACAGGGGGATTTGCAATGTTGCTACGTTGTATGGGGAGATAACGGTGGGAGTACATACACCTGATGGGGCTATGTGAAAATCACCGATGGGGATCACCAGTGATCGACCAAAATTCCACGGATCGGTGAACTGCTCAACTCGTATCAACCTCATTTGGCTATCGGTAATATGTGTCGAAATAAATTGGAATTGGCAAAAGCCAATTTCGCTTGGCCATCACTTTTTCAAAAGTAGATTGTTGAATATTTTCCGTGGAAATTTACAGTCAAAAAGACCACTCGAATAGGATAAAAATTATGTGAATTATTTTATTTTAAAATATCCCAATCCCACATTATTTTATTTTAAAATAACCCAATCCCACTCGAATTCTTTTTTTCCAACATCGAATATTATTTGAAGTATGCAGTTGAATCCGGGAAATAATATCGGTCTGTGCTGCCAGGATTTTTTTATTATTATACGTTTGTATTACCACCAATTTTCACTTGAATTTGAAATACTCTTTTATTTTTAGAATTTTTCGTGCAAATTTATCCACATTTTCTGGTAGAAACCCGTGATAAAAATTTTCATTTTTTTTCGGGCACTGCTGTCTTCAGGGGATTTGCCTACAATAATTTAAAAAAATAATTCCTCTTCTTCAGAGGGACGAACAACTCTGAAATGAAGTTGGAATTTCACAGTAGTTTTCGCAGTTTCCTCCTGAGCTTGAAATATGTCTAGTTTTTTTTTTGCGGTGACTACATTGCACGGGTGTGGGAGTGTCGTGAAAAGACACTATATAAAAACAATGCTGGCAAGTGACATTAAACGACGAAGAGTCATACTGGAAATAATGATGCAACCTATCGTGGGAATGTGGCTGTGATAATTCTTTCCTGGATTCTGTACCCACACGCAACAAAACGTAGATATCCATTAAAATGCCGTATGGCATTTTGTTGAGCAGAGAAGTGGTGAAACGAGAATTCAGTGGTGAAGGGGTAAAACCGGCTAAGTGAATTTCTCTCCGAGCACATTTTTTGAAAATATCTTGCAGTTCTGAGGAGTTTCTGAGGAGATAGAGATATTTTCCCAGAAGTCCTCCTTGTAGCTTCCATCCAACCTCATGAAAGAGGTCCTCATGATAATACGTCTACTTCCATTGAAGTCGAGTATATTTTCAACTTACCCGACTATTCTCCCAGTTGGTATTGAGTAATTGCAGACATATTTCCTCTGAATATACATCCATTCGCTCGAATTTCACTAAAGCTCCTCAAAAAAAAGGAAATTAATACATTTCTCAATTAAAGAATTTTCTTTAATTGTGCTTCCTACTGAGACCAGATTACTGCTTATCACGTTCAGTATAATTACCAAAATGGTTAATCGAATTATTCATTAACCGAGAATTCTAGAGGGTTGTGATTTCTCTGGCAATGAAAAAAACAAACTTTTCTGTGTTTCCTCAGAATTTCCAAGATCCGTACGAAACCTCTGACGAATTTTTTCCACAGTGGATGCAATCATTAGTAATAATCACTGGAATTAACCGAGTCGCACAGACTTAATGAGGCGCCGGAGAAAGAATTGGATTTGCATTCCCTGTATATCAATGGCGAAACACAGTATATGCTCCACAAACAGGATTTACGCGTTTATATACACAGACAAACCCCAGTGAAACTCGGTTTAATTATCGTACCTCACACGAGTACATCTCTAAACTGCACATCTGCGTTTCCTAGGCAGAGAGATGTGGTAAAGGGCGAATTGAGGTAGAATAGAAGGGGGTACGTTGATACATCACATCGCCACGAGGCAAACGGCAAGTCAACATTAAACGTGCAACTACGACTTGAGGCCGAAATGCCCAATTAAATTCACATCATTAAATGGAATCTCTCAATGACAAAGACCAACGGTGATGAGGGATTTTACTTAGTTCACTCCTTTACATTCATTGAATTTCCAGGCCATTTTCCCCCAATGGGATGTGTTAAACCAAGTTTCACAAACTCAAGGAGACGCCTTGGGTATCGCTCTTCGACAGTAGCTCGTTCGCTCCATTAATTATAGGGAGGAAGTTTGGTAGGGTACTGGGCTTAACGAGACTCTACCCTATGCTCCCACTTGGCCAGACTTCTCCCTTGACACTTTTTAACATCAACTTTTCCAAGAATATGTAATTATCAGGGTGAAAAACACTTCGTGATCTACTTATCTCAGGGTTCATTGGTTTTTATTCAAGCTTTTTAATGGCTTTCTCTTTGATTTCTGTTGCAGTGACGAAATTCATTCGGATTGGAATCGCTGACAAAAACGATAATCCACCGTACTTTGACAAGAGCCTCTACGAGGCTGAGGTAGATGAAAATGAAGATATTCAACACACTGTACTCACTGTCACCGCCAAGGATCACGACGAATGTAAGCACTCCGTAATCATTGATATTTCTGAAATCAATTCAGAATATATATTATTCAGTGGAAATTCTTGGAGGGAGTGATTTTGTGGAGAATTTTTTTTTATTCAGATGATCAGGTGAAAAGTTGGAACTTTTTAATTTAGTTATGCTTTAGTGTCATTCAGAAAAAAAATTCTGAATTGTTTCTGATTGTTTACCATCGGTTTAGAAATCGCTTTAACAAGAAATAATTCGCGAATGACAGTAAATATATTAAATTGCTGATTGGAATTTCTCGCATTTAATACGATTCGAAGCTCTTGATTGTCGTCACTCCGAAAATCACAAGCATGAAGTTGTGAATACGAGTGTTTGCGTTTGACAAATTAATTATTATTCAATATTATTCATGAGACTCGTGTAGCTAATTCCAATAATTGAAATGAAATTGATTAATGTAAATGTTTGAGGGAATGGCACAATTTGAATTTCGAATAATTAATAGGAGTATGTATTTCTCGTATTTGCCGCGATTCATTCAGAATTTACGAGCTCATGCCTTGGCGTTAAAAATTTGATGGATATCTGGGCAATGAACGATTTATACTGCAATTCGGTGGATTTACTGTTTCATTCGGATTCCGGCTGATATTTTTTTCATCATCGTCGAAATACAATGAATCACATCCCGAGCGATCCTTTTCATTCATCGAAATAACGAATGCAGAACAACTCGGAGTTAATTGGCAGATCGAGGACGAATTTTTTGCATTCAACAAAAATATTACTACGTAACAGTAACAGCGCGTTAACACTAATTACCTCAACAACATTTTCATGAATATTTCATTTCTACAGTTGAGACATTTTTTTGGAAGAATCAATGAAGTTTTTTTCCCTGTAAATCTATCGGAGACGTGCAAGGTAAATTCCCTCCATGAATTACTCCCTTCACGTGCATCATGATGTCAAGTGGATTTTACTACCAATAATTTTTAAACCCCAAATCCATCACTCACTGGTAAAATTTCACTCCCGACAGCCTCGCGTATTCGATATGAGATTACAAGCGGTAACCTAGGTGGTGCATTCGCGGTGAAGAACATGACTGGGGCAATTTATGTTGCGGGTGCACTGGATTACGAAACGAGGAAGCGGGTAAGTGCAAACGAGGCGAAAGAAAAATTCTATACACCCCGATTATTTCCCTCCACATGCCAATTTGATTTGTTAAAAAGAAAAAAAAGGGCAAGCTCAATCGACATAAATGCCAATAGCATCCCTTATCAATTGGTACCGTGCACTCTGACTCGGAGACATTTATTTCAACTGCTTTTCCTTTTAATTCACAGTACGAGCTCAAGTTAACTGCGTCAGACAACCTCAAGGAGAATTACACAACTGTCGTTATTCATGTTAAAGATGTTAATGATAATCCACCAGTGTTTGAACGCCCAACTTATAGAACGCAAATCACTGAAGAGGATGATAGAACTTTACCGAAACGAGTTCTTCAGGTTTGTTATCGTTTTACCGTGGAAAGTTTAATTGAATCTGATGGTCTGGGGACATTACGAGATGAGTTGAAGTTCGGCAAAATCTACTGTTTTGGAATTGAAGCAGGAGCAAAATTATTCGACTGCTATCTTCACAATTACCTTGGAAGTCCTTGAATTTTAGCAAAACTCAAATTGCAGGGGAATATCAATATCCCAAAATATCTCTATCTGTTTTTCATGAACATTTCTTGCATTCCCAATATTTTATCCGCCGGTAGCAGTCTGACTCACTATGTAAACCAATAAAATATGGAAAATAAAAACAACTGTTAATCGAAGCGAACAGTACAGCATAGAAACTGCTGTTTTAATCGCCATTCTGTTTATAGTACTTGTACTGAGAAATTTGAAGTATCAACTCCAGAAAATTTTTCCGCAAAAAGAGAAAAATCGGAAACTATTTTACGATTATCATGAATATTCTATTGAGAATTTGTTGAAAAGTACTTAAATTATTGATGTCGAATATGAATATATGAGAAGAGTCCTTGGCAGCTCAATTTATGGTCAGACCTACATCAATTTTCAGAAGTTACACTGTTCTCCGCTGCCAATAGATCCTATGAAAACATCTTGCTGTTTATAATGATCCTTTTTACGAGACATATCAACTGCTTTTTATAATGGTAAATGTTTATTCTTTCATTGGTGCCAACCCGAATGAATAAGAAGACGAATAAAACTTGAACAATAAAAGCGACCATTAATCGAGGTGAACGTTACAGTACGGTAACCAGTCCGGTACCATTTCCTTAATTACAAGACTGTTGACAACATCTGAAGTTTCAAATTATAAGTATTAACTCTGGAAAATTGCTCTCAGTCCTGAAACATTGATAAATTCCCAGCATCCCCTCTGAATTGCCAAGGGCTCAAGCAGTAATTCATCGCACATTACGAACATACTGAAAGAAATTAAAACTTCTCTGAAATTATCCAGTTAAAGCCCCCTTTTTACATCCGTAAACATCAAAGAAAGCAGTCGAGGATTTCAAATACTCCCGCATTCGAGGCACCACGAGCCCTCAAATGCACCAATTTGAAATCAGAAGTATTCCAAACTTGAGAGAACTCCTCAAATTTTCAGGATTACAGAGAAGTTATATTATTCCCTGGTTACACTCATTTCATCATTAAACCAAATCGTGGAATAATTAAAAGTGTAATTGAATTTGATAGAGTTAGACAAATGATATTTGCTATTTAGGTACTGGCGACCGACGGTGATAAGGACAGGCCCCAGAATATTGTTTACTTCTTGACCGGTCAGGGGATTGATCCCAACAATCCGGCAAACAGCAAGTTCGATATAAATCGTACAACTGGGGAAATTTATGTTTTGAAGGTAAACACATTGATTTCCACAATCTTTCTGGCCGTCAACTCCTTGAGTTATTTGTTCTCCTTGTTTTAGAGTGCCATCTGTTGTTTCAAAAGTTTTCAAAGTACCTTTCTCATGCTTTGTGTACTTTGCCGATTGTTTCATTTTTACCGCTCCTCACTTTATCGAATTATCGGTTCTTCCAGCCACTGGACAGAGATCAACCCAATGGCAGACCCCAGTGGCGATTTACGGTGTTTGCTCAAGATGAGGGTGGTGAGGGTCTCGTTGGCTATGCTGATGTTCAAGTAAATCTCAAGGACATCAATGATAATGCACCTGTCTTCCCGCAGGGTGTTTATCACGGCAATGTCACGGAAAATGGCACATCAGGTCATTATTCATTGTTAAGACTAATTGCGACATGAGCGAAATTATTTTCCGTGAAAGTAGGAAGAGGAATTCGATTATTTCCGTTATTCAATTAATTATTTATCCTTCTTTGAGCCATTCGTCAACTTAAACATTATAAATCAGTATTTTGAATAATTTATTTGAATGAATAGCATTTCCATTTGCTCATTGATTTTCCTCAAAAAAAAAATTTAGAAGTAATTGACTTTCGCATCGCATCTATTTGTTAAATCTTTTTCCCTTCAATCACTTCACAAAAAATAGGTCACCTCAATTAATCCAGTTTGAAGTGAAACATGTAATTATTGAAACAGGAATGCTGGTAATGACGATGACTGCCATCGACTACGACGATCCAAGCGAGGGAACAAATGCCAAGCTAATTTATTCAATCGAGAAGAACGTAATTGAAGAGGAGACAGGCACTCCAATCTTTGAAATTGAGCAAGAAACAGGTGTCATAAAAACAGCAGTCTGTTGTCTTGATAGAGAGCGAACGCCAGACTATTCGATACAAATAGTCGCGGTGGATGGTGGCTCGTTAAAGGGTGCGTATTTCAATTTTTTACGATAACTTCATGAATTTTTCGTGATGTCTATGATCGTTAAACCAAACGGCACGATAAAAACGAATTGTTAACGAAAAAAAAAAAAAGAATATGAGAGCGATCCTTTATGGTCCGATGGTGCTTCAGGTACGGGTACTGCATCGATACGAGTAAAAGATATAAATGACATGCCACCACAATTCACCAAGGACGAGTGGTTCACAGAAGTGGATGAAACAGAGGGAACGACTCTACCGGAAATGCCGATTCTCACGGTGACGGTACACGACGACGATGAGACCAACAAATTCCAGTACAAGGTATGGAAGAAGTTGAAGCGAGAATAAAATTTCGCTTTTCGTACTTCTGGACGATAAGCTGTGAAAAATAAGGGGAGAACGAGTGGCAAAAACGTACTGCTTCCAAGTTTTTTTTCTGTCCTTTTTTCCTTTTTTTTTTATCTACTTTGATGTTCTTTTTCCTTATCTTTCCTTCACTTTAGGTGCATTCGTGCTTGATGCAAATGGCCAAGTTACTTCTCTCTTTTTGCGTGTGATTCGACTCTCTTACTATTCATGATGTTTTTCAGGTACTTGACAATAGTGGATTTGGAGCAGACAAGTTCACTATGGTAAGAAACAATGATGGCACTGGCTCGTTGAAAATCGTACAGCCATTAGACTTTGAGGATCAACTCCAGAGTAATGGATTTCGATTCAGAATTCAAGTGAACGATAAGGTACAGGATACCTTTACTCTCAATTGTTCAGGCTATTTGTAAACCACGATAATTTTATTGTTACGATGTTTAATGGGCGTATTGGTTGTTTAATAAAGGGTGAGGACAATGATAATGACAAGTACCATGTGGCCTACTCGTGGGTTGTCGTTAAGTTGAGGGACATTAATGACAATCAGCCACAATTTGAAAAAGCGAACATTGAAACAACTGTACTCGAAGACGCTAGTGTTGGTAATAGTTTAGAAACATTTAGAGCCACTGATCCGGATCAGGGTGGCAAGAGCAAAGTATCTTACGCTATAGACCGCAGCTCAGACCGCAAACGACAGTTTCACATCAACGAAAATGGCACAGTCACTATCCAACGAAGTCTCGACCGCGAGGAAACACCAAGGCATCAAGTAATATATCACTTTTTTTTCAACTTAACTCGTCAGAGATAGAGAGCAAGTTTTAAACTCGAGTAGATAATTCTTTGAAAGGGACAAAATTGCCTCAATACCCTCAAGCCGAGGCTCTCATAAATATAATCATTATTTTCAGGTAAAAATTCTCGCAATCGACGACGGAATTCCGCCGAAAACAGCCACTGCAACGTTAACTGTCATTGTACAAGATATAAACGATAATCCACCCACATTCCTGAAGGATTACAGACCAGTTCTACCTGAATTTGCAACGCCGAGGAGAGTAGTTGAAATTTTGGCAACAGACAATGACGACAGGTCAAGAAGCAATGGTCCATCATTTACATTCCGCATGGATCCCAATGCCGACGACATAATCAGAGCAAGTTTCAAAGTTGAGAGTGATAACAAAGGAGCTAATGGAGATGGAATGGCCATTGTGTCGTCCCTGAGGACTTTCGACAGAGAACAGCAGAAGGAATATTTAATCCCTATTATTATCAAAGACTCGGGCAGCCCACTGATGGCTGGTACAAGTACTTTGACTGTTGTCATTGGAGATATTAATGACAACAAGATGCAACCAGGCTCCAAAGACATCTTTGTGTACAACTACGCGGTAAGTTGTCTTTCAAATGATTCACTCAATTTTATTCATACCCACTCACCTGAATTATTCCATTCCATCTTTTATTGTACATTGTTCCGCAAACCAAAAGTGAAAATATTATTCCTGAAATATCCATTCGTGTGCAAATATCGTTATCATCTCTTTGAGGATATGAAATTATTTAGCGGCTTTCGCAGTACAAGATCAATATGCTACATGTTATTGTTGAATCGCTGAGGATTCTCTCAACATTTCGAATTACGAATTTACCTGCACCCCGTCACCTGAAAATTCAATATTATTCTCGCGCATGTTGATGTGGTAAACATTCCAGAGTGAAGGAAGCACTGGAATGATTCAACCGAGTATTCTCTATAGATCCCCTGGAGCCGTCGCTCAGTTTCTAATTATGCACTTTAAACATTAACGAATTGCGGGAAGATGAAGGAAAAAAGTAATTACCCTTGATGTTTACAGGGACAATCACCAGATACTGAAATAGGTCGTGTTTATGTTTTTGACCTGGATGACTGGGATTTGCCAGATAAGAAATTCTACTGGGAGGGTCTTGAACACGCCCAATTCAAGCTTGACGAGGATTCGGGGATGATTTCGATGAAATCGGGTACTCACGACGGCAAATATCACCTAAGATTCAAAGTTTACGATAGAAAGCACACCCAGACCGACGTACCAGCTAATGTAACAGTAACAGTAAAAACAATACCCCACGATGCTGTACTTAACTCCGGCTCAATTCGTATAGCTGGAATATCAGACGAGGATTTCATTCGCGTGTGGAATTACAGAGATTCCAAAGTGACGCGCAGCAAAGCTGATCTGTTCCGAGACAAACTAGCTAATTTATTGGACATTGATAGGGACAATGTTGATGTGTTTAGTGTACAGATGAGAAGAAAACATCCACCAGTGACTGACATAAGATTCGCAGCTCACGGTTCACCGTATTATAAACCAGTGAGATTAAACGGTATTGTACTTATGCATCGCGAGGAAATTGAGAAGGATGTTGGAATTAATATCACCATGGTAGGAATCGATGAGTGTCTGTATGAGAATCATATGTGCCAAGGAAGTTGTACCAATACCCTCGATATTAATAATTTACCGTACATGGTAAATGCTAATAAGACTGCACTGGTTGGAGTTCGTGTTGATGTGATTGCACAGTGCACTTGCGGTGCAAGAAACTTTAGTACAACTGAGTCATGTCGAACTACTCCCTGTTACAATGGTGGTAGGTGCATCGAGGGACGATTTGGATTAACGTAAGTAAAATATTGGGTGAGGGTAACTTGCCGGATATTGAGGGGAGAGGGAGGGGGATTGTATTTTTGAAAGGAATTAGGTCGTCTGCTAAATGTTTGATTTAACACATCAAATATTGTCTTGCAGGTGCCAATGCCCAGCGGGTTATAATGGACCCAGATGTCAACAGACTACCAGAAGTTTCAAAGGCACAGGGTGGGCTTGGTATCCGGCCCTAGAGATGTGTGACAATAGCCATCTTAGTTTTGAATTTATCACACGAAAACCCGACGGTTTGTTACTCTACAATGGACCCATTGTACCACCCGAGACTGATGAAATTATGGTTTCTGGTTAGTGAACTTTTGATAACTTGGTGAAACAAGTTTATGTAATGTGCGTTGGGTTGTGGTATTATCTGGTCATTTCTCGCTTGGGATTTTAGATTTTATATCCGTGGAGTTGGATAGAGGTGTTCCCAGGCTGCTCATTGATTTTGGATCGGGTACTTTGGAGCTCAAGGTGAAGACGAAGAGGCCATTGGATGATGGGGAGTGGCATCGATTGGATATTTTCTGGACAACTGAGGTAAGGGAAACGTATCCTTTCGATACCACTGATCTTTTTATCTCGTCTTTCAGTAAGACAAATCTTTCAATCAATTGCAGTTTACGGTTTTTCCTGGTTTACGATCTATTCCGTAGCTTACATTGTCGTACTTGGATATCGTTACGGAGAAATTCTTGTTGTTTTACGTAATGGCCCATTAAATTGACAATCTACATACATTTTTCGTAAAAATTTGTCAAAATCCTTTTTTAAATAATATTTCATTTCAATTAAATATTGGATATTTAGCAGATAATGAAATGTAAAAAAAGACGGAGACACTGACTGGATTCAGTTTATTTCTTGTAGCTCAATAAAAGCTTTAAACAAGTGCTTCATTTCAGCCTTGTGTTTCGCATTGTGCCATTTTCCTTAATGATTAATTACCGTTGTCGTCGCTCTTTCAATTTCTCTTCGTTAACAACGACCATTATTCATGATTTACAGACAGTGAGACTCGTCGTCGACTTCTGCAAGTCCGCAGAGATAACGGAATTGGAAGATGGAACACCACCCGCATTCGATGACAGCTCGTGTCAGGCAACTGGAACAGTACCTCCCTTCAACGAGTATCTGAATGTCAATGCACCTCTGCAAATAGGCGGATGGTTTATCGAGCATTTCGACCAGCACCAGTTCAAGTGGAAATCTATGCCCAATGGGAAGCTATTCGATGGTTGCATAAGGAATCTGTTTCACAATAGTAAATTATACGATCTGGCACATCCGGGATTGTCAAGGAATAGTGTAGCCGGTTGCCCGCAGACTGATGAGATCTGCAATAATCAGGAATCTACGTTCAGATGCTGGGAGCATGGCACGTGCGTTGGAAGCTTCACTGAGGCCAGGTGTCAGTGTAATCCAGGCTGGACCGGCCCAAGCTGCATGACATCCACTATTCCTACTACCTTCAAACAACAGAGTTACGTTAAATATGCGTTATCCTTTGAACCCGACAAATACTCCACGCAGATCCAACTGAGATTCAGGACTCGCGAGAGTCAGGGTGAACTCTTCAGAGTCAGCGATCAGCACAATAGGGAATATGCGATTTTAGAGGTAAGACTAATTTCTTACAGGCAACAGTAAAATCATCGGAGATGGAAGAAACACTCAAACAAAATAAGAATTTTTCACCCCTATCGGCAGTAGCACTCACCGATAAAATAAAAGAAATACCCGCATCTAGTAGTTCTCATGTGAAATGCATAATGCTTCCCCCATAAATGGAGAGAACTGTCAAAGTTTTACGAAACCATGTGTCTGTCGGAATCCCCAAGTAACAAATCGTGTTTCACTCAACAAGTTTACCATAATGGACTGTAGTGAAATGTTCTACCCAACAAATTGCTCTCGATACCGATAAATATGCTTGTTCGTTCCGAAGATAGTTCGGCAATATTGAATTTATTTGTATTACAGATCAAAGGAAGTACGCTACAATTCAGGTACAATCTCAACAGTTTGAGAACCGAGGAGAGGGATATTTGGCTGAGTGCCATTGCCATTGATGATGGTCAATGGCATACCGTTAGAGTATCGAGATACGGTTCAGCAGCAACACTGGAATTGGATGGGGGTGAAGGCAGGAGATTCAATGAGACATTCTCCTTTGAAGGCCATCAATGGCTTCTAGTCGATAAGCAGGAGGGTGTTTACGCGGGTGGCAAAGCTGAATACACTGGAGTGAGAACGTTTGAAGTTTATGCTGATTACCAAAAAGGTAACGACTCGGGAATGCAATGGGTAGAAAAGGGATTCCCCGTTTTTTTTCAGGACCATTACCGGTTTATTCGAAATTACTGAGCCAATAGGAAATTCTCCATTTCGAGCAATTCACAAGAGTTATTTGAACAGGAAAAACACAAATTGAACTCAAATCAATTCGACCGTTCTGGGTTCTACTTCAGACGAATGAAAATATCCGCCCATAATATTCCTCAAGTTTTGAGGGAAAATCCTAAATTATTTCATGTGTTTGTAATGAGTAGATTATTTTCACAAAATTGAGATTGAAATCGTGTGGTTAAATGTGGAATAAAGATAATACCAATTTATCATCCATCAGAATGATCTGTCATGGGTTTGATTACACATTCTAGGATGTTTGGACGATATCCGTCTCGAGGGAAAACACTTGCCGTTACCACCAGCAATGAATGGTACACAGTGGGGACAGGCAACAATGGCAAGGAATCTCGAGAGAATGTGCCCATCCAATAAACCATGTGCCAATATACTCTGTCCAGATCCATTCGAGTGTATCGATCTTTGGAACGAGCATGCCTGCACGTAAGTTAACAACAAGAGGGATAAAAATTCACAACAAGTGGTGGAATACATAGGGGGAAATAAAAGCGAGTCGGTGGGAATAATTGATGACATTCAACAGGTGCGGGGAGGGAAGAATACGGACACCCGACGGTAAAAGCTGTATGGATAAGAACGAGTGCATTGATTTTCCATGTTTGAATGGTGGCAGGTGCATAAACCAAGAGCCACATCTTCGGTACAAGTGCATTTGCCCTGAAAGTTTCTGGGGTGAAAATTGTGAGCTCGTGCAGGAGGGACAGACGTTGAAACTCAGCATGGGAGCATTGGCTGCCATTTTAGTGTGTTTGCTCATAATTCTCGGTAAGAATTAATTATTCAATCCCATTCATCGTTATTGTTCCACTCGCCTTGTCTCAAGATATTAAATTATTTGGGAAACCCAGGGCACTGATTTTCATTTTGCATGCATCAGGTCGTTTTTTTATTCCCCGAACTTAGAACAGGTGGGTCCTTGGAAAATTGATTGATACTATTTCTATTAACTCGATTTGCAGTTTTGGTGCTGATTTTCGTGGTGTATAATAGGAGAAGAGAATCTCACATCAAGTATCCAGGCCCGGATGATGATGTGAGAGAAAACATCATCAATTACGATGATGAGGGCGGTGGAGAGGACGATATGACGGCATTCGATATAACACCTTTGCAAATCCCTATCGGCGGTCCCATTCCTGAGATGGGAGGCAAAATGGCACCATGTAAGGTGGCCTGTAAGTATTCAACGGTTTTCCAAAATTCTGAAATAGAAATATCTAAAAATATATTTACTGCCCCCAGGTTCGAAGATTTCCCCGGGAAATAATCTTTAAAAAATATTTGGAAATTATGGAATATGGATTAAAAATTAAATTATGTTTTGACTGTTTTTTAGATCCTCTGGGACCAGAGCCGAATGTCGGAATGTTCATTGAGGATCATAAGAAGCGTGCTGACAGCGATCCAAATGCTCCACCCTTTGACGATCTCCGAAATTATGCATACGAAGGGGGTGGCAGTACTGCTGGTTCGCTGTCATCGTTAGCATCGGGTAAAAGTCTCTAACCTTTTTCCTTCACTAACACCAATCCCGACAACTGTCGAGCACTTCATTACCATCACAATTGAATTCAATTTCAGGTACTGACGACGAGCAGCACGAGTACGAGTATCTGGGTGCATGGGGGCCGAGGTTCGACAAACTAGCAGACATGTACGGCCCAACTGAAGAGAGCGAGGAAGAAGAATAAAAAAATTCAATTCATCTCGTAGGTCTCATTAACTATAAATAACGAATGATGAAAAAGCAAATTGCATCATAAATTCGTGGAAAGAAGAAATCGAAAGATTGCGAGAAAGTATAGAAAAAGATAACTACATTGTAAGTGAATGTAAGTTAAAAACTTTAGTCATGCCCAGTAAGACGAGGAAAAACAAAAAGAAATCGTCTTCTCCCAAAAAAAAACAGAAGAGCACGAACTTTGTAATAATTTTAAGCTCATAAAAACAACAAATATTTATTAATTGCACCAAAAAACCTGAGATGCATGCAAATACGTGTACTATGCCCAAGAGTATGTAAGACTTTTGTATAAATTCGGTTATTTATTTATTCAACTTCAGAAAACGATAAAATAATAATTGTTAGAATTTTTAAAAATAATTTGTTTTCTTATTCATTCGCCATCATTCATCAATCATCAAAGCATGTCGTATCGTCCTACGTCTTTCGTCAACGACTCAATGTTCGGTTTTTTTCTACCGATAAGTTTTTTAATTAAATGAAAGAAAGAAAAAACTAACAAAACGATGAAAAAAAAACTAAAATATTTTTAAGAAAAATAACAAAACCACATACCAAAGAACAATCGCTGATAATGCGTTCATCTTTTTTATACGTAATAGTTTAACGAATGAAGGTCTCAATTTTTTAACTCCACTATTTAATTTTTCTTTTCAAAGAAGAAAAAAAAACGCATGAACGATAAACGAATTTATTATATATTCACTGTTGAGACAGTTAAATAATTATTATTGATATGAAAAAAAAACAAAAAAACATTAGATGTTTGAGATGTGCGCCGTGGCATGTAATGGAGTATTATAGTTTCTTCGCCACAGTTTCATCGTGGTTTTGCCATAAATAGATGAATATGAAGAAAAATGAAAAGCTAAAAAAATATTGTAACCGATTAATTCACCATTTCCACTTCTTTGTCACAAGAAATACATGAGAACGAAAAATCGTTAAAATTCCCATCGCCATTATTAGAAGTATTATTGTATGATTATTGATATTATTACGTAATATATGAATATATTTATATTAGATTATGCAAACGGGAGCCACTGAACGCAAAATCAGGCTATTGAACCGAGAAGAACGATGTGAAAGAACGAATTTCTAGAGATTAAACTAGCGACAAGGTTGATGAACTCGATAATATCGTCAAATGTTGGGGTTCAACGATCAAATCGTTGAATGACAAAGTGATCCATGAAAATTTCATTGCAAATGGTTAATTGAGTGATTCATTACCAGCTGATCGTCAGAGATAAATGGCAACTGCTTAATCACTCGAAAAATCTCTCGAAATGGACTGATCAGTTAAAATTCCCATGGATAAACATGAAAATTAATTACACAGGATAATTCATAGTCAATTTACCGATCTAGGGCGGTCCACAGTGACTAAAATTTAATCCATTAATAAGTGGTACATACGAAAAAAAAACAATGTGATCGATGTACGAAGATATGTAATTATAATATACGTTCGACGAAGCTGAAAATGAAGAAAATCATGAACCTAAAGAAGTAATATAATTCGTCGGAATATTTACAGTTAAATCCAGATTATTGTATAATTATTCTACACTCATTATCGTATTTAATTATAATTTTTTGCGATTTGTGATATTAATTTTTTTCGCGTATACGCTGTCCCCCATAAAGTGAAAAAAAAAATGGTAAAAGCCCTCTTCCTAGTCTATCGTGTAAATTAGTGTAAGATTGAATGTTTTCTTGAGAAAAATCCTACGAATCTCTTCCACGAACACCTTCCCATAGTTCAAAGGCATAAAAATCTTCGAAAAACCTCCCACTTCCCCCAATTCCCCATTAATATCCATTCATTTACCATTATTCAATGCTAAATTGGTTTTACACTTTATTTCCCATTTTTCTTTTAATTTTCCAACTGAACCAGAAATCCAGAGTTGAATAAAAACCCGTAGTGTTTAAGCAGCGAGACAGTATTTCCACAGACTGGCATTAGTGACGAAGAAAAAAACAAGAGGAAAAAGTAAATATAAAAAAAGAGATAAAATAATTTAAAAAATACATAGAGAAACAAAAAAAAAAGGTTTTATCGTTATATATGAGTTACGCCTACGTGCGTGTGTGCAGTGGCATTAAACTAAAAGAATAATAATAGTTAGATGACTGTTGTGTATGTACATTAAACGAGTCGTTATACATTTTATTATTGATTACTCGCGCTCCCTCGCCCTCATCCGTTGACCCCCCCACAAAGAAAGTCTTTCACTCGATTCAATGTCATCAAGAGTCTCCCTCTCCCTAAAACTCACAATTGTATATAAATAAACTAAGCCAATTGGAAATAAATGAAGCACATACGTCCATGTGGAATGTGGAATTATTAATAAAAAATATTTCATGCACACGATTGAATTATTAATCAGCCTTATCAATTGATCATTTATTTCATACCCCATGGAGTGATTTGCGTAACTGAATTCTCCACTTCATTTTTTTTTCAATCACTTATTTTTATCGTTGAGTATTTGCTGCATCTGATCATGGACTATTGGGTACTGAAAATTGGGGAAATTATTGGCAAATAAAAATACTACATATCCATGATCTCTTCACTGCCTGATTATATTATTGAAATTACTATTTGATTAAGTGACGAATTTTATTGGGATTGAGTGAAGACATTGAATCGAGTGTGAAACGCTCAAGTAGTACCTCGAACATATTGTAAAGCCCAGATGAATGAAGAAAATAAAATGGAAAATGTTTTAACCGTAGCCGTCGTTGAGATATAAAGAGTCACACTGTAATATGTATATATGCTGCCACTGAACACATCTCATTAGTACAATTATCAATTATATAAATAATAATGAAATAAACAATCTATACATTATAATCATCAAGGTGAGGAAAACCAACAACAAATACGTATTATCAAATTGAATTGATATTAATTGATTATTAATTATAATTATTATCACTATTATCTATACAATTTGTACGTTATACTTCAGTTTCGGACGAAAATAAAAAATGCCTTCTTTTTAATAAAAAGGATAAATAGTATTTTCAGTTGTTGTTATTTCTGTTTTTTGTATTTGAGTTTTAGAATATTATTACACTCAAGGAATCCTGCCTCGGCTTCTACTCCGGTGTCTTCGTCGGCTGGGAGTTCTTACACAGGATTGATGTCTCTGGATTGCACTTTTGTGGAGATGCCTCTCATTTTTATTGCTGGTTGTACGAAATTCGGAGATGATTCGTTGCCAGAATCTATTTTTCACATATTCCGCAAATTCTAGCACTCCGCATTCACTACAATATTCGGTATTAATATTCTTATCGATCACATGGATTTCAATTGTAAGATTAACTCGAGCACAAATTAACCGCACCATTTACGCTATTTCATTCAATCTCTATTCGAAATTTCCAGAATAAATACTGAAAAAAATCACTGTAACAAATTCTAGTGCTTGAGTTGAAGTAAAATTACTGTGTCTGAAGATAATTGAACTTAAATAAGTAATGGTTTTAAAAAATACAGGGCGTACTTGTACATCGTTAAATCGAGTGCTCTCGTCGTGTGAATAGCAGCTAGACAAGACCCTATACTCATGCCAAAACTCATGGTCATCATGGGTAACTGATTTGAGACAATCCATTCAGCAGCGTCATCATAATCCAGTCGATTCAAAGTCTGAAATGGTATGATTAATTGCACTTCGTCTCGCGAGCGGATAAATTTCATGAGAGTGGGAAGATCGATGGAATTACGTTACGTGGCAAATAGCTTTGGGAAGTGTTGTCATTATCATCACGTTAATTGGAGTCCAGACGCAGGTCCCGGCGAAATCCAAGATGAAAGAGGTGGCGAAGAACTGGAGGGATTGTCATTTGGTGTATCCTTTGTACATTTAATAATTTTTATAACAAATGGAGTTGTACCTCGTAAACGCAGAGGACAGAAGCTGCTGGCCTTCTGTATGACGATGGCAAGAGGGAAATATTACTGGTGATGATGTAAACCCCAATCACAAAGATGGAACAGGTTAATTTGGGACCAGTGAAATTCCCCTCGTCCTCTTCTTCATTATCAGTCACGCAATTGCATAAGAACGGTTGAAAAATAGAAATTCCTGATAAGTACAAAACGAGTGACCAAATCGTACAGACGACTTTTGTCATTTACTCGATCTTCTAACCATTTTGGTGAAAATTTCATGTCATTTTTTGCTGCAGTTTTAAAAAACAAAGAAGATGAGAATTTCTCAGGGAATAATTCAAGTGAATACATTGTATTGCATTTCTCGATTTTCTCCTGATTAATTTCAATCTATTTTCCTCGAAATAATAATAATTTGAAAATAAATTTATCTCTCGAGAGGCGGAATAATTTCATTATAATTTTTAATTAGCAAAATTACATATATTAATACTCGATGTTAAAAAATGCAGGCGTGCGTCTACATGAGATTTTGTTGAATATCGAAGGGGAAAATTTTATGAGTCCGTAGATGATTGCGATATAGAGTGTGGTGCAGCATCATAGAAGAACCAATCGGTGACTTCAGGCTCCTCAAATCCAATCCTCCGTTTTCTCAGGCATTTTCTGAACAGCCTGGATACCTTAGTCTCCACTCTGAATGTAAAATATTGTGGCTGGATGCTCCGAGAGTACAACGCCTAAACGATTACCACGAGAAATAGAATGTTTAAGGTATTACTACTTGGCCCAGATCTCCAGGATAGCATCGAGGGACTCAGTGGCATCTAACATCCACACAAATGATAAGATTGACATGCAGAGGCTCATGTGAGTCACTGCATCTTCTTGCGTCAGGTAATTAGCGGCTTGAGTTACAGGTGAATCGCTGTCCAGACTCGCCTGAGAATTCACCCAGTAGAGCTGTCCAACAAACAATGGCAAACATTTTCTTGACATTAAAAAAAAGACATTATTTAGAATTACGGAAATTTCTCCTTTATTCTATTGTGGTAAATTTCTGAAGTGGAAATTATTGCAGTCTTTGTACAAAAGAGAAAAAGTTGATGATAATGATGATCATAGTGATAATTTGATTAAGTGATTTAATTAAAGAAACAGATTAATATGGAAGTGTTTGATTGAGAGCGGAATGAGGAATTCTACTCACAAATTTACTGGATTCTTGAGTAAGACACCAGAGTGAACTTATTATGGGCATCCAAATCGCGCGTGTTGATAAATTTGTCACTAATGCTGCTACAAGCATCTGGAATAATTATGAAATGCAGTTATCATTTAGGAAAAAAAAATTTTCCGTGGAATGCAGCCGATGACCGACTCAATTATCACGTATCATTATCGCTACGGTAATTATTCTTTATTTTCGGGGAACTGGAATGTAGAATATGCGCTACGATATTGTCTTGAAAGATAAACGACTGGAAGAATGAATATTCTGATAATTTCAATTATTCTGCCTTTGTGAGAATAATTCTGGCTTACTTCATAAATATACAACAATAGCACTGGTGGTTCCTTGAGGGATGAGGGCCAGGGTTTGAACTCAGCGAGTAATGACAGCACGGAGAAGGTGAAAAAGAGAGAAGTGTAGGTCGGTTGAAAGGGCAGAAGATTTTCATTCTCGAAACACAATCCTATTATACAAATTTGCCTGATGTGCACGTACATTCCAGCACTGACCATCGCTATCCAGTGAGTATTGATGCACTCAATGCAGTCTTTTACTGCGTCCATTTTGAGTATTTTGAATGAAGCATAGAAGAATTTTCGCTCTGATATTTCCAAATTATTCCCTTTCAAATTCTAAAAATGTTGACTAAACGGGGTTAGCTGGAGTCGAGTACAGCAACGGTGCAACTTCATACCGAAATTTTCTTTTTTTTTTAAATTATTGTTAATTAAATTTTCTTCTTTAAGAGTGATTGCTAGATCTCGAGGGAATTCGCTACAGAAAGTTGAAAATATATGTGGGGACCAGGGCCGGAGTGATAATGGATTTCTCTTGTCGTCGCCCATCCTCATCCCTGTTATAAATCTCCGGCGATAATCACTGCTATTTTATTTGGATTAACGATTGAATTTTTCAAAATAATTCACATTACTTTACTTTAACATGCAAATATTTTCTAAAGAAACATTAAATTACAAACTCAAATTCTGAGTGAAGGAAAACAATATTTTTCGCAATAACAATATTCTAAATAATCATAATACGGATATTTCAATTATCATAAAAATAACAGCCACTTCACTTGAAGATCTGTAAATCGTGTTGACATTCCTCCACGAGAATAAAAATTCACGTTGATCATCCAAGAAATTTGAATTGCGTTCAAAAATCCGTAAAAGCAATTCTCGATATATTTATTCACGAAATCCACTGACTCCATCTCAACTTTTATTGTCGAGAGACTTTCCAGTGTAATCGAATGCGAAACCCTCACATAAGAACACCCCCAGCGCGATCATCCATAATGCATCGCATTTGACGATGGGTTTTTCTCCAGGGGAAAAAGAAACGCCGACAAGTGGCATACGTTTACACACCCCATACATCCTCCAGGAGGACCTGACCACAATATAAATAAATATCAGGAAGATCTCCAAGAAGACTGATGTCTCTCCCGCATTCACTCGATTACTCATTGACTAGGGGAAGATAATGAGATGAAATCCTGATACTGTGCTACCTGCGGATGAGTGTCGAGGACATTTTGGTGCTTTGATGGATTCTCACTCGCAACGAAAATTGAATAGACGAAGACACAAAGGAACCGTTCGACCATAGAACTCCAGGAAATTGTGCTTTGATTATTATCTCCTTTAACCTCAGCGTCATCTGCAGACTGTGAGTTCTCCCTTCCTCAGAGATTGTTCCACGCTTTGCGATTCCGAAACCTTTGATTTCTACTGATTATTGATATCACTTCTGCCCGGGGATAAATGTTCACTAAATATTCCGGAAAAATTAATTCGAAACAATAAATCGTTTCCTGGATGAGATAAAATAATAATTAATGACGAAATGCGAAAGCAGTATATTTTATCGCGTCTGATTTATTTATTTTCTGATTTATCAGAAAACTGAAAAAACCGGGGATTTTGGTTGAAAGGGAGAGGATCCTTAGCTCAAACTTTAAGTTTATAACTATTCAACTTTTACAGTAAGAATGTGAAAAATCGTGAAAGAATGGAGAGAGTTGGCCCAATCGGGGGAAAAGTGCAAGATTCCGCTGATTGTCCACCGAGAACTCGTTGTCATGGTGACGGCACAGAGCACTGCAGAACGGAACAATTTTTACTTCTTCCTTTTTTCTATCAATCGGCGTAAAACCGGAGAATAAAAAAAGTGAGTGGGTGGAAAGCGTCATGGGATTTTAAATGAAAACCCCTCGGTGCACTCCTTCAACCCCTTTATCCTCCTTATGTTTCAGTGGAAAATGAAGGCTCGAGTAAGGCAATGCCATTCTCCCGCACACATCCTCTTGGGACACCGCCATTAGATACTTCAAAGCTTCTTTTTCTTTTTCCTCTCCTTCCAGAAATAAAGGAGATGTCTTGAATTCATTTCAGGAAATGAAAACCGTAAATCGGGACGCTTTGTGAGATAACAAAGCATAATTCTGTAATTTTTTTTCTTCGCACCATTTTTCCGTATCATTTTACAATTTATCTTATTTACTTGTGATCTCAATCCATTTTTAACTAATTTAATTTTTATTTATTTAGCGGAATAATTTAAATAAGTGCATCATTTTCCGAGTGAATTGCGAAACAGTAAATAACAGGATTAAACAATTCTTCAGGTATTTTATCGCCAGGTATTTTACTGAAAACGTAATTTTATTTATTCAAAAATATTGTAGGTGCAATAGCTCTCCACCTTGTTGCTCCACTATTTAAGGTCATACACCTAAAAAGACTCTTTGATATTAAAAATGAAAGTACATGAATAACAATGACTAATCCGTTTAACAACCTTTCTACTTTCCAAGGACACCTAAGTATCCCATACATTAGATACGTGTAATCAAGAGTCTATCCTTGGATTCACTATTCAATTGAGTTTACTTGTTGAAGTGCTCTTGATTGGCCCAGAGAATATGAATGGCAAGGACTGAATAAAGGAGAAAAATATCCAGACATTTTCCCTCATGACTGGTGAGTGGCAGAAATTTGATTCTCCGTTTTAATTCTGAATACTCTTAAACGCAGTTTCTACAAAATAGCCTTCAATTTTCCCCGCTCTTTTGAGCCCCAGGAAAATGCCCGTTAATTCAATTTGTCGTGAACTATGAATTTACTGCTCGAGCAGATAACAGAATTATTCGCTCAACTTGTGAACGGAGACGTCAATGAATGAACCACTGAATCAACAGAGGATGATGCAAAAGGAGAAATTGTCTTCATAAATCATTACACTATATCGTAATAAATAATTACATCATATTAATATTTCATTCAGTCTCACAGTAATAAAGAAGTAACTGGCAGTACGTTCCAAAAAAATTTCACAAGATGACATTTCGAATCATGATTTCATGATTTGATTTTTTCATGATTTAAATCTGACCGTCATTTTTTCCAGATTTTTCTGAGGATTCGTAAATGTTTGAAGTAAAAATTTGTCCAGAGGTAAAATGTTTATAATTGACAAACAAATTTGTTCAATGTTTAAAATTCAACGAAATTGAGATGTTTTTATACTAATTGGGTTAAGAGCATTCTAGTAGTTCGGAGGATTGGTATTGAGCTCTGACACTTGATGTTTGTCATTCGAAGCGACAGCCCTTGTTCTATCTCCTCTACTCAATTTATTATATAATAATAATAATAATGAATAGGCGCATAACAGAATGACGAAACCAAATTACCAAATTGGTAATGCTTCGTGTTAATGATTTTTTTCTCAGATAATTTCGACCAATGCAATCGTCACATTCGATTCCACTCTAGATCATTCGGTTTTCCAGCGATAAATTTTTGTCTTAGTGTACCTTTTACTTCACATTTACTGAGGCTTCGAGGGAAAAACAATTTAATTAAACCGAGGAAATTAGATGTGGAAATAAAATCAATTTCGAAAGAAACGGGAGTGAAGCAGGAATCAAGAGATTAATCCATTTCGGCAATTATAAAATGCACTTTGCTTTTTATTTTTTGAGATTATTATCGAAAATAATCACTGAATTATCCACAGCTATGGAAAACAACTCTAGAGCTTAATTATCATTTTTTTTAATTTGGTAAAAAAATGGAAAGGACTAAACAAGTTTGACAACATATGTGTTAATTTCCCTTGGATCAGTTTTTCGTTGTTAGATTTTTTTTCAGGACGAAAAAAAGGGCGATTTTTGCTTTTCATGAAGCTCTTTCCCTTTACACGAGTAAATCTCGAGATTTTCATTGGCTAGAATATCCAGCGGTGGATGGGTATATAAACCGATAGCAGAAGAGTGGGGCTCTACATAAACCCCGACTGTACGACCACCTCGCGACACTGGCTCGTCGTCCACCACGCCAGTCACATATCACATCTTGAAAATTCGTTCATTGTATTTTTGTCAAAAATCGAAAGTGATCAATACACATTGTCTTTTGGAATAATCTATACCCTAGTGAATTTAGCAGATCGTTCAGCCTTCGTTGAGTTAATCTCTTCCAAACGTGAGTACGTCGATGGAAATTTGATAGTTAATCTGATAAATTTGAAATTCTAGACATTCTGATCATTTTTTTTCATCCTATCCAGCAATAGATATTTCAAATAACGTCTCTCTAACATTTTGCACAATTATTCACAACTACAAGTAACTGAGGAAGTACTTTAAGATTGGGGGGAATATTGGCTGACCGATATGGGCAAAGTTAACAATTATTTGATAATAATGCAGTAATTTACACGCCAGGTGTATATCGCGTCGTGAAAAAATGAAAGTAATCAATAATTACATACGGCGTTTACATATTCTATGGCAAATGTCTCTCACGCTTCCATAAATTTTATTACAGCCTTAGGGCATTCTCTGTAAAAAAATGTTATGGGTTTTGTTATAATTTTGTTATGTTGAGAAATATTCGGAAAGTACTAGTCAGTTTTTGGCTTGTCTCTTACCAATGGAGTTTTGCAATCATTAATTCATCTCAATAATTCTTGTCGAAACGCATGACGATATTTTTGAACTTGTAAATAGCTCTTTATCGGTTTTGCTGTTGAAAAAGTCGGTGAGTGGAGTCAAGGAATCGCAATCTTGTAGAATCGCTTAGGAGTGCTGCACTTGAGCCTCAATCGAAAGTTTCCACACCCAATCATTCAATTCAGCTATTGACAGTTGTATGGCGTAAATCGTTCCGATTTGATCAATCAACCAATTCTCTCCGGTTTTCAATTGCACTCAAGTCGAATTAACACCGAAGAATAAGCCGGTGGGGGAGGTAATTATTTTATCTCAAAAATATATGGCAACGGGAGAGGTTTATCTCCTGTACTTCAAGAAGCAGTTGAAAATATATTTAATAATGAATCCGTGCATTTTCCAGTACGCAATTAAATAATCAAATGTATGTAATCCATAACTATATCATTATATTCAATAAATCGACAATAAAAGTCACTTCTAGGATGAATTTCAATGGGAGAAATAATTACTTCATCCAAAAAATAAATGAATATATTATAAATTAATTGACAATACAGCGAATTAAGAGGTTCTGCGTTGCAAAAAAAAATTTTTTTTTAAACAATGGATATTTCAATATTCGTTGGGAGTGAGAATTTTACAAATATGCATATTTCATTCCTTTGGCTGAAAATAAATCTCAAATGTTATGCTTCGTAATTTCATCGATTAAAAAACATAGTTTCGTTATTAAATGTCACCTGCAGGATGAAGTAATCGTGTGTGGAGCAACCGCTAGACCTGAAAATGTAGTAATTCAGGGACCGATCGAATTCCCTGACCACTCAGATAAACTCTCAACATTAAGAATTAGAATTTTCTTCGAAAAAATTTCATCGAGCGATTTGGCAAACTAGGAAAAAACCGTGCCAGTGTCCCGGCATGATTACCAGAGTTCATTAGAGATCATCATCAGTGAGCGAGATAATGATTCAGCAAAAAAATGGAGATTAGCGACGGAATTTTTCCTCTCATTCAAATTCAGGGAAGAGGCCTCAGGCAATAAAAATTCCGGTTTTCCGGACGTTGGGTTTTCCGTGACGCACAATAAGCCCATGATAAATAAAAAAAAAATAGAATCAATGCTGCAGGAATGACTTTGACGTCACTGAAGGGGATTCCCGCTGAAAGTCATTGACTCTCTCGTAAATCTTTCAAATGCACATGTGAAAGACAACGTGGATATGAGTCATGGCCACTGTTCACTTTCCAACTGACGTGTAATTATTTTCTGTCACCGCAGTTTCCCCCTCTTCTGGATCTTTACCTTGCTATTTTAATGTTGAGGTGCATCTAATATCTCATAGTGGATCTATTATTTAATAGCGAAGAGCGAAATTCGAAAATCATACGTTTGAATTTCCAAAGCATAAAATTATTTCGGAATTTATAACGGATTGAATTTCACTCAGAAAAAAAATTCCTCTTGCCGTACATTTCCAACTATATTATAGTTTAATAATTATATCATATAATATTTTATAATATGACGACTATTATTATATGATTGACAAATTCTGGATTTTCAATTTTCAATGTACCGGACATTTTCGTTATTTACATTTCATCCGGATTCAAATAAAATTCGTATGTATGGTATAAGTATGTGGTAAATAGCGTCAGTAAATTGACGAGGGGTATTGATCTCAGTGCCATATCACAAGTAACAATAGCAGGATACTTCAATCATAATAACATCATGTCACTCTGAATTATAATTACGAATGAAACTACAATTCTGTCTGTTCGTAGAAGACTTCCGCAATGGATCCTGAAAGTTTCAAGGATTTCGCTAAAGAAATGGCGGATTTCATCGCCAATTATCTGGAAAACATTCGAGACAGGTAATCACGAGTAATCAGCATTATTCTATAATCAATTAATAGGCCGTTCTGATTTTTTAATTAATCTTCGATTGTACAATCAATATCCTGCGGGTAAAAATAACCAGATCAAGGAAACTGATTATTCTCGATTGTAAATCAGAAGTAATGGCCGTATTTAGACAGTTGTTATTAACAATGGAGTGGGTGAAGGTTTTTTCTTATTTCATCCTTGGAAAGTTGTATGAATGTGTCAACCTTGTAGCGAATGTCCTAGTAATTTTTTTTTTCTGTTTCTCGTAGGCGCGTTTTGCCGACTGTTGAGCCCGGATATATCAAGCCCCTGTTGCCATCCGAGGCACCACAGACACCAGAAAGATGGGAAGATATCATGGGAGATATTGAGAGAGTTATCATGCCAGGGGTAAATGCATTAATATAATGAAAAATCAAGGCTTCAAGCTATTGATTAGTAATTCTGCATTGACTCTCATTTAATCCGTTTTAATAAGAGAAAATGAAATGGATTTGCAATTTTTAACCTCCGCGGATAATTCCATGAAATCTGGAATTTTTTAATCATGGAGAATTTAAAAGTTAGAATTTAGAATTTTTTCAGGGAATACAGAAGATCATAAGTTTAATTATTGGATTTCATGGGAACGACTTATGTGGGACATTTTTATATTGAAAGACTCAGTACTTGTCTTAAATGTATGTACGTTTGATAAAACTGAATCTTCTGTCAGAAATAAAGAGTCTTAAAATGAGAGATCAGATTATTCGAAAAAACAATTTCACGTATACTGAAATGTTTCCTCACTGTGTGATATGAAAAAATTTACAGGTAACACACTGGCACAGTCCCAGATTTCACGCCTATTTCCCAACAGCCCAGTCGTACCCGGCAATCGTCGCCGATATGCTCAGCGGTGCTATCGCCTGCATAGGTTTCACCTGGGTAAGCAAATTATTTCGAAAGCACTCTGGACGCACGATAAACACTGAATTTTCACCCCAGATTGCGAGTCCGGCATGTACAGAATTGGAAGTAGTGATGTTGGACTGGCTGGGAAAGATGCTGGACCTTCCTAAAGAATTTATGGCCTGCTCTGGGGGTAAAGGGGGAGGTGTAATCCAGGGTACAGCTAGTGAGGCAACTCTGGTTGCTCTCCTAGGAGCAAAAGCCAAGAAAATTCGCCAAGTCAAGGAGGAGCATCCCGAGTGGAGCGATACAGAGATTACGGGGAAACTAGTCGCTTATGCCTCCTGTAAGTCCGACTTATTCTCATTCCAGTGGAAAAATTTCTATTATACTTTCAATGCAACAAGATGAATGGGAATAGAGTGGAGTTTTAGGGCGTTGGAGCACTTCATCAGCCAGCACTTTGTCGCTATGGCGACGCGTAATAACCACTCGAGTTATTTCCAACTCTGTCACCCCTCACCTGACCCTACCACCCCACATAAAGTTGCTGGCACGTTTGGAGACTTCCAAATTGACAAATTCAGAGGACTAACGATTTTTATCCTGTTATAAAAAATTGTGAAAGTTGATGCAATAATTTTTCTATGGAATTATTTTTCGCCGATAAAAAAAATTGTGTAGAAAAAAAATTTTGAAAGACAAATTTCGTCAAATTGGCAGATATTCTGTAGAAATTAAAGGAAAAACTGGATAAGTAGAATTGATTTTGTTGTAGATCAGGCTCATAGTTCCGTAGAGCGTGCTGGGCTCCTTGGAGGTGTTCAGTTTAAATTGGTTGACGTAGACGCAAAGTACAAAATGAGGGGTGATAGCCTCGCCGAAGTAATTCGACAGGACAAAGAGAAGGGCCTCATTCCCTTCTATGCAGTTGCCACATTGGGAACTACTTGCTCCTGCGCTTTCGATCGATTGGACGAAATTGGGCCAGTGTGCAATAAGGAAGAAATCTGGCTGCATGTTGATGCAGCTTATGCCGGTATTCCCCTTTTTCTCCATTTTTATCATGTCATTAATTTATACATAATTAATTGATTTAGGCTAAAAAACATTAATTGCACTTCATCTTGACGATAGTTTTAACGATCTGTACAAATTCTTGATTTATTATTTTTAATATTCATTAGTATTCATTAGTATTCATTTTTCCATTTATATTTATATTTATATTTTCATTTGATTTAAAATTTGTGGATTGAGCATGAAACTCTTCATTTTAGGATCTGCATTTATCTGTCCGGAATTCCGTTACCTAATGAAGGGAATTGAGAGGGCTGATTCCTTCAATTTCAACCCACACAAATGGATGTTAGTGAACTTTGATTGCTCGACTATGTGGTTGAAGGATCCAACTTATGTAATAAATGCATTCAATGTAGATCCGTTATATTTGAAGCATGATATGCAGGGTTCAGCGCCAGATTACAGGGTACGGTCACAGAGAACAAAAATTTTTACTAAATTATCATTGACTTGAAAGAATTTAGTCTTTCAACGTAATATTCCGAATTTCGGATAAAGGCGATTATTTTCTATTACTGCTTGTTTGAAGAATTATTTGATAATCAAAAAGGCGAGTGTTCCCTCACGCAAATACGAACTCAAAAAAATAATAATATCAATATTAATTATTACTGAACGCATTGAATGGTCAATAAAATATTCCCCTTTGGACCATAATTCCCGTATTAGATGGAAATTTAATTATGAATTTTATCATAATGATGAAGTTATTTTTCAGCATTGGCAAATTCCTTTGGGCCGACGTTTCCGTGCCCTAAAACTGTGGTTCGTCCTCCGAATTTACGGAGTGGAAAATCTCCAAAAGTTCATCCGTGGTCACGTTGCCCTAGCAAAGGAATTTGAGCAACTCGTCCTCACTGATTCACGATTTGAAATAGTCGCTGAAGTTGTTCTCGGACTGGTTTGCTTCAGACTCAAGGTAAATATCAAACTCAGCATTTCCATTCACTTCTAAACAGCGGCCTTGATCAGATTAAGAGTGATCACGAAAAGTTTGTAAACATATTCGTCAATTTAAAACTTTCATCCTGTTCATACCCTGTGGCAATTCATTCCCCGGTCGAATATAAATTCCCATTTAATTTCACTTTCAAGTTTTCGTTTTAATAATTTCATTTTATTCAGAAGAAGAAATAACATAAAATGAAAAATGCGGAAAACCCAGAAAAATAGTTGCTGTTACCTGTAAAAAATTAATTGAATAATGAATTCTACAACAAATTTATAATTTTTTGTTTGTCAGGCGTCAAATGATGTGAACGAAACACTTCTGAAGAGGATTAATGGTGCTGGTTTCATCCACTTGGTTCCCTCGAAAATAAATGACACGTACTTCCTCCGCTTAGCCATATGCTCGCGTTTTAGCGAGAAAAAAGACATTGAGAATTCCTGGAAAGAGATAAAACTTCGCGCTGACGAGGTCCTCGAGGAGCAATCGGTCTCCAAGTGATGGCGGGCGAACATAACACGTGGCTGTCGTGCACTGGCACCAGCCACATGCAATCAGTCCTAATCAATGTCGAAGAAACAAGCTTGAACCTTCTCGTTGACACCAACCTTGTGTAACTTTCACTGATCGGTTCTCCTGGTTTATAGGTATTCCGACAGTTGTCTCAATGTTACAAGTGTCTCAATGTTCTCCTCCCGCTGAGCCCTCGTTCCGCAATAGTTTTTAATCACTCATATGTGAGATTTATTCCGCAATCAAATTTACCTTGGGCTCAGATTTTTTCCTCTGCTAGTCTGCGACTGGAACGGACCTATCCCACATTTTCCTCTATACTGTAAATACATTACTAGAGATTGAGTTTTTCTATGTATATATTAATAAAATCGTTGGTATTTATTTCATTTCGACCGTCAGTAGAGAAAGTGGAGAAGTGGTAAGACAGGACGCCTCAACTTCAGTTTCGATTTTTTTGAGAACGTCAAGGAAATTTCATTGACATTTACTTATGAATATGAAATTTAGGAACAGAATAACTCATCATTATTAAATTAATTCCACTGATTTTTATGAAATATTTATAATGCAGTATAATAAATATGTCTTTCTTTTACAGAAAAATAACTTATAATGAAAATTGTTTGAAAACTTGACATTTTCTGCTATGAAAAAATTCAGTTCCAAAATTTTCAATGCACTTCCCCTACAGCCCCACACGCGTGACTATAACGGGAGCCTACAGTATTTCAAGAGTATTTTTTATTTTTCTCTGCTAGTAGTGTCCATGTTTCACCACTTTTCTGAAATACCGCCTCATCGTTAAGTAGTTGTCCCCATACATTTAAAAAATCGCTGCAGTTAGGACAATAAATAAATTTAGCTTGCGTCCAACAGCTCAGGATAAGCCTCGGAGCGATAGTATGTTAGTAAACAGTGGAACAATGATTTACTTAATGGGACCAACGGGAAAGTATTTGAAAATGTTAATATTGCAGAGTGTACCTGTTGTAATTACGTACTGGAACAATGTATTATGTTGCCATCCGTTTAATTCGATGTAAATTCAATAACCACGTGATAACTGTTCTCATCGACAATTCCTATCGATGATTGTTGAAGTGCAATAATAAAAGACTAGTTCTTATGTGTAAATGCTGTTGTATTTTGTACAGATTCAGGGATTTTATCAGAGTGAATTTTCAACGGAAATCAGGGACATGCAGGCTTGCACTTATCGTCAGGGGGAGTTTTCGGTGGCCCACCGAAGCGTTTCGTTAATTGAATTATCCTTTCTGCTTCTCTGATTCCACTTAATCTAGCCCCGTGGACTGTACTGTAGTGTCCTGGAATTGTTGCTTCACCCGCAAATAATAATATCGGAGCAATTGGTTCACAGGAGCCTGAATATAACAGAATAATATATTTTTTTACGTTCATGATACTTGAATTATTGTAACGAGGCGAATCGTTATTCATTGATTACCAGGGAGAGGATTAGAGAGATCGCACTGATGTCCCACTGTACTGTCCATCGCCATGTAGCTGTAAGCTCCAGCAAAGTGCGGATCCATGCACCATTTACTCCTTAGGATATTAGATGGATAAGGAAGGGTCGGATCCCCAGTAAATTGCCTGAGTGTTCTGGTGATTGATTCCACCACTTCTTCGTCGGAGCAGAGCTCCATTTCAGCAGCTTCACGACCACTCACCAAAGCGCAAAGAACATGTTGAGATCCGGGGAGTTCTTCGATGTGTGCAACACCTAAATATCGATTCGTAAATGATTAATAAAAATATTTGTTGTCTCCCGTTTATTGACGTGGCAGATTTTTTTGTCAGTATAAATGGGAATAATTTAAGATTTATGCACCTTTTACCCAATCGCATCTGTCTGAAAGTTCATCAGCTGACCATGCAAGGTTTATGTTCCCTTCTCTCCACACCCAAAATGGCCTCGCATATTCCAGAAAGATTTTATTAACATATCCATAACCGAGTTTGCAAATAGCTTCGACTTTGTCTGCAGGCAGTGCCGGACAGAAGAGTTTGTCGTGTTGATTCTTTAAGACTCCAAGTGGCACAGTAACTATGACATAATCCGCTAGAAATTCTTCGCCATCGCAGCATTTAACGACGGCACGAGGACAGGCGTCACTCACTGCTCCCCACCTGATGCAACTCACAGGTTTGCAGTACCTGAGAATATGGCACGTGTCATTGTTGCTAGTTTATATAATTATAAATGTATTGAGAGATGATACCTCAAGGAGCAGCTCGGAAGATCCCTCAGGAGTGGAGCCAAAACGCCGACGTATCCAAGGGGAACCCTCACATTACCTCCAGGAATTTCAATATAACTCCCGAATTGATCGGCAGATACCATTGATAAATCATCGCCACATCGACACCTCACTAGATTTGTCATCCCATACATAACTCGAGCTGCATCGTACCTGTCATTTGAATTTTAGAACTGCTATTAAGCTAATTGCTGACACGATTATTTATGAATTCCGAGGAGTGGAGAACAGAATTTCTTGATGGTTAATTGTCGATCTCACGAGTAGAGAGGACGAGCTTGAATTCTGGAGAACCCATTTTTCACCATTTCGTTTCGATTGGAATTATAAAAAATTGGGAATGCGCGAGAAATTTGGGGAATTAATTATCGAATTCGATAAAAATCCCTCAATTATTCCTACCTTTGCTCCTCTGGAAAATTGTGCAACTCCTGTTGGATCCTGACACCAATAAAATTCAGAAGTGTCCCATGAGCCCGTCCACAACCGAGGGAGAAGAGGGCGGCTGCTTGTTGTTCGATTTGTTTGAAAGTATGATAAGCAGTGATACTAACGGGAAGATCAATCGCTCGTCCATCGCTGGTGCAGAAGAGATTCTTCGTGGGATCTGGTCGAAATACCGGGTGTTTAAGGAGACCCTCTTGGGCTGCCAGGGTGAAGACAGGATTTGCTACACAACCACCCTCGATCCAAGCCGCTCCCATCTCGGCTACGACGTCCCCAAGCCAGCAGGAGTGGATTCGTCCCCCTGGTCTGTTTGCAAAATAATTAATTATCCACAGAACCTTTTTATGCATTCATCATTGTACAATTTAGACTACGCGTTTATCTCCGCCCCTTTATTCTACAAATATTTAAAAAAATATTTGATATATCAATTTGATGGATTTAGAATTAAACCTGTCTGTAGCCTCTAGAATGGTGAAATTCTGTAGTCCACATTGAACCAATCGATGAGCTGCGGATAGACCTGCCATTCCAGCTCCGATGATTACCACCGTTGGTTCTGGTTTGCATGGATCTAGCATGCAGGGGTCCAACTGACATGATTCTAATTTCACACCTTGAGGACATGATGGGGTGGTCTTCTTCACCTCTTCTGATCCTTTCTCTTTTGATAAAAACCTGACGAGAGAATTTTATCGTTTTGTTTAGTAGTCCGCGATCAATATTCTGCCCTTGAAAAAAATTAAAATCAAAACGAAATTTTATCTGCATCACCTCGTGATAGATTTGTGTGGTCTCCAGAGCCGAAGCCGGATTCGCGCTAGGAGCATTTCATCCAGTATATTTCACATTAGACTCGTAATTTTTAATTATTCATGTACAACCAATGGAAATTACGACTTTCCCACGGAATTTGTTGTTTATTTTGTGATAAACAAAAGTAAATGATGAAAAGTCATATCAAAATTTCACAAATGACAGTTTGTAGTGACATTCGACTGTTCAGTGAGAGGGGATTCGAATTTTCCCGCCTGTGTGGAGGGTAACGCAGAACGACAAATTTTCGACTCGAGTTGCTCAATTGATCACAAGATGGCGGATCGAGATGTATTGCGGAACGTACGGTCGGGCAAGTACGCAAATTCGTCTTAGAAAAGCCGGAAATAAATATATCTGTGACAATAAATTCGTTTCATTAGTTTCTTTTCGGATAATACAGTGATTCTCGTGATTATTAACAGAATGTTCGTTTTATTTAAACATAGTGAGATCAAAGTTTCATCTAGTGTTTTCGGAAGGGCGAAGGGGGAATATTCTGGTGAGTAAAAAATGATAAAAAAGTGAATCCGTTTTCCAATTAATAACTCATTTATTCAACTTTTTTTGTTCTTTACGTTTAATACTTAATCCTTAATTCCTACGACAATATCACTCTTTGCACAAGGGCATAATAATTATTATTAAACAGTTGAAAGAAAGTTTCCCGCTGATTGCATCCGACGATTTCCGATAACCACTCAAACATTCATAATGATAATAATATTCACCAGTTATTATGTGATTTTCTGTGATTGTTTTGCATCTTGAATTTTCATATTCTTCAATCGAGCTGCGATTCCGCCCTCTTTACCAGAAAATTCGTGATTCAAATTTTCCTCCTCCCTCTTCAATTGAATTTGCTCCTGTTGCAATTTCGCTGATAGTATTTCATCTCCTTGTCCTCTTATCTCGTTCCATGCAAAGTCAATGTCCTCAGCTTTAGTAAGATGAGTGCATACTGCAAAACGGATTATTAATTTCTCCCGACAAGTCGCAGCAATCAGGTATATGTGCTTTCTCGCCATTAATCGATCAAGAAGTTGGCGAGTCAGTGAATTGTCACCCTGAAACATTTACACATTTCATCAGAATTATGAGTAACAAATTGAATTTCATTGCTGCGACTTTTTCAAGTCAGTTACCTTCATTCTGAAGCAGATGAGTCCCATAGATCTTTGGGTTACAAGTTCGAATCGCTCGTCTGATAGAACGTGTGATTCAAATCTCTTCGCCATTTCTATTGAGTGGCGAATGTGTTTTTGCAGTCCCTCGACTCCGTATAATCGCATCACAAACCACAATTTTAAAGATCTGAATCGACGACCAAGAGGAATTTGCCAATGCTAGAAAAAATCATTGACGATAAATAATATAGATCACCTAAAATCGTACACCTCCTCATTGGATTAATTTGCAGGTTCATTATCTCAAAAGTCTTCACTCGAACATTAAATCCCTCACTGCAGTTGCTGATCTTCATCATCATTTCATATCAACAATTAACTTCGATTCAAATCGTAATCCATGAATTTCATGTAAATTTCTTTAATCCCGGAACTTACTCTGTAATCAGGTGCTAGTCCTTGCTTGTCATGTGCCAAATAAATTCTGTCAACGTTGAAGGCATTAATGAGTTGTCCAGCGTCTTTCACCCTAAATCAGAACAGAAAGTACAAACTGTTAGGATCAAGTGGGAAATTGTTTTCGTTTTTTGAACCGTTACATCGCATGTTACAGCGCATGATAATTCTAAATTCTGGCTCATAATCGAAAACTCACCACATGGCTGAGCAATCAAAGTTAGTAAGAAGCCACTTGTGTGGATTGAAATTGAAAGAATCAGCATATTCCACTCCAGCCAATAAATGTTGGTACTCGGGGCATACGAAAGCAGCACCTTCAATGATTACAAATCAGTCAGGCAATACTGCCTATAATCATGATATTCTGCAGTCAACATACCCGCATAAGCAGCGTCTATATGAAGCCATACATTATTTTCTTTGCAGATTGGTCCGATCTCGTTCAAATTATCGAAGGCACATGTCCCCGTAGTGCCAAGGGTTGCCACCACATAACAAGGGATCAGACCAGCTTTTCTATCCCTCTCCATCGCTTCTAAAAGTGTTTTACCACGAAGACAGCAGTTCTCGTCAACTGGTAGCAATCTCATGGGCATTGATCCTAGGAGTCCCGCCTTTTCCACAGAGGAATTCGATTGGTCTAGAGAGAATAGGAGAGTGGAAGGTAAGTGGTGAACAATGAAAATGAATATTGAGATGACAATAGAATTTGGTTTCATTAAGTTACCGGAGGTATATGCCACGAATTTGGTTTTTAAGAGGGGACCATCTAGATCTGGATCTTGACTTTTCATATGTCTGACCATGCGCTCTTTCGCTGCCAATAGGCCGACTAGAGTAGCCTCACTAGCAGAACCCTGAAAATTATCATTTTTAGAGGATTTTCGGATGAGTTCCATACGTTGCCCACACTGAGAAAAAATTATTCTTCGGCCAAATATATTTAATTACCGCCAGTAAATCAATATGAGTACTTCCATAAGAAATGTTAATGGCAAATATATTTTTTTGAAATTAGACAATATACTCCAAAAAAGAATTTTATTTTCTCAGTGCATGTCTGCGAGTTTTAAGTCTCAAGTTTTTTTCTGTTCTGTACCGTTGGCTCGTTGGTCTAGGGGTATGATTCTCGCTTAGGGTGCGAGAGGTCCCGGGTTCAAATCCCGGACGAGCCCTCTTTTTTATTTTTTTAATAGGTCTTATCGAAATATTTCCGCGTTCTAAAATTGACTTGCTATTTTACATTTTTTTATGGATTCTTTTTGTCCGGCCTTCAAACAGCCACATACTGTGCAATGAGTACCACTTCGTGATAGTGATGGTTCTCGTATTAACGATCGTCTCGACTTTCTATTTCTGTCAACGAGATCGTCCACAAGTGTTCCGCACGCGCATTTATTTAATATGTTTGAGATTTAGAAGAGAATTTACGGGCCTTACCCTTCCGGTAGTTCGAGATATTTCGATATACTTCGAGATCGATTTCCTTTCTCCTTTTTATATCGGGATATTATTATAATGAATACCTGTAGAACTCCACCACCAGGTCCTTCACTGCAGTTCAAAAATTCTTTTGGCAATCCCATCATTTTTCCTAGCCAGTTCATAGTTACGACTTCCAATTCAGTACAAGCAGGTGATGATATCCAAGAAAAACCAAGAGTTGTTATTCCGGCACTCATCAACTCACCCAGTACTGCTGGGTATGAATTGGCAGTTGGATAGTAGGCATGGAAGTGTGGCGAATTCCAATGTGTTACCTATTTACGATGCATACATGAAACCATTCGTTCTACTTTTACAATTTATCCGCACATGTTCACTGAGAGAAGAGTTTACCGAATTTCATAGAATTATTATTCAACCGGAGCTCCTAGTGAAATTTACCAGAAATAACGACACTTTGGTATTTTTGATATTTGTCATTATGAAAAAAATATAATGCTTATCAATTAGATTCTGGAAGTGACTAAATGGCGATTCCAATTCTGGCCTTTCCTAAAAATCAATTAAACAATTCATCAGACACTGACTAATTTAATTGACAGAAATAATTCACTAATCACAATGGCATTGTTTATCCCATTAAATTGGGATCCAATGTCTAACAAAATGTATGTCTTCGTAATCCTTTCTCTCAGTGTTCTTGCGCCGTAAGTTGAGGAATGCACTCACTCCTGGTAAAATAACCCGTTCTACATCACTCAAAACTTCCTGCCAAGATTCTGGCTTCTCCGGAGCTTCGGCGGGAACCAATTCGCTCAAATACCCAGGCTCCACACTCGGTAGAACATCTCTCTCCCTCAGAGTATCATTATAGTTAACAATAAAATCGAGGGTCGCCTTCCCGAACTCGAGAAAATCTTTGTTCTCCATGATTCCGGGTTAACACTTTGGCAGCCTACAAAGATTTGTTTTGTTTTTCAATTTTCGTTGTACACTTTGCACATAAAAACTGGTGAATCGTCACAATATACCCTCGAAATATGTCATCTGATTACACAGTAGGAAATGTATACTATTAGTTATTAATACAACAGTGAAATTCGCGCGATTTTCATTTCGTTATAACGCGATTTATCGAAGATTCACTGTGGAATGGACCACAGAAGATGAAGGTGACGAATTTATACCTCATACAGCATTCCAAACTTTCACCTGACTTTCTCTATAATTACTGAAAATGGACATGAGTTAACTACATCTGAAGTTACGTTTGAAAATATTGCGATAAATCTGTCTTTGAGATGAAGTCATTTCTGGGTAAATTTCCATTTCCGAGTCAAGGTCACTAAAATATCAATCACGGTTGGGTCAGTTGAATGCACTTTGAATTCCGCGATGACCATATAAAAAATCTATCAATTTTACTTCTAATGGGTATTTATTTATTTTCTAATAGAGAAATTTGAGAAAGTAAAAATTTCATACCCACTTCGCAGCTTAGAGTATAACTACAATATAATAACACGTTAAAATACAGATTATAATATTTACCAAGTTCAAAGAAAGTTCTTACACTTCGAATCGAAACTGAGTCGTGAAAATGAGTCGTGCAACGTGGAGGTATGAAAGAAAAACCAATCTCATGAATTATTAATAACCGAAATAATTGAAAAGTTCGTTAATCATGAACTCTCGTGAGAGACTGCTCCAAGATAGGACTCAGTGTCTTTTATATATCTTCTGTGTAGATGGGGTGTATGAGTTTTTCTACATGCATGAGCTATTTTCCGTTCTGAGGCTGTTCTAAGGAAATTGTTACTCTCAGCAACCACCACCTTTTGTATACAATTTTTTTTTTCTGCATGTCGATGTTCATTGGAGCGTATTGTCTGTAGGGATAACCGCAGAGTATCCATTGATTGGCTTATGGAAAATCTAACGCGGCCGTTACTTCCCCGATATTACATAACTCGTATTATCTGGTACCTAGGAGAACGGAATACCGATCTTCTTGTAAGAGGCTGACCCTGACATTGAGTTTACGAATCACTGGATTTTACTACGAAATCGTTGATAATTGATCGCTAGTTATCATAAGAAGCAGCAATTTATCTCAGCCTTATGGATGGGAGGATCAATTTCCTTACGTAATTCGAGGACATGATTTTTTTTCTGCCCATCGTTGGGGTCAATGGAATCGCTCATTGCCAATAGAAGGCTGAATGAATTCTTCGCCAAATCATGGCATTAAAAAATTATTTTTGAAAATTTTCTTAAAGGGTCTGTTTAAGTGCAGATGAATTTCACAGATCTTGCGCCTCCTCAATTTTTTTTCTTGCCGATTTCTGCCGCTCACCTGTCTAGCAGGCAAATTAAAGAGCGGCTCGTTGGTCTAGGGGTATGATTCTCGCTTAGGGTGCGAGAGGTCCCGGGTTCAAATCCCGGACGAGCCCAAATTTTTCGAGAATTATTCATTTTTTATTACGGCTGTCAAACGGCTGCAGCCCGTGTCGAAGCGCTGATTATTAACTCCATCATTCTCTCGACAATCGGTTATTCAATCTATGTATTCAGTTATACAATAGTCGATCATTATGCATCACTTGCGTAATGGATGACTGTAATTATAACACTAATATGATCGAGGGAGTTTAAATATTATCCATATTTTCCGGCCATAATTTTTCTGGTTAGTCTTCAAATGAATGAGTGGTTTTTCCACGATCAGCGAACTATTCTCTTTAATTTTATCTAATACACCTATCATAAAAAAATTTATGATTCATCATTAATTCTTTGCCGAGAAACAATTATTCTGTGGGCTAATCCTAACAAGGAAGCAGTCCATAACAAAAAAAGTATTTCGCGAGCTTGAAAAAACCGTTTTGCCGTTTTATCGTATAATATATTATATTTTTTTTAATAATTCACGTATGTGTCTATCTGGGCGAATGGACATATGACACAGCGGGTGGAGGAAACAATTTTTTAATGTCATTTTTACCAGTTTCTTTATTCACCAGATTTCCATTACAACTCCAAAAAATCGGAGAATTATAACAGAGTTACAAGCTAATGCATTTTGAGATGAGGTGGATATTTCATATATCTTATATTCTATTTGAATCAATTGATTTGGATCAATCAATATTTTAATCAGATTCTTCTTGGACGTTGCAAGGGGATGCATGAATTTCATCACACTGTCCTTTTATCTCGTTCCATGCAAATTCAATATCCTCGGCGGTGGTATGTGCAGTACATACAAAACGAATCATTAACCGTTCACGATGAAGTGCAGAAGAAACGTAAATTTTCTTCCTGTCCGTTAATCTCTGGAAGAGTTCTCGCGTGAATGCATCATTACCCTGAAAAATCGGACAGTCCGTTAGAATGATGGGAAGATTGAATTTCATTGATGTGAGTGTGGCAAGTTTGCAATTACCCAAATGGTGAAAGAAACGAATCCCAGGCAAAACGTCGTGACGATTTCAAAGCGGTCGTCAGTTGATAAGGCATTTTCAAACTTCTCGGCTAAATCTATTAAACGACGGATGTGCTGTTGTAGACCCTGAACTCCGTACAACCGCATGACAAACCACAATTTCACAGCCCTAAATTTCCGGCCCAGGGCGACTTGCCAATGCTGAAAAAAAAATTTTTAATTGAGCGAAATCTTATACAAATCATTCGTGCAGTCATATAATAATTAATCAAAAAATTATCCCTCTATTCACGATTATTATTCTCTCTTCTTTCATAAAAGTTCAAGCTTTATTCGTGAAATAGCTTCAAATTTTAATGAAACCGCAATGTAAGCTATATTTATAATCTATAGTTAATTCCAGCGGTAAATTTTGCGAAAGTGTATGCACTTACTCTGTAATCTCGTGTTAGCTTCTGGTTATCATGAGTTAAATAAACTCTTTCGACATTGAAGGCGTCGATGAGATGGTCAGTGTTCTGAACCCTACATCAGACATAATATATATATATATATATAAGTATAAGAAAAAATAAAAATCCCCAAAACAATTTATCAAAAGGCTCACCACAGGGCTGAGCAATCGTAATTAGTAAGAAGCAACTTGTGAGGATCACAATTGAAGGAGTCAGCATATTCCACTCCTTTCATGAGGTATCGGTATTCAGGGCATACAAAAGTACCACCTGTAAACGCGAGTAATAGATTTTCCGAAATAATCTATAATTGACGAAATAATTGTTTATATACCTGCGTAGTTAGCGTCAACGTGAAGCCACAAATGGAAATTTTTGCAGATTTTACCTATGGCTTCCAAATCATCAAAGCCACAGGCCGTACTCGTTCCGAGGTTTGCAACTACATAACAAGGAATGAGTTTAGCCTTTATATCAATTAACATCTGTTTAATGAGGGTTAAATAACTAAGGGCGCCATTCTTATCTATCGGTAAGAATTTCATATTCATTGAGCCCAAACGTCCCGCTTTCTTGACATACGGATTCGCGTCAACTGAAAAGGATAAGAACGTCAAAAATAAGTAATAAAAAATAAATGTAATAGTAGCCATTTCAATGGAAAAATTAATGGTTTTTCCATTTTTGGTTCTACCTGAAGTATAAGCCACCAATTTCGACTTGATCACGTCGACGTCCATGTCCGGTTGCAATTGTTTAATACGACGAACCATACGATCCTTTGCTGCTAGCAGGCAAATTAATGTTGCCTCGCTTGCAGAACCCTGGATGTTATAATTTTTATACATCTTAATGATAAAACAAGTGAATTTACAAAAATCACCAGAAATATTTTCAACTAAAAATGACCTCTATGACTCCACCACCCGAGCTTCCTTCACCATTTAAGAACATTTCCGGTAGTCCTATCAACTTTCCTAACCAATTCATAGAAATGTCTTCCAATTCAGTGCTGGCAGGTGATGATATCCATGAGAAACCGATTGTTGATAATCCGGCGCATATGAGCTCGCCGATCATGGCTGGGTAGGATGAGCTCCCAGAGAAGTAGGCGTGGAAGTTCGGTGAATTCCAATGGGTTAACTATTTTTATAGCATAAACAGTAATTTTGGAATAAGGCACTTTTAGTCCCACAACCACGAATTCCAATAATCTTTTCTCTCAATTATAATTGTTTAATAATTTTTTTAATGCACTTACTCCGGGCACTATTAAATGTTTTACATCCTTCAAAACTTTCTCCCAAGTTTCCGCTTGTGTTGGCACATCGGTTGGTAATAATTTCGCCAAATATCCGGGATGAACACTGGGTAGAACATTTTTATCCTTCAAACTATCATTATATTCGACTATGAAATCAAGCGCTGCCTGTCCGAAATTCAGAAAATCTTTATTGTCCATGACTTTAGGCTATTGTTCCCGGGATCTAAACAATCTGAAATTTGGAAAATTCTACCGAATTAATAGATTTTAATTAAAACTTTCGATTATAATTCAAGTGGAGGAATTTCATGAAGTCAATGACTGACGATTACTGGATTTCTTGATATGAAAATCTCGCTGCCAGTAAATCGATGATTTTTTTTCTCGTTTGTGCAGTCGAATTCGATCTACAATATACTACACTCGATCTTGACTGCATCTGCCTTTTTAAAGAGGATTATCGCTTCCCACTCTTTTCTTCTTAATTGAATGTTTTTAAACACTCATATCTTAATTTGTATTTTTTTAATGATATTTTATTTATCGACCCATTTTTTCTGTCAATTAATTGACTCTTGTCTCCATTATTCTCACATTTTAAGTTTTTGTTTTCTTTGTATATTCTTTCCACTAAATGACAATTTGATGACTCTATTTTTGTTATTCCATGTCTATTTTTAGAATCGCCAATAGGAAATTGATAATATTTTTCAACATCATTCAATTGAAACTTTTATTATTTCGACATGTTCGACATTTTAACGATACAAAGATGCAATATTCCTTTGATTATTTTCAATATACATATCATCAGTTTTTACTTTCATCACATTTTAATTACTGCTCCAACCGGATGAAAATATATAAAGAACGAATATTATCGGGATGGTTGGTGACAAGAGCATTGAAGAACCATATCAGACTGCTCTGTTATCTCTTTCCATGCAAATTCGATATCCGCCTCAGTGGTATTAGCAGTACATACTGCAAATCGGATCATTAACCGTCCCCGATGAGTGGCAGAAATCACGTAGATTATCTTTCTGCGCATTAATCGCTTAAGAAGATCCTGCGTCAGTGCATCTTCACCCTGAAATATCATCCATTTCATCAGCAATAACGAAAACAAAGTTAAATTTTGAAATCGAGAGTGTTTTCAGTCTAAAGACCTTCATCCTGAAACAGATGAGTCCCAAAGATCTCGGCGTGACAATTTCAAAACGCTCGTCACCATTCACGTAATCCTCAAACTTTTTAGCCAAGGCTATTGCCTCCTGGATGTGGTCCTGCAAACCCTCCACCCCGTACATCCGCATGACAAACCATAATTTAAGAGCTCTAAATCGACGGCCTTGTGCAATTTGCCAATTCTGAAAACATACATACGATTTTCACGAAATACCGTGAAGTTTTGGAGAAACTATAATTTTATAATTATAATTTCCAACTCAGGGAATTTGAGTCGTAAATCTTTGCCAACGTACGCACTTTGTATTCATATTTCTCGTTTTCCTTGGCATGAGTCAAATCAAACGATTCATGTTGGAAGGTTTCAATAAGATCATGACTATGTTGAACCCTATATTAGACAAAGAGTATAAAGTAGAGATCAAAATCTGGCGAATGGTTTCTGGGAATGAACAACTTACCACAAAGCTGAACAATCGTAATTAGTAAGAAGCCATTTGTGTGGGTTGAAATTGAAGGAATCAACATATCCCACTCCATTCATGAGGTATCGATATTCAGGACATACGAAAGCCCCACCTTCAATCATAATTATAGAGTACTTTTTAGATTATTCATATTTTCTCGAATATTCTTTATATACCTGCATAAGCAGCGTCTACATGGAGCCATATATCGAATGCTCTGCAGACGTGTCCTATTTCAGTTAAATTATCGAAAGCACAAGTGCCAGTGGTTCCGATGTTTGCGACCATATAACAAGGAATGAGGCCAATCTCTATGTCTTTTAATATCTCATTGATGAGTATCAGATAGTTCAGGGAGCCATCGTCCTGTGCTGGTAGCAATTTCATTTTCATGGAGCCCAGAACTCCCGCTTTTTCAACAGATGAATTTGCCTCTTCTGAAAAGCATTAGCAAATAGATATCAATAGTTTAAATATAACAGCAACAGTCTGGGCCCCATTATTTTGTTATCTTCGGTGTTTTGATGTACCTGAAGTATAGGCCACTAATTTAGATTCCAAATTCTCGTGATCTAAATGTGGGCTTTCGGTTTTAATTCGTCGAAGGGTTCGCGTCTTTGCTGCCAACAGGCAAATCATTGTTGTCTCACTCGCTGAACTCTGAAAGTTGTGATTTACCGTAACTATTAAATACAATTAGAGAAGATGGAAGACGACTTTTACGGTAAGTTATTGTTGTAACATTTTTAGTCAGTTTTATCATGGGACAGAAATAATTACTTCCAGCATCCCACGGCCACCTTTTCCAGTGTCACTCAAGAACTGCTCTGGCAACCCTATTGCCCTTCCTAACCAATTCATAGTCAGATCTTCCAATTCTGAGACGGCAGGTGATGACATCCAGGAAAAACTGAGTGTTGATAATCCAGCGCACATGAGCTCGCCGATTATTGCTGGGTAGGAAGTGCCGCAAGGGAAGTAGGCATGAAAATTTGGTGAGTTCCAATGCGTTATCTATTGTTATTGCATAAATATATCATTATATCAGAAACATTCATTCCATGTGAACGATACGACTTTCCGGGAAAATATTGGAAAGTATTTTAGTCCAGCAGTCGCAAAAAATAGATTCGATTATTTTTTTCATTCAGTGATTCATGTCAGTCATGATTCCTCAATAACTTTTGAAATTTACTTACTCCTGGCACGATTATCTCCTTTACGTCCTTCAACACCTCCTGCCAAGTTTCCCCCACCTCTGGAGCTTCGGCTGGCAGCTTTTCTTTCAAAAACCCAGGCTGAACACTTGGCAGAACATTTCTATTCCTTATAGTATCATTATAGTTAACAATGAATTCAAGGCTTGCTTTACCGAATTCAATAAAATCTTTAGCATCCATGCCTGCCGGCTGATTTTTATCCAATCTGAAATTTTCAAAACTCGAGGGTATTAACGAGTAATTTCATTCAGATTAATTATTCCGAAATAAATGAAGCAATAATAAAATTGGTTATTACCCATTCTCATCATTTAAAATCAATGCCATAATGGATCACTGATAGTAATTACTGTTGTCTTCGAAGTCAACGAGATGTTGAATAGAACTATCGTATAGTTTCTGATTATGGCAATGAACTGTACTCACTCTTAACTACCTCAGCCTTTTTAAAGGCGATTTTTGATTCCCACTTTTGTCTCGTTCAGTTTTAAGTTTTAATCACAACTCGAATTAATGTTGTTTATATCTCCTTATCTTTGGTTTTCCATTTAACTTCTTCAATTGACTTATTTTTTTTAAATTCCTTCATTTCCTTTCGAATTTCTCCAGATTCGGTTGGGTTTCATAATGTGTATCTTCCGTAGCAAATGGCACTTTTATGACTTCATTTATTTTTTATATTATTTTCGATGGACATTAGTTTCTGCCCTTGTAGTTAAAAATATCTTTGAAATTATTCTATTACTAGGCTATCATGCGTGTTGTCGCGCGTTCCACCTATAAGTGACCGCTGTAGCGACCAATAACATCCTCGTAATCATGGAAATGATCAATAGATCCATTCGGAAGCGAAACTAAAATAAAATGGGGGGGAGGCATTTCACACTGTTTCAATGAAAAAATGGTATTTTTCACACCTAGGACGGAAAAATTGAACAAAATACTTTTCTCAATAAATGAATATAAAAATTCTAAAAAAAACATATATCATAGAATACACGTCAGAAAATCACTGCTTAAATATCAGAAGGGTGTTTCGCCATAGGACCTGAGATATTAATTATTTAATGAGGCAGCGGTAGTCGAGGTGCAGTGGTGAGATCACTACAGCGAGCAAGTCGTGTGACAAGTCTGCGACGCTGAGCGGATGTTTTAGTATCTAGAAAGTTGATACGCAATTATTCATATCTAAATTTATTCACCTTCTAAATAAAATTTTGAACAGAACAGAAAAAATGCCAATTTATTCATTTTTAAAAAATGGTCTATTGGTCGGCTTCTTCTACCTAAAGGCAGAAGAAATAGCTCACATCAAAAACGTGTTAAAACCCATCCAACTTAATAGAACATGGGAAAATTAACATTGGTTTATTTTTTCTGTGGTCTATTCAATCAGGGATAGATGTTCCTCCATCGTTATAATTAATTTTTCCGTCGTTTTTTGGTCTTCATAGAGGCAGGCATGAGTGCGTATCCTCTTGGAGGAAAAAGTGACGGTTTTTTTGTAGACCTTCCACGGGGGGCGTAGCTCAGATGGTAGAGCGCTCGCTTAGCATGCGAGAGGTACCGGGATCGATACCCGGCGCCTCCAAATTCCTTTTTTTTTCTTCACTATGATATCGCAAAAAATATGCCGGAAACAAGCAAGAATCAGTCTCACTCTGTCAAATATGGAAAAAACGGTTATATCACATTTTTTCAGTGTCCGGGATGATTGCGCGAGCATAACAGGGAATGAAAGCGGTTATATATCGGCTTATATGTGATCCGTATATACAGATATACATACCAATGTTCTCAGATCGCGCATACTGGATGCACTCAACGAAATTAAATCCTGGGTACGATGTAGTGAGTAGAAAGAGAGAGTAGCAATGTACAACCTGCATGAAATGAGTTTCGTGGAGCGATCGAATTTTATGCAAATGTAAAAATGCATAACACAAAGGGGGAAAAAATATATTTCAACCAAAATTAACAGAATGGAGTTCCGAACTTTGCCTTTTCCAGTGAGTACGAATACCATTATTTTCACCCCTCGTTTATTCCCATTATTTTTTTTTCTGTTACAATTTCTGCTTTTTTACATTTCTTTATTCTCGGAGATGAAGACCATGGCGACGTATTTTCTTGGGTGGACAAGGAGGAAAATGAGAAATAAGGGAAACCTCCTACCACAGCCGGTGCCGGAGGAAGAGAAAATGCGGAGGGCATTGATGTAGCAAAAGGGGAAAACGACAGTGCAAAAGAAGAAGAGAGGAGAGGGTTTGCGAGGGATATATCGAACCGAGGGAGTCACAGAGGCGGAGTCGTTTCACAGTTGCTATGGGAACGTGTGACACTCTCTCTCGTGTTTTCACCCGCGTGTGCAGGAGTACCCACAGGTTCTCGAGAACCTGCAGGCTCTGGAGATGCTGGGGGTTTATGGCTCTCGTGCCCTCTGCCCAAACCTCCAGATTTGGTCACTTACCAAACGGAAAGACTTCCATCTTCATTTTCTTGTCCATTGTCAATGGTGGACGAAATTAAATAACCATCAAACCTTGTCCTCCAGTTCACCAATAGGTTTTCGAAAAATATACAGTTCCATCCGTTATCCATAATTAGTAAATCATTCGTATCCGTAACACTCTCATTTTCTTCAGTGTTTGTCATAATTCCTTTCTTTCTTTGGTACATTCACCTGAACGCTTAAAAGATAGGGTTCAAAAAAATATCTGAGTTATATGATTCTCTTGATTCTTCATGGAACGAAAAAATTCGAATTTCATATTTTACCTGAATTTCATAGAATTTTTCTATTCTACAAGACGTCTTAATGAAGTAAAGGGCCCCCAAAGGACGCACCCGACTAATTGCAAAAAATCAACGTAATGTTTGCTCATATTTCATACCACGAAGAGGTAACATTCGTTATTAAACATGCCATGAGAGATGAAAGTATGTGAAATTAAAAGCCTTCTGGTTCGAAAAACGATTTCCAACTAAAAATTCATAAGTGCAACGAAAATGAAGGCCATGTATAAATATATACTAGAATTGTCGTACATATTCACCGCAATTTTGGTGAAGCGTATGTGGGGGTTAGAAGATGTCGCGAGAAGCGACCGCGCGTGGTAATATACGACGTACATATGATCCAGAGTGGAGGTCCACTGAATGAGACAGACAAAGAGGAAAAGGTAGAAGATAGACGGTTTTGGATGACATATGCAGAATGTAGCCACCTCTATATTTTACTGTGGAGCTATTTCGTGTGAATTTACGGCGATCTACTGGGCTTTTCTCTTTTCCGCCTTTTCATTCTCACCTAAACCCACCCTCTCAAATGCGTTTCAACCCTTCTCTATGTTTCTTTTTTTTTTCACTCTCTTCTTTTCCCCTCTCTTCTGTGCACTTCTACATCTCACACCTCTTTGGACGACTTGCAAAAGATAAAACGCGAATATCATTCGCGCATCACCCAATGAACTCACTCCCTCGCGTGTCAAAGCACTTTCCTTTTATTCCTGGTGATAACATAATTCTCGGTTGAATTTTGTCGTTATTTTTTATTCAACTTTCTTTTTGCTCAGTGTCATTCATATCCAGTTTTTCATATGGCGATATTCGCGTGGTTCGTGAAATAATGAAACATCAAACTGAATATTAAAATGAAGTCCAAGTGTTCACGTCTGAAATTGAATCTAAATCGACGTAAGAACGATTTACGATTTCTCTAGGCCCTTTGGAAATGCCGGAAGTCGATATTTTCGTTTTTAATCGAATGACGAGATCGATGGTTGTAAAAATAATTAACGATACGTTAAGTATTCGAAGAATTAATTGCATTTGCAATTGATTGCATTTCCCTAATATCGACTAACATACTTGTGGAATTTATTGAGTTTTTCAAAAGATCAATGCTTCAGGTAATGCATAATTTTTCAATGGAATGTCCATTCATCGTAGACAATAGCTTTGCCCTGATTCCTCGTCTCGATTTTTATGTTCGCTATTTATATTTTCTTCGTATAATCAAGTCATGCACACTCGCGAAAAGATCATTTAAAGCGGGTAGGACAGTAGTGAATTGCAACGAAACCCTGGATTCTTGTGGCTCGTGAGAGTCAGCAGAAATACAGATCGGTAATTCACATGAATGGAACAAGAAATGGGGTGCGCGGTTGCCTGGAGAAAATTGGAACTGTCGTGGGTGTTACTTTTATGACCATTTGTTACACTTCCCAGTAGGAACCAACTCGCAATTGAGGGATATAGATTAGAAGCAATGCCACCTAATTGAATTATGAAGGAGAGAAGAATGTCTGAAGCTTTGGTATCATCCGAAAAACTCCGCGAAGATTAATCAAAATTTTGAATAGGATCAGTTGGACCTGTGGAATAGTCAAAATAAAGTTTGATGGTGATGGAGACGAGGGTATGTGAGGCCAGATTCGTATTCTGCACCAGTCTGGTGATAGTGTCCCAGTCGTAAAGCCAAACTTTCTCATTGGACAGTCTGTCTCGTGAAAATAGAAGACTCAAATGTCAGTCGACCCCTGGTCGTCACGTACCAGACGCAAGAAGCCACTATCACTAACGAAATCATTTCAAAATGACGATTCCGTCATAAGACCCCGACGTCAAAGTGCTTTGTTATTTTTATAGCATAATCCATCCCAGAGCGTGTGATTTCCAAGATTAAAATTTCAGGGATAAAAATATTATACTTCTACGGAAGAAAAAAATTCATTTAATCATTTATTTTATGGCGGGCTCATTAACATTTCAACTTTTCCAGTCTCATACATTGTCTCGTACAAGACAGTTCTTCACGAGTAAAAGGCAATTGTGATTATTATTTTCTGCCAAGGTCTCAACTTATAAATTGGACATTGATTATAGACACATTCACAGTTGCCAACAATTTTCATTTTTTGCAATCATTAAAAAAAATACCACCACATTAAAGACGATAGAAACAATTATGAGGTAATTTATATTTGCACAAAGTGTCTCGGTTTTTTTTTTATCCTATTTCGTTACTCGTTAAAACTGGAAATTAAAAGATCAAAGCTGTTTCAGTTATATCAGATGGGCAATGCAAACCCTTCGGGCTCGGAATTATCACGGAAAAGAAGAATAACCACTGTTATACGATTTCTAACCAATTCTCTATGTGAATCGTGGAAAATTAACGGACATAGTACTCATTACCAATTCATCAACGCTTGGGTGTATGCAGGTTTATAACCATTGGTGAAATAGCATGGATTTAACTCGACCCACTGTGATCTTGCTAGAGAATTTTCAACATGTCTAAATTACATTTTCCGTTTGATGTTAAGATTGCTGAACATATCTGCTATAAAATACACCTACATCCTAGCTTCCTAGTCTGAATTGTTTTTCATGGCATAAATTTCAATTACATCGAATTGTCATGGTTCCACTAGTTTAAATGTATTTTTTTTTTCTACATATAAAATAATAATTGAATATTATTATTATTATATACAATTATATTTGTAAACACGCAATTAACTTTCTGGATTTTCGAGAAACATTTTCGAAGAGATTACCCAAGCGATCATTTAACGCACTTCATTTACGACACCAGTACGGATATAATTATATTGAATATTACATAATTACAGTCAAGTCACGTCAAGCTTCTTATTTCCGGATCACGTCGACTCATAAACCGAAACGAAAAAAATCTATCGCCGTTCCACGTCGCTAAATCTGCCATTAATGATGAAACGCCGAAAACGCTTCCGTCTGCCCTGAAAAAAGCATGCTAATCGCGAAAAAAAAAATCATCAGATGGTCCACTGAATCTTTGCTCATTCTATATCCCGACAAAATGATCCGCATGCGTTCACGCATTCCCCGGAGGTGAAATAGCTGGCCACCGGGTTTCTCCTTTCCTCATCAGTGAATTTCTCGATCTACAGATGGAAAAAAAAATACAGGGAGGACCGATAACAGCACTGGAGGAGGCGAAAGCATGTGGGAGTTGATAGTGGTGCTGAGGGGGGTGAAGGGGGATATTTCCATTTACCCCTCCGTGCCTCATCCTCATCGATTCTCCAACTCTCCCACGGGTTATACTTCTTTGCCCTCCCGCCAGCGTATAGCTACGAAGAAATTCACTTTTGGAAAAAAAGGGAGAATGCGCGCGAAAAATCAATGCAGCTTCACCATTGGTCAGAGGACAACGAAGTGTGCACGTCCATTGGTTGTTTAAGGCACGTGGGGGCGGCGCTTAAAGATGAGCTCTCGCTATGTCATCGTTTATATTGATCCTATGTTCGCACGCACAGTGAATATCTCCGTGAAATACGGTTGTGTTGGAACGATACACGAAGATGAATATTTTTTTTCACTCAGAGAAAATTATGAAAAAAAAAATTATCTTGTAAATAAATTAGCAGTCAAACGAATGGGAAACTATGGCGAGACGTAGAAAGACCGACCGACAGGTACTTACGGATCCCTGAATGAATTTCACTTGCAATAATTGAGGAAAGGGTTTTATGAATGTGAGGAGAAATACACGGGTTAGCGTGTCATAGTGACGACTCGTTATTCACCTGCGGATGCTGCTTAATTACTTAATGAGATTAATCGCGATGACATAGATTCAATAATTAATGGTATTGGAAAATGCAGGTGTTGGAGATCCCAGGTACAGAATACCGGAAATGAACCCGAGAAATGGACTTCTTGTTGATTGAATTATTGTGGATTGATTGTGAATTATCGGGAATTTGGGATGATATTGAATGTACCATGTGGAGATGTGATTAATGAGAGGTAAATGTACGATTGCCTGTCGGAATCGCGCGGGAACTTTTGGTTCAAGGGAATTTGTAGTGCAGAGGGGCAACACCAGGTGGTGAATTCTTTCTGCCAGGGCTATTTCAGGATGAAAGGCATAAGAATGGGCCTAAGCCAGGGTCTAGTTACTCTGGTTTCCCTTCAATACACGTATAAATCTTTCGCCTTTTACTAAAGATTTCCGTGGAGGGGAACAATTGATGAGTCTATACTCAATTTTTTGTGTACCCGGCTATTAGCTGGGTCGTAATATAATTAAAACAGAATATCTGATTCTTACGAGAATTTTAATTACCATGTCTTATAATTAAAATTATAAGAAAACATCTTTATTCCATCCTAACCCGAACTGTTCATTTAAAACTGCGTAGAATGAGAAACTTTAATTTTATTCTGGAGTTTTTATCATTTATTAAATTATACAATTAATTACACACCATAATTTATGGATTGACATTAATTAATATTTTTATTGATATTGCAATTGAATAGCATTGACGAGCATTTTACATCCAGTGATTATTTTAAAAGCGTAACTTCATTTTTTTTTTTTTTTTCGGTTCGAGGAATGAAATAATGTATTGATAAAATGGGAGGATAATTCAATGATGTATTTGTCGTCATGCTAAATTCTCTGTAATATTAATTTATCGGGTGTCAATTTCCAGTGATTACTATTGCAGAAGTTGGGCTCTTGATTCTCACCCTCAGTCGAATTTTTAATAGCACATTTGAACCGTTAGGTGAATCGTTTTACTTACCCTGACACTTAAAACCCCAGTAGTTCCTCGCACCCTAAATGTCTACCTGCAGGTCATAACTGCCCCAGAATAGGTACTCTGGTTTCCCTTTAATTTACGAATAAGTTCTTCGTTGAAGATTTTTGGAGGAAGCAAGCGAATAATGAGTCTTCATCAATTTTTTCTGTGACCAACCTAGACTTAAAATTGATTTCTCTTCGCCCAATGAAATATTCGAAAGAAAAAATCCATCTTTAATATCTGCTTTGTACAATCGAAAAAAAATGGGATTCACTGAAAATTCGTATTTGAATTGTTCATTGATCCGACTCGAACCCAATTTAAATGATTGCAAAAAATTAATGCGTGGTTATAAATGTTTTTAATAAATGACAAATTTTATGCATCATGCAATGATGTGGAGTTGAATTTATGATTTTGCATGTGCATTAACTCGACAAATTGGATGATTGTAGCAATAATGAATTATGGTGGAAAAATGGCGTAAATCAGTATGACCAGGAGTCTCCGGAGACTCCCGTCCAATTTCATTGGGCCGAAATAATCTAATGGCTTGACAAGCTTTCGTACTGATGCACGCATTTTTTTTCTCTCCCATGTATTTAGGAAGCTGTTGTAAAAAGGGATGAAGGATGCGGGGGTGTTCCGCTGGTGTACAGTGGGTGTGTTTTGATGGATTAATTCGCGACAGGAATGGAAAGCAAGGACCGGTCGGGGAATAGCGCACTTTTTTTTTTCTATTTTTCATTTTTTTTTTTTTTGGCTTCTCCCCAGATGGGCGAACGAGGGTATAACAAATGATTCGTCTGTCGGTCTGTCAATTTTCCGCGGCTGCGTTCCGGACGCATGTATAACTATCACAGCATTTGCATCCCGTAAATTTTTAAATATTTCATGGCTGTGATCAATGATCAGTAAAAAATTAACTCCTCCTCTCGAAAATAAAAAAATGTTTCATTAATTTTTTGAAATTTTTATACGGATATATGATAATTGTAAAGAAAAAATCGTTTAAGGGACTGGAAATCATTTCTTGCGATAATAAATAATAAAAGTCAGAGTCCATTACTTTAATTCGATAATCCAATTACTGCAATATCTGTCCCATCAAGATTTTGGGTTTATAATCGAAAGAACTTGTTATTTATCGGGATGAAAAAAAAAAGAGAAAATTGGAGGGGTGTGAGAGATTCTCCACTAAACACGATTTATTTATTGACAGAAGGCAGTTCCAGAGGGGGGCTGAAGGGAGTCGAGGTGGGGGGCAATAAAAAGGGACCCTTTTGTTCGATTGAGCTCTGTTTACGTTGATTAATTGCATGATCTTTGATATGTCGGGATGGGGTGGTATCCTCACGATGTGTCTGTTGTCTGTTAACATCCGTCCGCCCCAATACTCACCCCTAAAATAATATTCTCGACCTGTCCACTGTAAATACTCCCTCTGATATCTCCTTTCTGGTTTGGACTGAAAAATTAACCACTAAACAATTATCTTCTTTTTTATTAGCTGAGTAATTACAATTAATTTCAAAGTCTTCCTTAAGTTCGGAAGCAAATTAAAACAAAAATACTCCAAATACTTCAAATAAATTCACAAAATTTTTCTAAACATGTCCATCTCGATCTCATTAATATATCAATTAACTATGTCACCTACAATAATATGTAATACTTATATATAATTTTCCACATAATTATTTACATGTATATCTTTTTTATGAGCATGACCATTTACATTTGGACTTGCATTTCTCTGTGTGAACTCTTGGCAAAATTCTGGATAATTCAGGTTTTTTTGAATTGTTTAAATAAATAAGGGATTGGGCATTGACCACTTGTTGTTTGGAGTGTGTATAAAGTTGTGTAGGTTTGTCCATAACAATACATTATTGTATAAATTATTGGGAGCCATGTGGGCCTTAGTCACGGTGGCATATGGCGAAGTCATGAAGTCACTAGGTGGTCCGTAGTATATTATCGTACCTGTCGTCGAATACGGCATGGCAGGAGGTATGAGTTCCTCGGCTATTTGTCTGACAACAGAGTCCAGCTCTTTTTTTGTCCCACTTTGGACAATCATCGCACACATACACACTTCGGTGTACTGTTATTCCAGTCACCAGTCGCACATTTGTCATAATACGTTGAATTTTTTTTTTTTCTGCACTCTCTCTCGCGATGTTTTCACTTGAAATATCGTCACGGGGTTGGGGAGTGAGTGAAATTTTTTCAAGTCAAATGGACCATGTTAGAAATATGTACTCGTAAAATTTTATACCTTATCGTGTCAAATGAAGCGGATAATTCTGGTGGAATTATTTTCTGTGTCAACTCGGCTGGAGAATATGATGATAATTCATTCCATTCGGAATCATTGGGATTTTTTATTTTTATATTTTTTGTTCAACGAGTCGCGGATGAAAATTTGACAAATAAATTCTTCACATTTCTCAAATCCTTCGGGTAATGCTATTGAAGATGATTTTTTAGAAATTTTATATTGCATTGAAAGAGAAAAATAGTCTCACATTCTGCGTATGTCTCATATTTGATGCTCTCTGTGAGGAGTTTACGCTGATGTTCAGTATTTATCTTTCCATGACTATGGGTGTTTGAGTTTGGTACGTCGATTCTGCAAACACCAAGTGAAAATCAAAACCCACCCAGTCATACTGCAAACTAATTCGATCATCCAGTGGCTAGTCAAATTTCATTTAATTCCCAATATTTACATACCAAGCCCCCATTTTTCCTGATTTTTTCCTTATTATTTAATAATAATGCACTGATAATTATTTTTTATTAAAAAAAATATGGAGTAAATATTCCATGCAATCAATAAATAACTCAATGACTAGTCATCCCACTAAGCATTTCATCACGCAATTATCTTTCATTATCTCTTCGATATTGAAAAAAAAACTGTAACAAATTATCTGTTTTACAAAATATGAAAATTGATCGGGTGAAATTAGTATTTGCATGTGTAGAGAGGAAAAATTCTCTCGATTCTGATGAATCAAAGAGAAGTTGAAGGATTATTAGACGTAAATGGGAGTATAGCTCAGTGGTAGAGCATTCGACTGCAGATCGAGAGGTCCCCGGTTCAAACCCGGGTGCTCCCTTCCCTTTTTTTTTTCTCGGAATCATAATTAATTGAAACGAGACATTATCAACCCTCAATAGCATGTGATCTTTTTACATTTTTTTCATATTGTCGATTCATCTGTTGTGGACTTGAAGGTTTCACGAGCACTTTTTCCCTGTTGGGAAGTGTGAAATGAGGCCGAAGCACAGCATGATATTCTCGTGAAAGGCTTCGCACTTGTAGAGCAATAATTATACAAGTGTATTCCCGGCAGCCTATTATCACGCGAACAATTCGTGGAATTGGACTTATTGGTACTGCAAACAGGATAGATGACAAGTGTTTAAATTGGACTTTGAGAAATTGGAAGGGGAGCTGTAGTAAAGGCAAATATATTTAATTCTTTCGATCATTTGCGGGGCAATGACATTGAATAGCAATTGTAGGAAAAATATTTTCGAATTGGAAGAAATTATGGTTTTCAGTGGAACGCAGAGCAAGAGTTTGCCAATCCGGAGAATAAAAACAATTTCCTCTTCCTCAGCGATAAGTCACAATTGACATGTGATAAGCCCTTAATAATTTAAGCGGTCCTCAAAGTGAGCGCCACATATTCTCCTTCGCCAGCTGTGGCTTACCAGAAAATCGAATAATTCTGGGTGGTGAGTAAGGAGCCCAAGTATATGTGTAAAGAATATAATGCTGAAGGGAGAGAACCGCATACGGGGTGGATCATAGACTAATCCACATCGCTCTGGTGGAGACCACAGAGGATATGAATCACGCAAGTGTCAGCCACCTGCGACACAACCAAACGTTAAAGCCATAAACCCTACTAAATATTCTGTAAATCCGTGAAAATACTTCTATGGGGGATTTTCGTTTGTGTGCTGAAGTCGATCGCGCCAATTGGCCACTCGCCAAATTAAATGTATATCCCCTGTGTTAAGAACTTTCAATTGCCTCAATCCTACGACAACTGGCCTCATACATTTCAACCATTTCACTATGAAATGGGTCACAGACGACTTTCTGCCTTTTCGTGTTGTTCGCATTTATTTGTCTTGTCCAATATTTTTCATCGAATCATTGCTATTTTATTTTTCTTCACATTGGAGATGGTTAACAAGTGTCAGTTCCACTTGCACTTAATTGAACAGTTATTTTTTGGTCCATTTAAAATACTGATTGATTATTAACTTCGAATTGTGGATACTATTTGAATTATTCTCAAAAATAGGATTTTTTTAGGATTAGTTTCAAATGAATTTCTGTGTCACTTTTTCCATTGATTTAAATCAAATGCGTTTCTCCAAGAATTATTTAAAAAACCTGAATAATACACGAAATCGGTAATAAAAAAATTATCAGCAATAATAATAATCACCGAATCGATTTGAAATTCTAATTGACTGTATTTCAACGATGATTTCTCATCCGATATTTATTACGTCGCTAAACTGTCATTTGATAAAGACATTCGATAATTTAAATAAAAACATCCACCCCGCACTCCTCCAATTAGTTTCTAGATCATGATTCAATCATCGCAAATGTTGTGCTCCATTTGATACGGTCCCCCTGATAAAAATAAAAAAATCGTCGATTGGAAATTTAAATAATAATGATGAATGTATAATGATCATAAAGTAGATAGGGTGTATGCGAACTGTAAGTGCCGGGATTGTCAGAGCATTAAAGTCAAAGCCGTCTATTGAAATTTGGATGTAAGAGTCGAGGGTAGGTATAACGATATAGAGCAAGTTTGAATGCCAGATGGTAGATGCCCGGCTAATCCACCATTATCGTTAGCAATGATCGGACTGAGGCGATCATTTCGATTCATGGCGTATGGGGGTTCCAGAAGGGGGAGTTCGACCATCGACCTGACTCTTCCAGAATTCAGAACAACTCATGCGAATAGGATTGAAAATGAGATCTGGCCTTTTGGTTTTAATCAACTCGGAGATACAGATGAGTTGGCAGTCAAATAAATCACCAGTTCTCCAACTATCATCCGAGGTACCCTCACGTATCAATTTTATGTGGAACATTCACTACTAGGAGTATTTTAAATAATAATAACAAAAATATTTTAAATAGTAGTAAAAAGAAAAAAAACGGTTTTTGAAGGAACCAAAAAGCCAGAGTTTCGGTGACTATCGAATTTTGGTTCTCCCAAGTGGTACCATTTATATATACTCTCAGATTTTCATTGATCGGATATTAATTGGTAGGATAAAGTAATTTTGTGTTTACAAAACTTGCTTGAGTAGCAAATAAATACAAAGTAACAGCGTTTTACCAGTCAAGTGAACCCCCTCTGACGGCTGATGATCTAATTTAATTGACACCCTAATAGCCAACAGAACCGTAACTGAAGAGGGATGAAAATATAAGGGTGGTTGAAACGCGGGAGACGCATGGGATGAAGACAATTGAATTTTATAGGGGTTTGCTCGCTTAACCAACTAATTGGTTTGCCTAGATCATTCAATAACGTGTTTTTGCTTATTTATTTGATTATAATGATAATAATTCCAAGCTCGATAGATCCAATTGAAGATGATTGAACAGTAGCTGAAAATAAAATTCATTACGTTGATTACCTCGCATTATTGCAACTGCAATTACTGGAATGCAAATTATAAAATTTTAATCATGCTCCAAAATTAATTTGCAAAAATGCAATTTATGCTCCCGGAGTTATCTATTTTTGATGCAAAATTGATATTATTCGACACTCAGAATGATTGCAAAATAACGAAATTATCCGCAGTATTTTCAATCCATCTCCACCTTCAATTTTTAAATATTCCTCTTGATCAAAAAATTTGCCTTCCCAATCGCGAATAAAATATTTACATTGCCAACTCTCAGGTTAGATTAGTGAACCACAGACGAAGTTCTTCCAACTTGTCGAAACACTCTTATCAAAAGAAACGCCGGAGGAAACTTTTCATTAACTCCTTTTCCCTGCATATCTGAATAGACAATTCGAGTTAAACATGCAACTCTTATAACTCTCTTATTGAAAAACTTTGGTGTCAATAGACCGCAAGAGTGATTTTCTTCATGAACTGATATTAAAAAAGAGAAAAAAAATTGATCCTTCGATCTTGTCAAGGCCCCGGGGGGATTCGAACCCCCGATCTCCTGTTTACTAGACAGGCGCTTTAACCAACTAAGCCACGGCGCCGACCTGCTGTGCCAAAAAAAAACCATCCACATGAGCTATACCACTTCAATCCTCACGATCACATTCGATATTCCCACACAAATAATATTAAACCACCAGAATCGCTTAATTCCACCGAATAATTCCGTCAATTACCCGTTGTCGGTAAAATAGGCAAGCAAATTAAAAAAAATTGTGAAAATGTCCATCTGCCCTTATGGTGATTCACATTTTCTTATTGGAAGTAATTTCTGAAATTTTCAAAAATGCCTCAACATTAATCCGCAAAACTCAAAGAACCAGTCGTTTGATTCCATCACCCTTATGAATTACACCCCCAAAGGGGCGCAGAGAGTGATGTTGCGCGTGCGTGTACCTCGGAGGGTTGGAACAACCCTCCACCATCCCCCGCCCGCACCACCAACCCTGGAAATGGAGATTGTGGAAATGGTTGCTCACAGGGTTGTGCGATTCTGCGAGGTAGGGGATACCTAACTATCTCACTTGCTTGTCGGCATTGCTCTCTGTTTATCAGCGGGACGCTCCTGCCGAGTGCCTCCGTACCCAGTGGATATCCGGCCATAGTTCCCCGGCATCCGCTAATCAAATCGCACCTTCCGTCAGATACACCGTCGAGACACCTGAGAAACGTCACTCGACAAAATTTCAAGTAAAAATAATAAAAACTTAAACTAAACATACCATCGCCGATCGGTAGATGCTGAAAATTCGGGCGAATGTTGGAAATAATTTTTTTACAAATGTGGAGAAATAAAGGAACGTGAAGGAGTAAAAAATAAAGAAGAAAAGGCGAATGGTTCCGATCGTGTATCGACAAGGTCCAAGTCACGGAATCCGGGCTTCTTTCTTACGTGCCGGCGGTCTCCTGGCGCGGCTACGAAAGAGAATCCGCAAAAGGAGCGACGACTAAGTCAATCCCAGTGACTTTTTCATACCAGCTGGCGGGTCCCCAGCTACTCACCTCAAAAATCTTTATCCTCTATCTTTCTTTCCACTCGTGTTTCACCATCAACAAGAACCAACGTATTATACACGAAAAGGACTCCTAAGATTTACATCATCGGTCCATGGCTATGGATTTACATTGTCATCCGTGTAAAAACCAATCGCTAAGGTTTCACTTGCTGTTGAAGAGCTTGAGGAACTCAACGATCGCTCAAATGCATCGTCGACCATCGCCGAGGTGGAGTGCATCCCCCAATCCCCACGTGTCCCAGTGAAGTTATCCAATTTTTCAAAAATAAAACAGCAACGAGCCCTGGAAAATAGCGGAATGGATCAACGAGAGAAGAAAAATTGAAGGACCGTGTGAAGAAGTTCATTGGGCCGTGGCCATAACCAAGGTTATGGTCGAGATAAACTTGTAGCCGAGTGCAGCTCTGATAAGGAAAAACGATCCGTCGGATCTGGGGGACTTTACGTTGTGTGACGAGTGTCCCGCTGGCAGTGGGCCCCTTCGGACGCTGCCCACTCCATACCGTCGGCTATTCCTCATCATCGTCGACTGGCAAATTAATCAAATTCATCAATAAATCTTCGATTCATTCTCACGTGAATATTAAATCTCCAAGTTATTGAAAATAATTACCACGAATGCACGCTGATGGCATGTTTTCCGAGTTCGGGAGGTCTTCAATGATGACAAGGAAAAGCAGGAAAAAATTGTTATTGAGTTGTGCTTAGGAAGTACGAAGAATTTTACGTATTCTGTTTACAAACATTTCAACAGTCAATCAAGTGTAACTCGAGAGTGGGTGAGTGACTCAGTGAAGACGTTGGCTGGACAAAATTTAGCCATTACTCCGAGTTAAACTTTAGTGATTGATCTTCAAGATAGACAATTTTGTCAGTTGACTGTTGACTTTCACATTGTGAAAACAGTGCTTTTTCTTTTCTGAGATTTTGGTGAGGGTTTGTGGGGAAGACATTTGAGTTGGTGACAGTTAGACTGGAGCTGTATTTGCCGTATGCACCACTGCCGGGGGGTGGAGGAATCCTCCCGGCGGTGTCGAGTGGCGGTGGCTGCAGACCGGTGTTACTCGGTGGTGTTGACCTGTCAATGTCAGCAGCGGTACAACCATCACTAAATGCTCCACCAGTCCACAATTCCCTTCATCCATCCACCGCTCTGACATCTCTGCCACAATTGACAAGTGGGTCCGTTATCATGCCCCGTCCACCAGCCACTGGTATACCAACACTTGGAACACCTATTCCAGCAGCTCACCATGATCCTTCGGAAATTGGTGATGCACCTGCCAACCCTGATGTCCTGCTTGCCTTACTAGCGAGGAATAAAAATTTTGAGGGTAAGTTCGTAATTTGTCTTTTTTTATTTTCATTGTCGATTAAATAGTCAGGATATTTTGACTGATGATCATATCCGTCGCATTTTAATAATTGTTCCCTTGATTTTTCATTTTTATCCTTGATAATTATTCCAGTAACAATTAATCTGTAAAAATTAGGCAATCATCCGCTGGAATTTCAGTTTCCGGGAATTCCACACTTGAAAACTTCGGTTTGATGATAAAAATGAAAATTCCCACCGAATTATTAACATTCGAATTTTTACAACCGGAAGCTTGTAATTTTTGAAAAATTCCCGTAATATAAATTCTACTCCAATTTTTTTGATATCGATCTAGAATTTTTACATAAATTCTGAAATAAAAAAAAAAATTCCTGGAATAGTCGTACGTACTGATATTAGTAATCAGGGCTTATCACATCACCGCAGATGTCTGATAAGTAAATAATTTGTAGTAAATGGAGGCATAGCCGAAAAAATGAAAAATCTGCGCACTCCCATTCCGCCTTACAACCGAGCAATTCCATGGGCTATTTTCTGTTTATCCGTGTATATGTGCAACAGATTGCCACTCGTACATAATGCAGGTTACGACTTATACTGCGTTGCATATACTTCCAGCACGTGAGTCCCAACATGGAATAAACTCGTATATTTTGTGTTGAAAAACGTGTCAAAGTGTTCCTCACATATTTCGTTGGGGATTATGACGGGGGAGCTTTTTATACCAGAAAAACATGTGCATTCATGATGGGCTATCAGCTCCAGTGACACGTAGACACATTGCGATAATTGGGTGTACGACCCCTCTTGAAAATCTCAGACATTCACCTGTCCATTTGATTTATTCATTCCCTCAATCTCGGTGAGTGGAGCAAGGTCGAAAACGTCGTTTAATTATGCACAATACGATATAGAACGACAGACCGGAAGACTCGTGATGCCACTGTTCCTATCTACATTATTCAATTAGCAAAGACAAGATGAGAAATTGTTATTACTGTCTCGGTACAATAATTTTTCTCTTTTCGTTTCGCAGTTGGGGAGAAAATTCACGTAAAAAATGGAGTTCCTATTATATTCTACTCTAGAGACTTGTAGATTCTTCATAAAATTTCTGGGAAATTAAAAAAATATTCACGTCAAGTGAAAAATTTAATAACAACTCGCGTATGATCTACTGAAATTTTTAAAAATCCTTTGGGTTTTCATTTATAAATTAACATTAGCAGAAATAATTCCTGAGTTAATTCATGGAATCATTTTGAAAAATTGCCGCTTCCTTCATTGGTTCATTAATTCCAATAAAGTAATATAATACAACAATTCCATTTTAACATTAATATTCAATGCATTCCCCGATCCACATCTTTGTAAAATATAAATCGATGAATTTTTAATGAGAAAATAATGAATTCTCGTCGCAAGAAACACAGGGAATAATTATTATATAATCGAAAACGAATCCCTGAAAAGACGATGGATAAAAAAAATGAGAAGGAAAAATAAATATCCACCAATATGGAATTCATTTGGTCATGGAACGGTGTGGTCCCTAAAAACATTGATATATATCCGTTGGATCGTGGAGAGATCTCCCGCGAAATAGTTTAGGAGCAAAAATATCGATCGGAGCCGATATATAAATGAGAGCATGGAATTTAGTCGTGTGGTGCATTCGGATATAAAAAAAAAGTCTCGCGGTTCACCGCTGTTTGAATTCTCTCCTCTTTTCGTTTGGAATCGAAATAAACCGACATCGAAAGAGAGTCGGCACCATACCAAAGAGAAACGAGGAAAACACTCAAAGGGCGTGGGACAAATGAAATGGACTTTCCGAATAAAATTATCTTGTTTTTCCTTTTATTTTTAGTAAAAGGTGAATGAATAAAAAATGCCCAAGGGATTGACACATTTTCACATTTTCGGAGAAGATGTGGCATCGATTTGCTAAATGAATGGGGGTATTTTTTGTTTTTAAAAAAAAATGTCGTGTACCGTGGACGGATATTTTAATACGATAAGTGCTGGAAAAAGGCTGAGGGCCTAACGTGCTAGCCTCATAGTCCGTGTTGGGGCTGGTTTAATCATGTAATGTGTTTCGCTGGGGGCACGGCCACCCTGCAATCAATACGATATTGCTTCGAGCACGATATATAAATGGGGATGCGTTTAAGACCCAAAACACGAAGCTGAGGTAATGGGGGGAAAAAATATTTTTCGGTATTCGAATTGCGAAAGCCCATGGAAAAATGAGGATTCGCCTTTTCGCACACACTCGGAAAATTATTATTATTATACTACGGAGGAGTCATTTGCTTTTGTGAAATATTTTTTTTCATTAAAAAATGTTATTTCTGTATTTATTATTTAATTATTTCTTTATGATCAAGAATTATATCATTCCTCCAACTTAAGCCGTGAAATGTTGGATATAGATTATTCTCAATATATTCCATAATTTGCATAAGGAAGTCAAGAAATGCAAAAGGCAATTGGAAATGAAAAAAAAATCTAAACCCAAATGAAAAAAATAGGGTCTTCTATTTTTTCGGTTTGTAGCTGATTTAAAGACAGGAATGCAAAAACGTATGAATTTATATAACAAATCAATTCACGACATTGTCTGGACGAACGCCCTTATCAATTTATCACCATGACCTTCGGATTATTCCGATTGCAACTCATGATTTTTGTACACCGAAGAATTCGTACGAAACGGACCTTTCGAGGTGATAAGACTTGACCACGACGCAAAAAGCGTCACGATATACCACAAAGGCCCAAACCTCCAGTGATTAGAGTATCGGAACTGATTTCCCCTCATCGTTGGGTAAGGTTACACGGATGTCCACTGCTTAATCTCCCCACCATTTGTTTATTTATATTTATGTGAAGATAAGGAGAAAAAATTGTGAAGAGATCAGAGGGAAGAAAAAAAAAAAAGTCATGTCACAAATGGTTAGGATCGAGGCAGAAGCTGGGTTTTATGGAAGGAAGGGGGTTGGCTGAGTACGAAGGGTGGCCAAGTGCAGACGAGGGTGGAAAAGAAAATGGCGGATGGGGGATACAAGGCAGAAACGCCCAAGATGAAACTTTCGAGGAAGATATATATATTTTTTTCCCTCTTCGCTTAGAGAAAGGGGATCTCTTTTTGTCAACTTCTACACTAGGGGTTGAAATACCGCCATTTTTATTTCTTTCACGTACAGCCCCTATACTTGACGTTTTCAGATCGTTCTCGAGATATGAGGAGTCGAACTAACGGAAACAGTTATCGATATTTATGGTGGTTTTATTGGAATTAATTGGGTATGGAAGTGATGATCAATTGTTATTTTATTTCGGTGGGGGTTGGTCAAACCAGCTTTCAAGGAAAAGAAAATCCTTTCCTCGTAGACAGAAATTTCTTTAATGGTTTATTTAATGAATGAAGAAAGGCGCTCAAATTTTTCAACACTGGGAAAATTTTTCTTGTTAAATTTCGGTTTATATTTCTTCTTCACGCAATTGCGTTAACCTTCATATGAATCCAATTAGAAAAATTCAATTTTTGCAATAATTACTGTAAAAGTTAAATCAATAATTATGCGCCGTCGAGCCAGAAGTTTTCCGTTGTGATTGAATTCATTCAAAACACGATATCTCAAAGATATCTCCGGAATTCTCCTTTTCATTCAATACGCAATCCTTGAAAATTATTCCGCAAATCAAAACAACGATTGTTATTATCGATTATCGATTATTCTGAGTGGAATTATGAACGTAAGATTTTATTAAAAATATTGAAAACAAAGTAATGGAAAAAATGGAATGACAATTGGTCGATGGAGGAAAATTGAGGAGAGTAAAAATAGGAGATCCGAAAATGGGGTAAGAGTCTTTCCCACTGAATGACTCAAAATGAATGGCCACAAAAATTAAAAAGGTTCTCAGGGGTTGAAATTTTGTGTCCTCAAACAGTGAATCGAGAGAACCTCTCATTGGGCACTCGTGGAAAAAATAACCAAGTGTATCTAGAGGGAGACGCAGCACGCGTCTAACTGCGGGAATATCACATTACCACAGCAGGATAACCCCTGGGTATTATCGTATTATCTAAACTGTTTTTTATTATTTTTCCGTGCGAAGAATTTTCACAGTGTCAACTTCCTGTTGTACCTCATTTACCCCGATCGATCAAATTTTTTTTCCGTCCATCACCCGAATTCGCGTTGTTTACGCTTCTTCCAGATCGTGAGTACATAATATCCGTGAGAGTAATATATACACTGTTGAAATTTTTTTGAAATTTCAGTCACAAAATCGTGTGAATTCTCATTTGAATGAGTTTGAATTAAATTTGCATCAAAAACTGTCACTAAATTTTTTATTTCTTCTTAAAACTACAAATTTGGAAATTAGTGTAAGTTTTTTCGTTCGCCATGATGATTTTTTTTTATTTTGAGCTTTTTTACTTGGAATTTTACATAGAATTTAATACGATTTTCAGGAATGGGGAGAAAAAGGGAATTCTTGAGGGGGAGAGGGTGTGTAAAAAAGGGTTCTTCTTCTCTTGCTTGATGTATCATGTATAAAAATAAATATTTTGAATTTGGATGTTTTTTTTTAAAGAGTTAGAAAATCCGAGCGACTACACCGTCTTGAGAAATCGGTTTCTTCGATAAGATTAAGAGGCCTCAAGTGCTTCTTTAAACGTCTGAAGCGTCCAAAGTTGAGAAATAATTTTGATAAAAGTCGAAGGGAAGAGGGGGAGGGATAAACCCCTGAGTTTCAGAAAATCAACTTATGACGACCGATTAGCAGTCGATGAATGCATCGACTTTGATTTTCTGAGAAGAAATACGTGATGAAACAGAAAGAGTGACGGATAAAGGAAGAATGATTCTTGTCTGACGTGTGGGGTTCAAGGTAGCATTGACGTTTGACAGTAGATAAAAGACTGAATTTTTTTTTTCTCTCGTTGTCGATCTGGTTATGTCTGTGCAATTTGAAAAAATCGAGTTAGTTATTATCTATCGAAACGGAGAAATCGGCCTCGAGGAAAGTCCACCAGCGAACAAGAATTACTCGGAGTTTCTGTTGTATTTTGGTTTACAATTATCAGTCTTACTGTAACTGAAATTAAATAGGGGAGAACAACTGCGATTAAATTTCTGAAGCCGAAAGAGAAAACGAGACATTGACGTCAAAAAGTATTCCTAATTAATTGCTTCCCGGAGAATTAATAGTTAATCAATTTTGACCAGTGGATGTGGAGAAATTCGTTGGAATTATTAATTAAGAAATTTTTTTCACTGATATTAAATTTTCGCGCAAATCTCCAGAAATTTCGCTTGAGCCGTCCCATTATTTTTATTCAAATATTTATTAATCATTCATTGGTATTACAATAATGTTCGCTCTGCTGGTACTATTTCTTGAGAAAGGTATGATATAGTGGCAATACTATTGTCTGATTCGGCAAAATTCCGCGTTGAGGGAATAAATAGAGAATCAATGGAAAATGAACAACATTTATTTACATTCGTTCATTCAGTTTCTCATTCAACTTAATATCCTCATCCGAAAAATAAAACTGTGGGAGAATTCAGAGATTCTATGATCGAAAAGAAAAATAAGAAACATTCAATAAGGAAATAATAGAACTAGTGTACGAATCCGTAGGAAATGGCCATGACGCGAATTATCAGACATCTGGGGGCTTGAAGACGAGATATTTTGATTACTCTTCATAAACGAAATGATTACATCATGTAATAATAACTATAATTAATCGGTTTGGGGTGTACTCATAATTATCATAGATTATCGGCTTCCAGAGATATACCACGATAATAGCTGACGGGGAAACAAATATCGACGGAATATTTTTTTCACTTTAAATTCAATTTCAAACGTTAATTAATTAAAAAAAAAAAATGATTCTATTATTATTTTTTTCTGTCGGAATATTAATCGACTTTTAATTCGATATCCACTTTTATTTTTGGTGTTCCTCAAAATTCTTTTTTTTTCTTTAAACAGTTTAAAATGTAATGTATAATTTAAATGTTGGAATTAAATTTTTTATTCCCATTCGTTCTAGGCTTTACCGAAAAATGAAAAAAGTAAACCGCGACGTATTAAATGAAGCCATCGATATAAGCGCTTATCAATTGATTATTGCAATTGCGTCAGCTGATTACAATGTTTTATGACATGTCCGCATCGGAGTCCGTTTTAGATATAATCTGTGTATATTCCAGCGGTTTCTTAAATAATCCATTGATTGTTTAGGATTTATTACTTGGTCAGCATAATTCAGGCATTCAAGTACTCAACTGACAATACCGAATGTCATCCTACAATTCAATGTAATCGAACATAATGATCGGTACTGCGATTTTGTTGCTATTATTATATAATCGAAAATGAAATTAATTTATGAAATATTCATGTCACTAAAAAATTCAGTTAATTGAACTCAATCTGGGTTCATTGTAAAAACAAAATATTACGATTCCTATTCAGTAAAACGAGGGAATATCCAGTAAAAAGTACGAATCACCCGGACATAAATACGCAGCAGTTGCGGACTTTTTATGATGCGTTCCGTAATGTTTATTGCACCTTCTGGCTTGCGAATTACAGAACTTTTACGTAATTCTCATTGAATTTTTTTTATAAGTGTTTCAACATTTGACAGGACAATTTCAATTTCGATAGATCTGAAGGGATTTTCCTCCGAATTCAAATCCCCTAAAAAATTAATTATAAAATAATTGAAAATTAAAACCAATATGCATACTATTATTACATATTATTATTATGTACTCGTTACAGTGCTGTATATCAGCGGCAAAAAAACATGCTCGAGAAAACGTTGCACTGAATTTTTGAAAAGGGGATTCCTCTCGTGTCCATTCTGTATACTTCGCAAAAATATAATTGATTGCTGAATGAAGCATGCGTTACGGGACAAGTTGTACGATGCAAGTCGTACGGTAATCCAAAACGTAAAAACACAAGCGGTCGATTCACGTGAGAACTGGCCGTAGGGTGAAACGCATATTCCGCGACATACAGAGTGAATGAGAGTTGGTGAGGGTGAGTTGGTTGTTTTGCTAGGGGATGCCTGATCCGTCTAGCCACCAACTGGAAAATGGAATGGGGCGTGTTTTTCAACTCGAAACTATATCGAAACACGTCTACCACTTCACTTTGACGTGCACGTGTGGTCATACGTACGGCTCCTGTTTACGTAACATAATCATGTATAGCGCATAATCAGTATATACCACAGTTCAATAGTTTGTGGATTGTGGAGAGGTGGGCCCCGAGGTTGCCTAAAGCAAAAGCCACATTGTTACTTGTAACTGAACGCGTTTGCAGATGGATTAAGTGACTCTTGATGGGAACTAAACGCAGTTTAGTCTATCGTGATTTTAGTCGCTCTTGTTTGCATTGCATGCGTCAATATCATTTCATTCTCACGTTTTTTAACGTACGGTATTTGATCTGTGGAATTTTTTTATTCACCCCTTTTTATCGCCCGCCATTTTGCCGGGCTTTTTGTCTTAAAAAAAAACATATCAATATACTGAATTTTACCGATTCTTATTAATTATTGTCATTAGTTTTATTCACCGGAGATTCCATGACGGAAAGTAATTTCAAAAAATTTTTATTCGTCTTATATACTCCGTATTTATTCTGCGAATTCATCTGGTAACCAAAAAAAAAATCAATCTACACATTTGCGTATAGCTCAGCTTTTTCTTTAATAACACTCCAAATCTTTCACGTTTTATTTATTTATTTTTTTGTTTTAGAACAGAAATGTGAGACACACTCTCCTCTCCAGAGTAAACGTGAGTTCTTTTTTTGTTTTTATTTATTTCTATGTTATTGCGATACAATTTTTTATTTATTTTTCACTTCCAACCGATCGATGAGTGAATTTTGATTGAAACTATCTGGCTGGGTGGTAGAAAAAATCGAGTGGCACTTGTGAGAGTCCGAAATGACTTTCAGATCTTTAATACCCATATGTCTAGTCGCCAAGGACTTACCTATCCTGCAAAGGCTGTCCTGTGCCAGTTGGTCACGTATCTCTTGAGCCAAAAGCCTTTGTACGATAGCCCATTACGAGTATTATACTTTTTGAGCTGTTTATTGTAGCATCTACTTTCGATGGTACTTTACACACCATGCGGGTCATTTCACTTTCATCCTGCTAAAGTCTTTTAAAGAAACAACTCTATCTGATACAATCGCATATTCCATTTGCATTAAGGTCGAAGGAATTAATCACTAGGAAAAGCATCACGTGATATTTAAGTGGAAAAATCGTTATGGAGCAGACGGGGATTTTTTTGTACTCTCGCAATTCAATGAATAGCGTTGATTGTGTTGATTACAAAATTACTTCTACCCAAAAATTTTAGATACAATAACTACTGTCAAATAATTCAACATTCTCCCTAAAATTCGGGATGAAGCTGAAGTGTTCATGTATTCCCTTTTAGAAAAAATACAATAGAGAGGCAAATGAAGGTTTAATATACGATCTATAAACCATTCTCCCCCACCTGCTACTTATTAATTTTTATCTAAAAATTACTGTCAATTTTAATCACAAAGTCGTCGGAATTTTCCACTATATGAGTGAATTAATTTCAATTAAACTCAGTAGATTTATATTGATTATTCAAGAACGTATTTTTAAACTTGGAATTTCAAATGCAATTTTCCAACATTGCAGTAGTGATTTCTACATGAAATTCCATGTGCAATAACTCTTGCCAAATAATTGGAAAAAATCGCCCTAGAGGGAGAATGAACAGCTCTCATAAATTCAATCCCTGACCAAAAAATACAATAGAGATTCAAATGAAGCTTTAATATATGTTCTTTTAACAAGATTTGAAGAATAAACGAAAAATTCACTGGTCCACCCGATAGTTACAAATGTCCATAAACCATCAGTGGAATATGGGGTCACATGGCGCTAAAAGGGACTTGGGGGGGCACCAGTTGTTCTGGCACGCTCTGACACGTGCCCCAGCACGTGGGGTACTGATGAGTGGATTGTTCATTCCAGCGGCTTTTTCGTCTTCACTTACAGTTGCATACAAGACCTGTGGGCGTGTTGTATACCCCACGAAGTACCCACGATTTGTCAGCTTAGCACGATCCACTCCGCACGCCCCCAAAAATAATAATTCAAATGGAATTTGCAATGAAATCTGCAGAAATAATGAGAAAATAATTTATTTGTCAAGTTGATTTACCAACTGAATAATTTATATGACATTGGCATGTCTTATCGAGATATTTATACGCCGATTTACTTCTGGAAAGTTAATGCATAATATTTTTATCATTGCAACAAATTATTTTGGGACTCCTAATCCTAGAGTACTGGATGCAAGTACTTTAAATAATGATTAATAAAAATAAACTCATCGGGGTAATTACGATTGATGACATAATTTTATATTTTCTGTATGATTTGATCTGGAAAAAATTGAGTCGTACGATTATTGATCCTGTTGGAATATTGACAAGTGAATTGTTGGGATATTTTAAAAAATTATGTGTGGTCGTAGCCACAAGAGCTTACTCCGCAAAATCGATAGCTCTCCACTCTCTCACTGTCCACAACTCCATTAAGATAATTACAATTGCCATCTCTCTCACTTGCCTCCTCCCTTTCCATTTATATATTTTTTCTTTACTTTCTCTCTAGCCGACGATTCATTCCACTTTATCTCACCCGTTATGATTCGGCTTGTCCAAGCATTTCTGGTCAATGGTTTTTCTCCAAGCTGTGATATAATTCATCCAGCTATGTCCTCTTCGTATCACCACCAATTGTGGGTTTGTTTGACCATGAAGAATTGAGAGCTCTTGATTTATTTATTGTACCCTTTTCTCTCGCTCTTTCTTTTATCTTGGAGAGCTATCTGGAGTTTGTCTACATGAATTTTTATTCAGTTCTCTTTGGTGATGCTGCATGGATGATGATGATGCATGGATGACCTTGATACATTCAGGTTTTCTGTTGGGTGTTGTCCAGGTGACCTCTCGGATACCTATTTTGTTGGAAAATAGTGGTCGGGTGAATAGTGACAATAGCCAACGGCCACTCCTGGGTCTTCATAAAGTCAACATGGGATTTATGGTAACACGTCAATGACTTTACGGTTGCATCCCCTGACCCAGTTCTCATATGCTTGTGGATCTAATGGCGTGTCGGAATTTATGACGCTGTGGATTTAATTTGGGGGCCTCTACTCACTTTTTTTTTTCAATTTTAATCCACACTTTGTTGTTGAAGACCGTCATTTAATGTCACTAGCATTTCACTATCAAAAATGTGTCCGATAAATAAAATTGAGGAAACGAAAATTAATGAAAATGATTTTTTTTTAGTTAGAATTAAAAAAATTAATATAAAATAAATATAATGCCGGTTTCTTGAATGAAGTACACAACACGCCCAAACTTAAACAGAATAAAACAAAAATTTGTTTCTCATGAATCTGTTGGAGAAGAAAAGAGTGGAGACGCCCATATCTCGGTTGAATGGCGAGATGAAGAGGAAAGGACACGAATTTACTGCACTATTGAACAAACTAGTGACATCCGGTGGACACGAGTCGCCACGCGACCATCTACCACTAAAAGATTATGTTGTATTGTTGCTATAATCGGAATGAATTTTAATCTGGAATATTGAATCGATATAAACACGCAATTACGTGCTGGAATAACAAAAATAGGAGAAGAGAAATTTTTCGATTCATGTCCCATTGGGAATTTTCATTTGCTTTTTTGATTTTTCTATTTGATCAGGTGCTGGATATTAATAAAACCATGACGGACTGATTAATCCTGGCAAAATGGGACAATGGACTCACATCATCTTTATTACAATGGCCGCAACTGTGGGACTTCCCGGTACAAATTTCCTTTCAATGTATCATCCCCATGATTCTTCGATGATAAGCCATGGATGCATGCGTAGTTTTTTGTTCGTATCAATGGTTCCTATCAATAGAGAATTTCATAGGCTTCTGGTTTATCGTGAATGATGCTAATGGAGAGTAGATATATGTTGTGACGTTGCATCTTCGCTTGAAAAAAATATGATGCACAAAAAAAAAGACTTGGGTTTAAAAAAAAAATTTTAAACACTTCTATTTATTCATTGTAAATGATGGAATCCCGCGGAAATCCATTTTTCATCGATATCTCAGTGGAAATAAATTATTCTATCCGGTAATAATATAATAACATAATAATCCAATATTATGAGAACTCCATGAGAGAAATGCGAGAAAAAAATATTTAATAAAAAAAATATTTAAAAATGACGTACCTATTCTGTAATTCCGCGGCGAAAAAATTATTTCGAAAAATTTTGCGGAATCGTTAAAGAATTATTTCAGAGGCTCAGTATTTTTGGTTGAAATTTTATTGACTGAATGTATTCGTTGGGTACTTTTATTTGATGAAGACTACGTTGAATATATTATTATATAATAAATATTAAATATTTTTTTTCGCATTAATGCTTCCGTTTAATTATAGGCCGGCAAAACGGGCGCGAAACACTAGTTGTTTATAATTTGTAATAGTTCTTGATAATAGTTGTAATAGTTCTTGAGGGAGAGTATGAGATGTAAAAAAAAAGATTTTTTGTAAAAAAGTTAAATAGTCAGAAATCTGGGCAGAACAGGAAAACATATCGGGGCCTAATAGCCCTCATTGGCACCCCTTTTCCGTGACAAGCTTCAACATGCGCATTCTTTTCCCCTCAACCCCTGTTTTCATTTCAATTTCTAACCCTCGAGGGCTCCCCTACTGTGGCCAGATGGCGAACGACGACTGTCTACCGGTATATACACGTATATACTATCATATACCGTATATCCAGCGGTCTTGTATAGATGACTGGTGCCGTGAGGGATTCGAATGATCGAGCATGTCAATGTTTGGTTAGGCTCATGCTCGCCCTATGCGGATAACGTGGTTAACGAATCAAGTTTATAGGTACTACGGATTTTTCGAGGTCTACCATCTCCAGGACACCTCATTCACCCCATCCGGCCCTTCCACCCCTTCCACCCCATCCACCTCATCCACCAACATTCCACCACTTGAGACGACAGATTCGCACATCGTGATACGAAAAATTCGCGAATTCGGAATTTTTCAAAAGTTGACAATATTTTATTTCATTGTCATGTCCCTCAGGATCTCCGGGGATTTCACTTGGTACACAAACAGCCTTCAAGTGTTTAAATTGAGAGTTAAATAATAAGATCAAACAGCAGTGGAAAGTAAGGATAAATACATGGTACAAAGGGGTTGGTTGGAGGATAAATAAAATTCATATCTCGGTCTCGGGAGATTTGCGGAGAGCCGAATATATTTTTTTTCCACACGAAACGTTTGTCCTTTCAAATTAATTGATTATTTTATTGATTTTTAGGGACAATATGATGAATTATTTATGTTTTTTGTGTTTAAATATTATAATTTCATTTTGCGCTCGATTTCGCATATATATCTGCTTCGAAAATCTGTTTCGCAATGGCTTTTCGTTTCGCAAAATTTCGATTTCTGGATTAGATAAATGTAGATAGTATTTTCACTTGGAGACAACCACTGGTAAATTCTGATTTAAATATTGCAATCGATGGTTGTTGTTATTCAGGGCACTAATTACAGTGAGGCGTTGGGGGGCCTTATGGCATTCCGTGGTAGGTGAAAAGTGTGAGTGAAGTATGAGTGAAGTATGAGTACTTTCAGCTGACCGTGAAGGCTCAACAAACGGGGAGCGCAATATCCCGGAACACCCGCGTGCAGACAAGTATAGAATACGTGCGGAAGCCATAATATGGAGCAGACACCAAGTGATTCACCCCCCCACAAGAAATAAGGGCAGATGCGCGATCGTCAAGATATAAACATATTTTTCATTGCATTTATTAAACAATCAATGAGTTTGAATTAAAAAATTAATGTCACCCTTGACCGATTCGAATATCGGGAATAATTACTATTCGTCATATTACTGAACCATGTTGACAATTTTTTTTTTTTTTGCATACTAGAATTTGGAGTAATCGAGCTGTGAAGACTCTTACCTGAGGAACATCAAAAATAATGTCAAAGTATTTATTTTTTATTCTCGATATAGAGCGTGACCGAACACTCGTCGCAGTATGTTCATTCACAATTATCAAAAAGATAGCGTTTGATCAGTCAATAAATCATAAATTACCTCGCATTATAATAATTACACCTGAGTGCCTCTTCGGCGGTTTGTTACACAATGGACACTACCGGAGTGGAGGTGCGATCGATTATAACACGTGCGGACGCTCCAGAGAGTCATGTTATCACTTAAATAAATCAAGCACGCGAGCAGGTGACACGGTACAAATAATCCAGTACTTTTCATTCGTGGATTCGAGCCCAATAACTAAATATTCCATCAAACCCTTCATCAAAAAAAAGATACCTTCAAAATTTCCAACTCTCCATTTCCACCCACCACTCTCAAACATCAAAACTAAAATTAAACAACCGACCATAAAAAGTCTTCGCCATTAAAATAATAGAACCGTCTAATATTTCGTGGATTCGTGAATTCGTGGATTCGTTCCATCATTGATTATTTTTTTTATCTCCAATTGTTTAACAATAAAATTATAAATGGGGATTTGCAAACCATCCAAACAAGTGGGAAATTAATGACTTCGAGGCTGTATCGAACATAGAACAATTCTCCCATCAGGGAACTATTGTCAACTATTGTCAAAGCATGTCTTCCCCACCCCTTCCCCCCCACAACCCCCTATCCACTATTCTATGAATGCACGTAAACGCGCAGAAGCTATAGGGATACGTTTCCTCACATACTTTTCCTCTTCATTCTTTGAAACCATTTTTTTTTTATGAGGGACTTTGTACAAGCCCATCGCCCCCTCACCACCCCCTCACTCACCCACTGGCCTTCAACGTTCTAATCAACGGATGCGTGTACCTATATTACGAGGGTGCGTTATTGCGCGTGGGTGGATATACTGTGCAGAGGGTGTTTTTTTTTCTTCCCTCCTTTTTCTTGTTTCTCCCCCTACGTCGAGGGTCACGTCAGGAAGGGCTGGATGTCACTTGTCATATCCTGTTATCACGGGGTTATCAGAGCATCCGGGAGAAATTAAAAGATGAGATTTTGGGAATTTTCTCGGGGTGAATCCCACTTTTAGATTTTTTTGTTCAATCATCTTTTCTTAGAAACAAAATTTTTTGATTAAAAAAATAATAAAAAAGATAACGATAGAAATTTAATTTTTTCAATGGATCTATCAACTCTTGGAGTAACTAGAAAGAATTATTTCGCAATATTCACGTGTTTCGTCATTTCTCCGGCAAACTGACGGTGAAATTGACGTAAAAAAGTCGTTTCTGCGTTTTATAATTTTTTAATCATTTATTGAACAACGAACGTTCGAGACGGCATATTTACCTGCGTTTAATCCAAACTTAAGAAAAAGTTCCATTCAATTTTTCAACATGGATTTTTATTGAATCGCAACTTGATGCATTTCACAATTTCTCAAGAATGCGTTGGAATGAATGATTATTACTCCTGAAAATAAATCCACCCCATAATACCACCTCATAAAAAGTGCCTTCCACACAACTCAAACATAAACGAGGTACGTATTAATAGCCGAGGATGGTCTGATTAACTTTAACGATTCATCCACAGGAGCGATATAAGAGGGATCCTCTACCTCCACCCTAGCCAGCTTGATTATGCAAACTTTATGGCTGTCATAATTGAACCGAGATACTCGCAAAACTTGCCCAACTTTTCAACAAACCTCAACCACAAAATTTTCTTTCCCACCCACTTTTTAATTTAATACTACCCAACATTTTTCTCATCTCTCCTCTCCACTTCCAATTAAACGGGAAAAAAGGAAAGAAAAGGGGGGTAAAAATATTTTTTACGACTTTTATTGGACTCGACTGGTGCATAACGTCGGTGTAATACGCAAACACTCGTCCTGGATTACCATTCCCGTCGTCAAATTCCCCGGGGACGTCATTAGCGTTTCGCCCTGTATATATTCACGTATATATGCGTGACGTAAATACGTGAATGTTGCCAGTGAGTTGGCATTATAGTTGATTACATGACGTTAATAGCAATATTTTCACTGCATCGAAATGGGGAAAAATAATGGAACACTCGCGTTGGAATGGGATACGAGTGACTAATTGCATATTTTGGGAGTGAAATGAATGTTTCTCATAATTAATTAACGATTTCACTTCCAGTGGATATTATTTCTGGCTCTGGTCCTTCTGATTTAATGACAAAGTAAAGCACCAATTTTCATATTTCAGAATAAAAAACCTTCAATTAAAACTTTTTAATTGATTATTCACGAAAATATTTTCAATACCTCTAAACATCCATCATTTCACCTTTCGAGAAGACTTTCCATTGTTTGTAATTAAATCTCTGGCGTTGTAATTCAGAATTACTTATTTCAGTGTAAAAAATCCAAATATACATTTTTTAAAAATATTTTCTGTATTTTTAAAGAACTGGAAGTTTATTCTTATAATTTTGTTTGTAAAAATCGTGTTGTGCTAATTTCCCCTCGAATTTCCCGTCATCCCAATAAATTTGTCGTTCACTGAGTGATTTCAATTTCCACGGGTATCATCGATAACGATCCGCTCTCATCCCCCGAACAAATATATCGATATCTTACGGGTCGTGTTTTTTTTTCGAGTGGAGAGAGCCCTCGACTCTGACGTTCGTGGGATTGTCCTGTCTCCCTTTTGCACTCTGGGGAGATTTTGTCTGGGGACCGATCCGGATTTCATCCTCCGACGTCCCTCGGGTATGTAGGGCGGTTTCACCGTTAATTACCCGGGACTTATCAATACTCCCTGGCATGTACAATAGAATATTATTCACCGTCTTGTCGAAACAACTCCCTATGTTGTATTGTTATTTTTCTCTTTTCAATTTCATGGCACCGACCAGTTAAGTAGTCGCCGATATCTTCTTTTTTTTACCATTATTCAATGAGTCATAAATTCATTATAATTATCATAATCGTGCGTTTATTTTTCAAAACTTTTGATAAAGCACTATTGTAAAATGTGCACTCACTGAAAATTATTAATATTTCTATTATTAATTCTTGAGATTTTTCAATGTTTAAAAGAAGATAAATGATCTCGACACGTGTAGGGCATCGATCACCGTGAAAAGGCACGCGACCAGATGATGATTCGGCCGTGTTAACGAGTAAAATCGACAAGTGTTCCATTGAGTCCGAAATATTCTTCGTGACACATGAAAAATCCACGGGATTACAACCTTGAATCCTCCCTCGCAAACAACAAGCCAATTTGGCCAACGAAAAATAATTTAATGCTGGAATATAAGACCGAGTCTTTATTTAATTTGTGACGTTTAAAAAATTTACGATTTAGGAATGTTGGTGAATGTTGGTGATCGTAAAACCAAGGGGCACTTTTTTTCCTTTAACTGGGACTGAAATCCTCCCACTGGGTTTAGGTGGCTTTTCTTTCTTCACACGCGTGTGTGCATCCCCGGGTGTATTCCGTATATATACGTACGTATATTATATACACGTGCATGACCCGCCCTCCCACTACCCTCTCACATACACATAAACGCCCTCGGCCGTGTCTCCCTGATTTCCCCGGAGATTTGCCGTTCTCCTCTGCAAAACGTCGTACACCCCATGTTCCTGGGGGTTGTATTCCTCAGACGTATGCCCTCTGTACCGACTCTTACGCTCTTTTATGAGTTATATGACGGGATTGTTCGGATCGTGTCATCTTCGCCATTCGACCCTGATTTTATCAATTCTTCCTAATCATCACGCGTAAATTTTCATTAATTGTTCAGTTCATTAATGCCTTATTTATCGAATAAAAATTGTACGGAAATTGAAATTTAATATTAATATTACATGGTTCCAATTTTATTCTTGTTTTTCATTTTTTGTGGACATTTTTATTCACGGTCATTATGTTGTGCAATTAATGTGGAATTAAATAATATTTGTGGAAGATTATAATTAGCACTGGTATGACAGGTGGAATAAATTTTTGACACTTTAGCTCTGCTCACGTACAGATTCTTCAGTAATTGTATCCAAAATATTCTATCCCTAGATTTATCTGATAACTCACAAGCTATCAAATAAAGAGAATAATAAAGACAACTCCTAATATTCTTCCACAATAATTCCCTTCCTCATCGAAATTTTGAAATAAATAAAAAACCATAATCCCTTGACAAATAATTCTATGAAAAAATCTGGAAGTGACTTATTCCACAGTGGAAAGCTACTCTTATACTCTTGTAAAGTCATTGTCGATTTTAGGACGGGATTTGGCTGAAAGATTAATCCCCTCGTCGAAATTCATATCACGTAGTGAAAACGGGGGAAAAATTCGAATGCGTGACACTCGTGAGAATGAAAAGGTTGATATTGTCAGTGGGAATAATCGGAGTGAATTTTCGAGGGCATCCCTATACCCCAAGGGTGCCATCACAGCGTCAAGTGCACATCTACTCTATATGGATCACATGAAGACAGCGTATCTCGACCGCCGTAAACACAATAGAAGTATCTGTATACCAGTTGTTGCTTATGGTGTGGCTGTATGTGGCTGTATGTGGCTCCACATCAGACGACTTCTCACACTGACAAGAGAGCCCCATGGGTCTGGCAATATGCTACCGAGTAACATCACATACTTGGCCTATGCTAACCATGCGTATATCTCGTGTATGTTTGCTACAACGTTTCCCATAACTCCCGAGTGGCCAGAATTCACCCCCAAACGCCCTGTGGCTCTTCTCCGGAGCTCTGGGACCTGTCGTTGGTGATATAATGTGAGAATTTCATGCATCAGGGCTTAATGGACCAGACAAAATTGTTGAAAGTTATTTTAAAGTGATCTCGGAGAAATAGTGTCATCCCAAGATTTACACTGGTTAATATTTTTATACTCAGCGATTTGAAGGCATTTTTGGCATTCAAAGGGAAGAGAAATATTCTTATTTACATTTATAGAATTTTTATCAAGTTTTATTCTCGTCTTTGAGGCGAATGTATGTGGAATCAACTGTTGGGAAATGCTCAATAAAAATTACGTGCTTTTTCGCGGATTTTTGCAACCGGAAATTGATCGTAAATTTTTATTCATCATTTCTCTCCGTGCAGGTCGGCTTCTGAGATTGAGATTTATCAATAATTTCCTCTCGTATTTTTCCCGTGGATCTTCACGCTTTTAAAATTTAAATTAAGCTTCATGAATTCTTGTGTTTAGCCGCAAGTTCTCGGGAGAAAATATTAAAATGCAATTTCTCTTGAGAAATTCAATCTCCGAATATCACACCTGCAACAACATACCTCATGTGGCTCCTAAAAAAGGTCAGAGTTAACGGGTTCGACAGTGGGCTTCACTCCTTGGGCACGTGCCCCCTCTTCACCAAAGGTCTTCTCGCAACCCTGAGGTTTCCTTCCGACAGATGTTTCCGATCCTATCTGTAAAAATTATACCAAAATAATTGCTACGCTTTGTTGATGAGTCACGAGTAAGTAAATCAAAATCGCAGCTGGGAGCATCGATGTGTGGTTAAAAAAATAATCATATCAATTCGACATTTTTTTACCCTGATTTCCGGCAGACAACTGCAGGACACCGGAAATAATTGACTTGGGCAAGGACCATGACCTCATTCAATTATCCAAAGAGAATTGTCAAAATTTTTTATCATTACCTTGAAACCCAACAATCGGCAAAAAGATTCTTCCAATTTTTTAGACAACCGAGCTAATTGATTTTTTTCTAAGAGAATCAATCAGATAATTGAATAATAAGTGTAAGGGAATAATTAATCTAATCTAAACTGGATCTAAAATTGCTTAGGATCTAGATAAACCGGTAAAATTTCCTAGATAAGAGCCGATAACTTTCCAACACCAACTGTTTTAATCCTTGACTTTAGAATAAACTGAAATTAATGACCAGGGATGTGTTTAAGCGAGAGTAACTGGTGGACGAGCCTCCCTAGAAATAGGCCAACCTGTCTCAGTTATATTCACCAAACGAGCGTATAACAAGAAGCCACTTTGCGCTGGAGTCAGTAATAGATTAAAGCCATCTTCCACCCTGTCCCCACAGTATATTGTCCCCTTAACACCACCCCATATTCCCAAGTACTTCGCTTCAGTTCACTTGACCCTACTTGTCTCCATATTCCTCCCTCCATCTCTCTTTCACGTGCCCCAGTGTTTTCTCCCCTTCCGATACTCCCTTTATATGAACACTCATTCTGGTAAACGATCGAATGTATCCAGGGTGTGGTGAGAGTCCACGCAATTTCCTTAATGTACTTGCTAAATGCTACTCTCCTAGAAAAAAATAATCCGTTAAAATCCAACGTGACTCGGTTTAACCGGACCCTCACGTATCCACGTAGAGATAAGAATTAAATTGTTTAAAAAAAACAATATTTTCCCCAAACAATTATATTCAATATTTATTTACTTGAAAGGATTATCTTTTAATATTTCTCATGTGCATGTATTTCCCCTCGAGCCATTTTCAGCAATCTCCCATTAATTAATTATATATTAATTATATATTAATTATAAATTAATTATAACTTAATTATAACATCCTATCGATATAATTATTAATATCACATGATTTATCGAAATAATTCTCTCAAGAAAATGCGAAAATTCGAGGTAATGAGGTATTTGTTGGTATGAAAGTTGCAAAGGGAATAAAATACTGAATATCAATTATTCGATGGCTTGAGTGCACGTGCGATGCAAAACGACTAATGGGCCAAGTAATGCCACCAGTATGCGTGAATTGAACTGAGCAAGTGCGCAGGACATGCGATGGGCGGGCATCATCATGCATTATGTAAATTCATTGTTATATACCGTAGCATGTTCTTGGATAGTTCATTTTGGGTTGGACGGGTTTCTAGTTCAAATTCACTCGACATCCTGTCTAATAAAAAAAACATTCTCTTCTGACAATTTCAGCAATTATTTATTAAATCATAATTTTCGAGTTTATTTAAGTTAAAATACGTTTTATTTTATTAATTCATCAGTCAAGCGCATATTCTGTGTGTATAATATATTTTTGGAAAATATTCATGTATTTAAAAAAATTATTTATATTTAATATCCAATAATTCAGATTTTATTCATTATTTAATCATGCCAATAACGGTATTCAACTTTTTTCGTTCATCGTTTAAAAATTTGTTATAATTATTCGTAATTATTAATTAAATAAAAAATTTGAAAAATTGCGAAAATTTGGAAATCGTCGTGGAAACCAAGGGAAATTATTGCAAATTATTGGCTAAATTTGATATCGCGGCGTGGGAAGTGGAAAAATTTTGAAAATTAAATCTGGAGCACGCGCAGACCATCTCCCAATGATAAAAATCAAAAACAATATATTTTTTGGATTGATCGGGCCAGCAATTTGTCAGGAAACTGAAAAAAACCGGTAATTTTGGTTAAAGAGGGGCAGAACATCCTGAAAAGAGCGATTTCTCTTAAATGAATGGATTTTTTTAAGAATTTTATTCCTCAGTGTAATGATAGGAGTTGTTTAGCAGATCCAAGTACTAACATCACTCAGTACTGTTGATGATGCATCACATCTCCACATGGTGAGCCCTCAGCCAGGGGTCGGTGATAAAGTTGAAAACTGGGAGGATTGGTAAAAGCCATGATGAAAGTCATTTCACTACTGTTTGGGAGACGACACGGGACAAAGGAGAGCAGTGCACCCCAAACCCCTGCCTAAAACCAGTGAAAACAGACAGCGGGGTGGTTTTTATCGGGGTCTCTCTGTCTGTCCTGCATCCCCTCATCTACTCCCTCCATCCCTTGAATCGGGAATCAAATAAAAAAAAGAAGCACCGGACGAGAAAAAATCCATGTGCACACACGTATTAACCAGTCCCGCGGACACATTGTACGAATTTTATACTTATTTGCCCAATTTTTCCTCCCTTCCCCCTCCCTTCCCGCTCCCCCCAGATTTATCGCACGGAAGATATCGATATGATTAATTTCGGTGAACCTACAGTGATTTATGGATATTCATTGGATTTTCTAGGATTTTATTGCAATCGTTTGACTTTTTTCTCTTTTTTCGCGATTAATTAATTTTCATGAAAAAATTGAAGTGAATATTTATTAATGAATAATCCATTAATTCAATAATAATAAAAGAATGAGTGAATGATTGTATTTAATTTCTTAGAGTCAATAGGCGAATGAGAAAATTTTCAATCGACGATTTTTTTTACTTTAATTTAATTTGGGGGTTGATTTTGAAAATTATTGTGGAGATAAATAATTAGTTATTGGTGGAAATAAATCATTTCTGAGATGGAATTTTGTCAATGAGTTGGTAGGGAAAAATTGACCTAAAAACCTAGAGATTGATTTATCTATTCAACCTTGAGATTAGGCAATCGCGTAGACGCTCGGCATCCGGTCGCCGTACAATATAAATAAAATAGAAACAATTCTCCATTCAACTGGTTTTACGATCTGATATAGCAATGCGATGTCCCCAATTTAAGGACATATACACTCCTTCGGAAAGTCAACTGGATGTGCCCAAAAGAAATCTGAAGTGGATTTTTAAAATTTAAATAAAAGGGATCATTTCCTATTCTCAAACAATTGTTCGAATAAAAAAAAATGGCAGAACTCGTAGTTTACAATCTTTGATTGATATTTGTTAAAGTGTAAAATCCAATTTTTCCCACGTACTTTCAGTTCAAATTTTTATAAGTGTAAACTTCAATGAGACCACATATTTCAAAATTATTCCAAAAAATTCTGAATAAACTTTCAAATATTATTCCGACTCGATCAAAAAATCAATAACTGAAAATACAATTTTCCCGAGGAGTACCCGGCTACCCAAAATATCATGAATTCGGTGTTAAACAAAGTCTAAACCATTCAGTGAACTCTTTAGAGAAGGCTTTGATCCCTGAAACAATAAAAAATGAAGATAAAAATTATGCTGGCGTTAGCTTTGACTTTGATTATCGTTGCGTTATGAGATAGAGAATGGAAAGTCGCGGGAAAAAAAAAATGAATGAGTAAAGAAAAGTGTGAGGGGGTCGAGAGGGTGGTGAGAGTGGAGAAGGTGAGGGAGGGGATGATGTATAGATGAGCGACATCGGTACCAAAGGCGAGTTGTCCGGGTGGTGGTGGCGACATAACGAGTGCGCACGGGACCTGTCATCGGGCTTTGTAAGTTCACTGGAGTGTTGACGGGATTTAACAGAAAGAAGAGAGTGAGGGAGGATGAAGAGGGTGTCTCGGTTTGAGGCGCGCAACATCGAGTGCACCAAGGGGGGTTGAAAATGGCGTGGGGGTTATCCTGGCGTGACGGCACACCCACGCAGGCGCCCCCCTTTTATACCTCTGGTACACGGCTTTTCTCTTATTTTTGCGCACTCTCCTATAACAAAAGTCTTCCCAATTGTCAACTATATACCATCTGCTCTCTTTGATATCTTTTACCTTTTTGTTCACCACGCTGAGACAAAAATTTACTATAAATTAGACCTCCACCCCAGCGAAATGCGAGATCAAATGACATTCCCCGACTTTTCCCTGAGAAAATTTATTGCAATACTATTTTTTAAATATAATTAATTGAATAAATGTATGGATATAATGTATATGCGAATAATTGTGTGACGTGTACGGGACATACGACATTTTTGACAGAAACTATTTATCATATATGGAATAGATATGGAATTCTGGATAATTAATGGTGAGGGTAATTATTTTAATGAGCCAATATCAGTAATTAAATTATGCGTAGATACCACTCTTTTATTTAGTTTTTTAATGGAATCACCGGCGACTGATGCCAATTCTTCTGAGACACGAGAAGACGTTTATGTACTTAAGAAAATAAATTATCATTATTATTATCAGTAATTTCATCAGCTGCAAAGAAAATCTCCTCAACGTCTCCACCTTGAATCAATACTTTTCCGCGAACATCAATCGCCAAACATTAAGTTAATTAATTAATTATACAGCGATTTAAATCACTCAAGAATTCACAATTATTTCTCTATTTCCCCATAATTTCCAATAATTTCCATAAATATTAATAAACATGACACGGAGGTAAAAATTAATTAAAACTTCTATAAAATTCATCGTTTTCAATTTAAACATAAATTTTGTATAAAGACCTATCTATTTCTGGTGAATAGAAGGGTTTATTTAATAATCGACGTGGATCCCCCCGATTCCCGCCAATAAATCAAATCGAATGGAGGCCAAAGCGATCAAAAATTTACGCATATTAAATCCACCGAAATTGACATTCATACTACTTTCTCGGTTTTGAATACGCACCAAATGTCATCCCAAAACCAGACCTTTTAACCCCAACATTAACGTATTGAATGGCACTTTTTCCATTAATGGGGTTACCTTCTTTGAGGCCGAGTAGAAAGCCCAAAACTCGTAACCATATGCGTAAATGGGCCCTATCATGCATTTCTCGAGGTATTCATGCGAGGGGTTGACGGGGGTAATTTATCGCCGTCCTGGGTCTATAATTCAATGGCTCTCTCCGCGTTATACCCAAAACTCTCGTAATTTTCTCCCAACTAAAAAAATCCACAAGCATTTTTTCACAATTAAAACATTCTCATTATTTATTTACTTTTTAATGCCACTGGGTGTTAACGACTTTGACTTTTTATCTCCGATGGAAAAAAAAATATTAATGTCATAATTTGTCGAGGGTGTGCGGAGAACGCCCCTTGGCACCCCTCGTAAACTTCTTACCGGGAGGAAAAAAATTCTCAGAGCAAAAGCTAGTTCGTATGTGCCTGACGCCTAACCCCCTGCGGTCCCATCTCTTTTTATGTACCCGATGACTCCTGGAGGCGTGTCGACGCGCTTTCGTACTTTTCAACCTGTCATTCTTCAACCCTCTTCCACCCCAATGTCTATATGTACTGTGTAATCCATTATACAACCCCTGAATATCATAAAACTTAATGTTTTTCATTCTTCAATTTTTTTTGCAATGCGGGAACGAATAATATAATTTTTGCAATATACTTCAGCAAAGCAATACGTCAATTACGTCATCTCCTCAGGTATTCGGGAATGAATTTTCACGATTTTATAAATTTTTGACATTTTTTGAATTTCTCAAATTTTTTCGCCCCCACCCCCAAGTCTAAAAATAATAATAGAGAGAGTCTTTCCTTCATGAGCAATTGTTACAGAAATTGAAAATTCAGGTTTCTTTTTTTTTTTTAATAATAAAGATAGCGTTTTCTCCAGCGGTTCACCACATTTGTTTCCCTCGTCCAACAATAAAATGAGTTTAACGTCAATGACGCGTACGACAGATTTTTATGGGCGCTGGCTGGTGCTATGCTATATGCAAAATTACGTGCCATCTGTCGTCCATGAAAACCCGCGCGTCTTTTTACCCCCAGCCCCCAGGATGTCGTCAGGTGGAAAATCGGACTGTTCATGGTGCGTTAGACCGATACGTGGATACGCGTCTGACCGAAAAAGTAGGATGTGCCTTTTTCTCCCCAGTTTTATTTGTCAGATGACAATTATTCAGAATCATGCAGATGTACGATGATGAAATCAAGTGGTTATTCTAGGACCTGGGGAAATCAAATTAATATTTCGAAAAAATTAAAGCTGAAAGCAATTCATCAGTCGATTGAATAAAACTCAAAAAATATTAAAAATTCATTTACTACATTCAACAAATTCGATATAAATCTATTGCACTCCTTAAATCCTGACTATTTTTCTTCTTCCATTATTTTCCAATGACCACAATTCTAAATTCCGAAAATCCCAAGACATCAACCTTTCCTTCCAACCCTTGGAGAACTCACCCCTTCGCAGAGACTCGGACTGCTGAAAAAAAAATGAGTTACCGAGACAGAGACTCCCAGATCTTCGCCGCCCCAATAAAATCAGCCAAAAAATAATGCCTCCACCAGAAAAGAGCTGGAAAAGCCTCGGCGCTGGCTATAATTCAAAGGAAACCGTGAATTTCCTTACAAAAATAAAAAAATACAAACCCACCCCCATCTATAATGAAAGGGAAAGAGAAAGAGACGAGGCGAGGGCAGGTGATCCTGAGAGTAAAAAAAACGAGGAGAGAAGAAAAAAAAATAAAGACCCTTTATACATATTTCTATACACAGAAAATAAGAGGAAAAAGTACATGCTCGAGTGATAGCGGGTAAGATTATAAAATGGCGTCTCTCATCCTCCGGAGCATTCTTAATTCCAGTCTCCCCTTCTCTCCACCCCTGGCCTTCCACCCTTTGACCCCTCCATCCCTCCACCATCTGGCAAAATAAATAAATAAAATGCGATATACTAGTCGCCATATTTATTTATAATGTGAGAGCGATGGAAAAAATGGAAATAATGAAAAAAATGGAAAAAATGGAAAAAATATTTGGTGATATATTTTTCAATAAAATGTTCCATCGGTTCTCCCAATTTTTCATTTCTCCCCGAATGCCTCGATATTTTTTATCCTCTGTTTGCGCACATTGCGGGACACAGCACGCCATACTGGGGGCGGGTGATAGCCCCGACCAATCGTCACCCTCGCGGGGGCGGCTAAGGGGTTGCGACCACACCCTAACCATCCCACCTCCACTCGGGTGGTTTTATCGGTGAGAGCGGAGGGTAGGAGAAATCAAATACACGTGCGCACGAGCATAGCCGCACATTAACCAGACAGTCGTGCGCGTGCTGTCGCACTGTCAACTTCTAGTATCCATTCTCAATTATTTAATTTTATCTTATCACACTGACTAATAATTAATCAGTGTCCGTAATCACTAACAATAAACCTCATTAATAAAATTATCGATCGTAAAATTGTGGGGATTTAAAAAAAAACAAATTCATTTGGTATCAACTCGTTATATCAACATCCTGACTTTAAAAAAATATATTGATTTGTATTGATATACGAAATGAAAGAGTGGAGTGAAAAAATGGGTTTGAAGTTGTTGAATAATTAATTAATTAATCGGTTAAGGGATTAAGTGGTTGAACTGTTGTGATGCTTTTGAAATAATAATTTGTTGAGAAATCGTTCGTGATTCAGTGAGAAATTGGGACACCGCGGGTTTTTGTGGAAATTGACAATTGAAATTAGATAAGATCGGAAAGTTGAGCGATTGTAGTGAGGATATTCAGTGGCTGGTGTGAAAAATTGATCAGCAATACGCGCGATTCGATTAGATAAAAACGAGCGATGCCCGTGGCCGAGATTCTTACGTAAGATTTCACAAGCCTTCTGGGTATACCCAAAAGATATTGATATAGCAACACCAGAGAAATGCGTAAGGAGGGATTTCAATTGATTAGAGACTCAAACCTCTGATAAGTGGAATTTTAGTCTATTTACTGGTTGTGTTATGATTGGGATCGATATGTTGGCCTGCGAGATGTTGACACTTGACAGCGGAATTTATCGCGGCCGTGGGGAGGTTTTGACACCACCGCAAAGCAGTCCCGAATCACATCATAGTCACGTGAATTCGGCGAGGGGTACTCACTGTTTGGACCAGGAAATATCATTGCCACCAAATATTCCGGATATTTTACTTTGTAAGTCTTTCCGTGTTGGCAGATTAAACCTATCGATTTAAAATTCATAGATAAGAAAAAAAAATGCCTTCGCGTGATTACAATGTTCCAAACTTATTGAAATTTTAATCACACTGAATTTTCATTGATATGCGATCGCCGTAGGAAATCATCGAACAAAAAATAAACAAACAATAAAAGTTATTCCTGAAGATGATCTTTCCCGAAATAATTGATGAATTATATTGAATTTTTTTGGTACCTGATTGTTTCAGCATCAATACCAAAATGCGGTGGTTGCCAAGAAGCAATCCTAGACAGGTACGTCCTGAGAGTCCTAGAGAAGTGTTGGCATGCACGTTGTCTAACATGTCGTGACTGCGGTGCTAGATTATCAGGCAAGTGTTTTGCCCGAAACGGCCACGTCTTCTGCAAGGATGACTTCTTCAAGTAAGCATCAATTTTTAATATCCCAAATCTACAGAATCCACACAACCCGTCTCTCAACTTGTCCTAGAACTATTGATTGCAACAAAAACCTTTTTCTGCCTCAATTCTTTATCCTCGAGGGGTTTGAGCGCCATTTTTCTTCAGTAAGAAAGTTACCTCGCCATTTGTCACCCCTTCCTAACGACAAATTCGATTCACCCGGGCAATCAATTACTCCAACGCCCTCCGAAGATTTTTATCACCGGGTGTTTTGATTTTGCCGCGAGATTTATCGGCTGGATTTTAATGTGTGAATGTAATGTCAAATATTGTGTGTTGTTGGTGTGGCAGGCGGTTCGGGACAAAGTGCGCTGGCTGCGGCCAAGGATTGGCACCATCCCAGGTCGTCAGAAGGGCCCAGGAACTTGTCTATCATCTCACCTGTTTCTCCTGTGCCCTGTGCTCCAGACAACTCGATACTGGAGATGAATTTTATCTCATGGAGGACAGAAAACTCGTATGCAAACCTGATTACGAGCAGGCCAAGGCTAAAGGTAATCAATGCACTCATTAATTATTCCACAATTATTAATAATTCTGAAAAAAATTCAAAAATTATATCACATTTTTGCATCTTTGCATCTTTGCATCTTTGCATCTTTGCATCTTTGCATCTAGCAAAAACACCCGCTCAGCAATGAAATATCGTTGATAAATAAAATGGACCTGGATTATTATTTATTGGTATTATATATTTCATGTGGGTGTGTTAATGGAGTTTTATTTATTGCAGAGCTGGCTGATGGGGGCAGTATCGATGGCGATCAGCCGAACAAGAGGCCGAGAACGACGATAACTGCTAAGCAGCTGGAGACACTTAAACTTGCCTATAATAACAGCCCCAAGCCTGCTAGACACGTCAGGGAACAACTATCGCAGGATACTGGGCTGGATATGCGTGTTGTTCAAGTTTGGTTTCAAAATAGGTAAGGAGAGATTAAAAAATGACCATTTATTTTTTATTTTCCATTTGATATTCAAGAAAAGATGACATCGAATTATTTAGTTTTTCAGATAAAGATTTTTTCGATAGATTGGAAATTCAGGGAAATTATTACTCGCTTTTTTAAAAATATTATTCGAATTAAATTTCACTTTATCGTTGTTAAAAATAGCAAGTGCTATTTTTTAATGCTGTATTTAATGTATTTTTGCAGGAGGGCGAAAGAGAAGAGACTGAAAAAAGACGCAGGAAGAACGAGATGGTCCCAATACTTCCGGAATATGAAGGGCAATGGTGCTGGTGGTCATTCCCCAAGACATGACAAACTCCTCGACAAGGATGAGCTCAAGGTCGATCTCGATTCGTCATTTGGTCATCACGGTGAGTAAATTGAAATGAATGAAAATGAAAGAAAGAAAGTATGAATGAAAAAATGTTGGTGATGTATTTCGATGGTATCCCCGGGGCTAGACGACGCGAAATTCAAGGTACACAATGGGCGCGCTCATGGCACAGACGGAGGGTGGGTGGGAAGGTTTTTGGTTCTCTTCAAATATTCAGGAGATTGCTCGGCTAACTGCCAGCCAACCGTAGTCCGAGATTTCACCAAGATTGCAAGGGTGGAACGAGACGAGGAAAAGCCGAGCACAACGCGACGCCTCTGGCCTTTTTATCGCTCCATCCTGTAGTTTATTGGATTATTTTTTTTTTGTTATCAAATTAATCCAATTTTGAGTCTTCATTATAAATTAAACATTCTAGGGCATCATTTCTCTTGCGAATTTGGTTATATATCAGAATAACAACGCAAAATTTTACAACTGAAAAAAATATCGTTTCCAAATATTACGGCAGGAGATCATTGCAAATAAAAATATTTCAACAAAACCCACATTATTTTGAAAGATAATAAATTCTCATATTTGATATGCAATTGTCAATTATCCCCGAACGTTTACTGGCTACAACTCTCCCTCAATATACCAATAATTTTTTTAATATTTAAAATCACAAAATCATTTTATGACCGACGAGCGGAAGATACATTATAATATTTTGATCTGCAATATTTTTTCGGGATATTTTGAGGGCAATATTATTATTGAATAAAATTTTGAGCGGTCACCGCGAAAGTGAAGGAAAATATCGAAATTTTCCACCCCAAACTACTAAAAACTATCCAAATACTCTCTCCACCACTCCCCCATCCAAATTCCATTATCACATCCATATAAAACTCCTAATTATCCTCAACCATATGACAGTCTCGTCGTTTGCGCCCTTTTTTTCCATTATCTCTTAATTCAGATCTTGAAAACAGACGCGGGTGAATCCCCCCGATAGATAACAATATTTTTTTGGGGTAGGGGTCGTTATCAGTGTTAGAAATCGGAACAGATGATACGCCTATGAGTGGCTTCTGTTGACTTTCGAGTTCTCCATTTGTGTACGAGGATGACCAAGCAGGAGGGATATATTTATTTTCATTAATGATGAAAAATCTCTTGCAGATTTGAGTAATGACAGCTACGGTACCGTTGTCAATATGGGACTGGAGGGTGAGGGTTCGAGTCCAGGTGGTGGTGGCAGTGGAAATGGAGGTGGTGGTCCACCCAGAGGCTATTTGGGTGGTACAACACCACCTTATTTATCAACGTCCAGATCACCGTCCTTACCACCACAATTTCCTTACCCTCCAGACGCTGGCCTCTCGGTTTACACAACTATTGGTAAGTATCTTATTCACAAAAATGATTAAACAAGAAAAAAACCTCATTGATACCCGTTTACTCAATTAATTCACAATATTAATTAAACATACCCCGATTTTCCTGATTTCAGGTGGACCAGGTGGAATGGTACCAGGACCAGCATCCGATCTAAGTAATGAGTCGAGTGGCGGTGGCGGAGGTGGAGGTGGAGGAGGAGGATATCCTGACTTCCCACCATCTCCAGATTCCTGGCTTGGTGAAGCTCCTCAGCATCCTCATCACCATCCCCACTACTCCACATAACCCCCCAAAAAAAGGAAACTCATAGAATCACCGAATATCGTCTAGAAGAAACAGGGGCTGAAGAATGGAGTGCAAATGGTATCCAACTATCAATGACGCCTGAAGAGTTTCGACTCATTTTGAAGCAGTAAGAAATACCTCTCAAAATGATTCATAACTTGAAAATTCTATTCATGATTCAGGGTCATTTAATTCTGAAATGCGATACATTTTGTGCCCAGTGTCTTCCCGATTATCGATTGGAGAGAAAATTTGCGATTAAATTGAATTTTTCTCTCGATATTGATGTTCTCTTTAGACGATACTCGCCACCGTCCCTAGACACAAAAATTTAAGATCCTGTCACCAAAAAACGGCTCTATTACTTATAAATTATATCACGTAACATTCGCATCGATATTATTAATAATAGATATATATATTTATGTACAAGTTCCTCGTTTTCCCGTTGCGATTTAGATGGAAAAGAATGGAGAAATACATTGATTCGTTTAGTTGATAGTTTTGGAGATGAAATTACTTGCAAATGGACTTTATTCTCATTTTTTTATGTCAGTTTTCTTCAAGAAAAAATAGTATAGAATTGTTTGACACAATTATTTTTTCGTTGAGAAAGTTCTACAATAAATGGGATGAAGCTATTTGCGGATTTCAACATTTATGCACGCGAAGAATTCCGTTGTTTTGTGGGTTGAGGAAATCAGTGAAACATTCTCGCAATCTGCGTCGAGAGACTGTCCAGGTTTTTTTTTGTTTTGGAGAATTGAGTACCAAAATGGTAAAACGAGATAATTGAATTAGACTTCAAGATTGGATTTAATCAGATGTGGAAAGTGAAAAGTTGATCGATTTTTTTTTTACATTTAACAAATTTTAACATCTAACGATTAAATTTAAAAAACTCGTTTGCTGACTTTAAGATAGCCATCTTGTTTTCTTGAATATAAAAAATGTAGATGAGAACTCCTCAATTATTGATTTATCTAAAAAATGATCGATTCGAAATTTCTTTAGAAATCAATTTCTTGAATTTTCTCATATTTAACGAACCTGTAGAATTCAACTTATCTCACTTTGTCGCTTCCTTACTGAATTAATTTATTCTCCTTCCGTTCGACGATATTGTCACTAATTCAACTGGAAAATATCTCAATTTACGTCATTGTTTCATCATTTGGCTACCGGGATTGTTCCGGACAGATGAAACACCGATAAAAACCTCTAAAATGCGCACTTGTTTCCTCGATCTATTTGAATAACGGGGTCATCGTCTGCAAAGCTTGTGTGGGATCGACGAAATTTTTCAAAAGATGTCACACTGTAAATATTTGAAATAAGGAATTTCGATGATAAGGAAAATTCTATTGTACATCAGTATCGTCGCGTATCGCGATAAACTTAATGTCAGGTGCAAAGAACCGTAAATTGTCCATTATAAAGTTTCCACTCGAGACCCAAAAAAAAAAACGAGAAATGAAGAAAATCCGCAATTGATTGTGGAGAACGCATTTATTATGATCGAGAAATATTTCTCGTCGTCCGAATGAATCTGCAGTTTCCAGAAAGAATAATCTGGAAAAATTCCCATGAGAACTGCATAAAATGCTTGTTTTAACATAAAGTCAGGTCAAATCGACTGTTGATATTGAAACTAATTTAGTGAACAATTTCTTTGTAAATTCATTTGGAATGCGTGCAATGTAAAAAGATTTGAAAATGATAGTCTCGAATTAAGTCACTGTACATTCCCCGTTCGGCGTTTATCATTTATAATGTGCGAATTGAATCACTAATTATAGAATACAAGTCGAAACAACACAAAGTAGTCCGACAAGAGTGGAAATATGAATTATTAGAGTAATTGTGAGATGAAATGTATAAAGTGATAAAAAAAATTATGAGTTCAATGGACAAAACCACTTGGACGTGATTTCGTCGTGTTCGCAAGTTAGCCAGAATCAGTTATTACGGATCTTTATATTATTATCTAGTCAGCAAGTGATAATAAAATTTATCATAATCTAAAAAAATATCATAACTCATTTGCTCTCCATTGCTCTCCCTTTTCCTTGATTCTATTTTCTCCTCATTTTATGACGAAGAGTGTTAAAAGAAATGATAAATAACTTGAAACTGAAATTCTTCATTTGAAATTCCACGAGGCACTCAGAACTACGAATTTCACGATTTTCTTAAAAACTGAAAATGACGCAGTGATATATTGGCCTTGCCATTAGTTCACCTGATTAAACAACACCCGGCTTGAAATATATAAACAGGTATCCGCGTATCTGTCGATTTTCCAGATGACAAAAATTATTTAATTCACTGAACCATAAATACGCAGTGTACGAAGAAACATTTTCTTGAATGGAAAGCGGCATTGGTCAAGCAGTCAAAAGTAATGATCTGGATTTCAATGATTCAGTTAGGAGTAAATAGGAAACGTATTTAATATGAATAGAACAAAAGCATTGATTGAGAAAATTTTAATGGCACTTCACTCGTATGTTTATTTACAGATTTTCAACCATGAGTAGATATCTGCTATATACAACTATATAATCACCCCAAAATTTACCATCCATCATATTTGAAAAAAAAAATCATTTTCAAAAATTACATACAAAAGAAAAATTCCAAATTGTCATTTTCACGTTTCACTTCAATTATTTACACTTTCCAATATACACTTGAATTTCGAATGATCGTAATTTCAACATCTTATCAATTACATTTTTAGAGTCTTAAACCTTCACTTTGTTTATACTCACTTTTTGCTTTATTAGAAAATGCCCATATATCTTAATGTAGGAAAATGTTACTTTAATGGTCGTATTCCCTCAAAGATTTGTCGTTGAATTATCGCATATCAAAGATAAGTACCAATTAAAAGAATTCAGTCGATCGGATCATAAGTGAACCGCAAAAAAGGTGGAATACGAATATAGGAAGTAAGAGTGCAATTAAAAGTACGCAATATCGTTGAAAGAGTAACGGTAATACCCAATGGTAAATTCGGAGAGAAAGATCAATTTCGTTGATCGAGTGTTCTCCCACCGTTTTCGAAAACAAATAACACTTTATCTCACGTCATCAGTTGTCGAAGGACTCTTCGTATGTCCTCGTTTTTTGAAGAATGCTCTTTGTAATCATAAGTTGTTTAGTGATTGCTTTCTCCACATTCTTTTTATTTTTGTTCGATGCTGACAGGTGTTTAAATGTATCCTCCAGGGCTCTCTTCGTCTTCATTAATCGTCGCTTCAGCGCTTCGTTTTCCTGCTTTAAGGCTTCTACTTCGTCTAGACCTGTAGATCATTTAATCATTTCACTACGACAATTTCAATGAATCAGTAGCAAAGAGAACCTCTTGCTACGAAATAATTCAACGATTAAATGAACAGCAGTTCAATTACAGAAAAAAATAATCCTTCATCGTAAATTAATCGAATAGTTCATAAATCTGGTTTATATTGATTTAAACTGTTGTATCATTTGAGTGTTGATTTTTATAAACGAGAAAATATTGACAGGTTTTATTTCGGTTACTTTGCCAAGCACTTGCTCAGTACGTTAAAAATCTTCAAATGATTCAATTATTTCCTTTTCATTAATTATAAAAATGGGTAGAGAAGTGGTTAAGAAGATACAGATGAGGCGAAAAAATGTGAAATAAAAATCTCTACCACTTCATTACCAAATTCATTTTCGATGAACATGACAGATGATTTTAATGGCAATGATTGTCTCCAAAAAATGATGATTTTAATTAATCCATACATATGAATAAATACATGTCAGAGTATTTTTAATGAAAATGAGTCACGAATTTTGATTGTGATGCATATCAATAGTTAAATAGGTAAATAAATTGCATTCCAGTGACAATCGAGTGCCAAAAAGCGAATAAAACTCAACTGTTTGAGATACATACTATAATTATGCCCACCTATAAATTATAAACAGAATAAATTAATTACAAAATTTTCCACAATTCACCTAGAAACACCAAAAGATGACGAGAATCCATAAAAAATAGAAAAATTACCTTCAAGGTGTAGCGGGCTTTCCCTGTCTAGGTCCCGCAGCCCTCGATTGTTGTTGCAGTGCTCCTCGTCGCTCAATAGATTTGTCATGGATTCCGTAATTTTTAATGTGTCTTTTAGGGGTCTTGTCGTGGATACTGCTGCATCACTCTCTATACCGAGATCTGGAGAACAACTGGACTTACTGCGACCAGTTGATGGTGGATAGTTCACGGGATGCCAGTACTGAGATCCATTATAATGAAATACTTGTAGCAGATCATCACATGTCTGCTTGAGAGTGCCATCCGCCGGAATGGAAGAAATTCCACTAGAGCTGGGGGCAGAATCACTAGTCTCGCAAACCACTACCTGCCTTCTGAGCTCTTTATTGGCTGCCTCTAACTCCTGCAGCCTGCCTCTCTGAGAGTCGTTGATGAGGTTCAGCTCTGCCACTTCCTTTTCGAATTTTTCCTTCAGATCCTTGAGACCAGCCTCAAACCTCCCCTCAGCCTTCCTGATCTCTTGCTCAAGCCGCAACTTATCGTTCGTCAATTTGGTGTTTTCCACGAGGACCTGACTCTGCGAAAGGGTGAGCCTGTCGAGTTCTTTATTCAGCATGACAACGTTGTCCCTCACCCCCTCGTTGTCCTCCTCCAGCTTCTTCACTCTCATTCTCAATCCCTCGTTCTCCCTATTCAATCCAACCATCATCTCAGCATTCTTCCTCTCGTTACTCTCCTTGTAGTGAATATCCATCGTCATGTTCTCAACATCCGTGATTTTCTTCTCCAGCTGGACCTTCCTCACGCAGTTCTGCTTGCTATCCTTCTTGATCAAACCCTCCTGCATCTTCCTGTCGATAGAGCCCTGCAGTTTGTCGCAGAAGCTCTGACACTTCTCCAACTTCAGGATAATAGGCTTTAATTTCTCGTCAATGTCACTCATCGGGGACCTCCTCATTAGGTCGTTCCTGAGCTCCATCAGCTCAGAGTATAAAGAATTATTCGTCTCCTTGAGCTCCTGGAGATGATAAGCCCAGTCAATCTCATTGAGATCATTCTGATACGTCTTGTGATAAGGAATATAATCCACTGAGTCCTCAGAGTCACTGAAATTCTTCGAGTACTTGGAGTATCTAACTCGGTTCGAGTACTTTTCAGGTATCTCCTGGAGGCCAATTCTCGCCAGGGAAACACTCCTGTCGGGCTCTGAAAATGCCTCAGAGTCTGATTTCTCGTCCATCACGTTTGATCGACTTCGCTTGAAGTCCCTACATGTGCAGAGATCCTCCAGGGTAAGCTCCCTCTTTGAAAATGAATTGACACCCTCCAGAGCGTGCACAAAGTCTTCAGAGAGAATCCTCGACCCCACCAGCACGTCCAGAACCATTTTCTTGTATTCATCATTGATCGAGTAGTTTGAGCTTTTCAGCATCTCCTTCATGAATTTCACGAGAGATTTCAGGTGCCCTCGTAGCAGCTCACAGTATTCCTTGGATTTTTCAGACTCGAAGCCATTGGATTCGTCACTCTCGATGTCGGTTTTCGAAATTAATTTCAACCATTTCAGGTACTCGACTTCCTTTTCGAGGTCGTTCTTCTGAATCGACAGCTGTTGGACATGGTCTGCGAGGTTTTTTATGTCCGGGAGTGACTGGTCCCTGCAGTTCAGATACACCAGATCCTCTGAGAACTTGACTTCAATGCCTACATCGTTCAGCTCCTTCAGGAGGAGATCTAGGTGAGAGTTTATCGAGTCCTGATGGGACTCTGACTTGTTTCGAGTTCTCTCATGTGACTGATTTGTCATGTGATTGTGCAATTTTGCAATCTCTTTGTTCTTGGACCACAATTCGGTGTTCACCAGCTTCTGGAGATTCTGGGTCTTTATCTGGAGGTCCCGGGAGAGTTGGTCGATCTTTTGATTCTTCTCCTCGATCTCTTTCGTCTTGGAAAGCAGCTCTTGCTCAATTTCGGGGGTAGGCACTGGTGCAAGCGAGCTTGAGGTGATGTGCTTGATCTCGTTTTCTTTGTCGACGAGCTCTCGTTTGATCTCGTCACGCTCCAATTCCAGGCACTCAATTCTTCGTTGTTTATCAGCTATCTGATCACGCAGCTCCTAGAAGAGTTTATTGATTAGGAGTGGTTGGGATAATGGGTTTCAATGCTGTTATGTTTAACGAGGTGATCGAGGTAGGGAGATGAAGCTGCGGAATGATTTTATTACCAGGTATTTTTAGACGGATGGTCTAAGGACACGTGTCGATTTTTTGTGGTAATCGATGGGTTAAATACCTCAGTTTTTTTTTAACATTAAGTACTCAGGGCTAAGGAACTGTTTTCTAAACCAAATAATTTCCAGAATAATTTCCAGAACTTCAGTTATTATTATTTATGAAATATAATAGAGAATACGTTTTATATGGTGGAGTAATATTATTTTCATGGGAAATAGCGAAATGGAAAATTAATTAATTGCACTAATTTTTTAATTGCAGAATTAAAAAGATTGAAGTATCAGGGTTGATTCGTCTTTGGAAGTTTCTACTTGAAAGTTCGAATAAAAGGGGATAAATAAAGTGTAAGAGAGACTTTAAGAATTTTTTAATATTTGCGTACAAATAGTATTTTTTTTTACCTCTGACTCATCGTGTATTTGTTTCTCAAGTCGATTCTTCTCGGCTTTGATCATATCAATTTCGCCTCTGAGGTCGTTTATCTTGATTTCCATTTCCTCGAAACGCTGCTGAAGTACATAAAAACAAACAAAATATCTACTGTCAATAAAACTCGACAACAACAAATCAAGAGATCGAGATATTGAATAATTAGATTTTATTGTAATTTCGATTGTGCCAGGTTACAGAATAGCATGAGAATTACACAATGATTTGATGCGAGGTTTATTCAGATATTGAGGGAGGAATTTATTTGTTCTTTGCCCATCGTCTCGGAGACACTAGTGTGACAACAACAGGCTCCTAAAAAATAAATGTGCAGTCACTCGTTTCATCTACCAATAATCCCATGAATCCACATCGTCATATTTCTGCATGATTTATTTTCATTTGAAATTGTGCAATAATTCGCTGCGAGTGTTTAGGGGCCCAAGGAGAGACAATTATTTGAATACCGAAATACATCTTTTGTCATTGAAGAATTTCGAAAGCACCGCGTCACTCGTACCTACCTCCATTCGCAGTGATAGACACAAACAGGAGAGCATTATTCACAAAATTACTTCAACAAAGAACAACAATATTCAATGAGTAATAATGCCCTATCGATATCCCTATCCCATCAAATAAATCAATTTCGCCTTTTTTATTCAGTCATAAAAAAGAGGAGACGTAAAAATAGTCTCCAGAAAAAATCCAGATTATTCGAGCTCAACTCAATTTCTTCAACTATTTTGTCTCAAAATAACGAAGAACAAGTCATTTCTTCTGGTTAATTGACTCATTATCATCGATAACTGACGATTTAAAAAAGCCAGTGAAAAATGGATAGTTCTCAAATATTTGATGGGACAAGTGTGAAAGTGCACGACACAGAGTAAACTGGGCAGAATGAATATTCGTAAGGTCTGAGCCGCTGTGGAACGTTTCATGCTCCCCACCTATTATTAGCATTTCGAGTAAAGGCATCCTCAACACCCCAATTCTCACATGTTGAACCTCTCTTATTTTATCCAAATGACGACCAGGAAATTGATAAATAAAACAACCAAGGGTTAAAATATTGAATTGATCTGTTTTCGCAGTTGATTTCTCTGTGTTTTTTTTAGAATCAACGTATGTCTTAAAACGGAGTGCCTAACAATTCATCATGAGTGTCCATTAATTGTAAATTTAATTTCAGTAGATCGTTACAAAAAAAAGCAGTAAAAAATAATGGAAGTCTTAATGGAAGCACCGATGAGTAGAAGCTATCATGCAGTGTTGTCAAAGCAAAGAGGAAGAAGAGGAAGAGTTATTCTGAAAATAAAGAGAAAAAATAACGGCTTTCAGCACTGGTGGACCAAGGGAAACGTCACATTCATTAATTTTACAATGTTTAATTTAATCAAATGAAGATTACAACATGAATCGTCTAGTTTATAAGTGATCAGTTGTCTTATGGATCTAGAGGCAATTAGTTTCGTATTTTTAGGATGACGTATGAGAGAGTTAATGTCATGAGGGTAATGATAGTGCTGTTCCTCCTCGAAAAAAAGAGAAAGCATTTGCTAGTGTACCGACCTGACTCGATGACTTCTTCTCCAGACGATCTTCATCCATATCTGGGGTCAAATTCCGCTTCACCGATGACAGCTGGGCATTTCTTTTGGTTTTCGAATCAGTTTCTCGGAGTTTACTGGACTCTTGTTTTAGCTCTTCGATCTTTTTCTCTTTTTTCGTTAATTTTTGCTCAAGCCGACTCTGACGAGCCATGAATTCCTGGATTGCAAGCAAGGCTTTTGTATGGTCTGCCTTGACTTTTTTTAAGTCCCGTTGGGTTGCTTCCGCTGTCTCTTGTACATTGCACAGCTTTAACATAAGCTGCTTCTTCGTTTCTTCTTGATCTCTCAACTTGCGATCTCTTTCCTCCAGTTCCTGGGAATATTTCAGGCGTAATTAATTTTTTTACGACAGATTGTCCAATCGTTTCGAAAACTGTTCTCGCTGATCGAATTAAACTCCTTACTTTTCATAATAATAATCCCAAATAGATATATCAATGTATCAAACACTCAAAGATTTTTAATGAATGCAGAAATAGAAGATCAACCTCGATATGCCACACAGCGGTCCCCTCATTGATAAAAAAACTTATTTTTCATTTCATTTCACTTTATGAGATATTCTTATCCCGAGACGACACAATCTCTGTGAAACTTTCCCCTTGACCTTAATATTCCATCATTGACGACAATTCTCATTTTTTCAAATTAGCAACTTTAACTTTAAATCGAAATTATATGATGAAATAAAATTTTGGTCAGATCCTTCTTTATAAAACAATTTGATAGCTGCAAAGGTTTTCTTAACAAGTAGTATAAGAAGCTGAAATAAAAGACGCAAAAAACCAACCTTCACCAACTCCTTAATATCCTTCTCATCGCCAGAATGACTCTGCAAGGGGCCCCTGGATCTGCAGTCCCAATCAAACGGACTGGTGCATTTACTTGGACTGACGATACCAGACGCTTGTCCAGACCTCTGACCCGACCTTATCCCCGGCGAATCATCGTAAGTGATTGGACTGGTGGGTGGTGACATTCTCCTCACAAGACTGTTCTCAGACTGATTCAACAGGGCTCGATGCTTATTATTGAGTTCCGTGAGTGCATCGTCTCGACACTTGACAGAGACTCTTAACTGATCTATCTGCTTCTTCCTCTTCTCTGCGACCTCAGCGAGCTCATCGCAGGCTCGACACTTCTCCTCCAACATAGATATCTTCTCTCTGATCAGCCTGTCCTTCTCTGCCAACTCATTCCTCAATTGTTGAGCAGCACTCTCCCGTCTGAGAGCATCCTCTTCAAGCTCCTTGATCCTCGTTCTCAGCTCCTCGATGTCACTGTCACGCGAAGATGTCAACTTCTCTCGATTCTTCACTTCCGTTTCCAGACGAGCTCTCAGGGTATCCCTCTCGGTCTCCAACTCTTGTGCCCACGATCTCTCATCCTCCAGACTCGCTGATAATTGCTTCACTTCGGCTTCTAGACTCTCCACGAACTCCTCCATCTGGATCAGCTTCTCCTTGTTCTCCAGGGCTGCTTCTGGAGTGATACCGAAGGCCTCTTTGTAGTACATCGAAGGCTCCAGCAGTTTCTCCTTGTACTCTGATAACTCTGCAATTAAATAATTCGAGGAATTCATTTCCATTTCGCGGAATTCAAGAGATTCGGAAATGATATAGTGAAACGAAATGAGTAAATTCAATTCTGCTTTATTTTTTTTTGAAAATATCTTCGCGACTAAGAGAGCTAGTGAATCTTTCTTAATCCTGGAGATATTTGCGAGAAAATCAGCGAAGGGGTAAATCGGTTCATCTTGATGTTCCACATCAATGCAGAAATGTTTTTATGATTTGATTCATTCAAATGCTCTATTCACTTTAAATTGATTAAGTGACTATTTTACCTTGTTCCAGGTCTTCTATTCTTTGCCGCTCAGCATCTAGGGACTGCTGGTATTGAATTTGATTTCGAGCTGCTGCCTCTTTCTGCTCTTCATGCAGCTGGAACGCTTTGGCGGCTTGGCTAAGAAGTTCCTGCTTCTCAATCAGATCTTTCTTCAGGGATTCAAGTTCAACCTACATGAGTGGACAAATCAATTAAAGTGGCTTCTTTTTTTACCATTTTTTTCGAACAGCAATTTTTATTTTAACATCAATAAAACATTTTGCAATTAAAAAAGACAAGATCATCTGATTTTTTATTGTGAAACCATAGGTTGTCATGACGAAGGCAAAACGATTTAATGAATCTTGCTCACGTAAATTCATATTTCCGTTAATAAAATGCACTTTCTCCAGATGAATATTTTATTTGAGTGCAAAATAGTAAAATTTATTGGTAAAAAAGAATTCTGAAGAAATATTAATTTAGAGTAAAAAGAATTCCTGTAACGATTTAAACTTACGTTCAGCTCAATATTCTTTTTAATGGTATTCTCATCTGCTGAACTGATCCCCATCTTTTCCTCGAGAAAGTAAACACGTAACTTGAGATTGAAATTTTCTTTCTGTAATATTCCCAGTTGATCTTCATAATCCTTGATGGTTCTGCCAGCGTGACCCGAGGCAGTCCCATTGGGAACTTTTCCCGGTGATCTCGGATTTGTGCCTGAACCGAAAAAAAAATAATAATTAATGTATTTTCAGGGATGAAGAGGAAGGGTGAAGTTTCTGTCGTCTGTAACCTCGGAAATTCGACATTTGTCCAAATGTCAGGTTTAATTGGTTTAAGACTACATTGCAGGGTAGGCGGATGGTGAAAATAGGGAATAATGACTGGACACTTGAGATTCACGTCGCGAGCATCGCGGGGAGATTGGATGATTATATTAATTGACACGATTGTACTTTATCCATGTTAAATTGTCATCAATTCACGCGCGTTTGGCACGGACAAAGGACATACTTCAGATTAAATCAGGAGTCAAGCTATGGGTGCAAAGCAAAATTGAATAATATTTTTTAGATATTAAAAAATCGCATCATTAATTGTATAACATTCTCCCATTTTCAACACCAAAAAATTGGCTTAATGTTTTTAATGTTATTAATCTCCATCAAGAAATTCCTTCAATAATGGAGATTTTTCAATTATGTATTTAATTCGTTCGAAATATTATTTATTATTCATTAATTATTCATCCAGAAAAAAATTTTCTGGACCGATTATATGCTGATTTTATTAAATTCATAGAGATTTTATTATTTAATAATCTAGAACTAAATTGAAATAATTAATTTTAAGATCAATCGTTAATGATTCTATGGGAATGATCACGACATGAAGAGACTTTTTTTATATTTTCGACAAAAGCTCATGTTCCCGGTACTGACGTAAATTGGGGAAATCGTCTTCCCCAGCTATTTTATCGCCGAAATCGCACACAAATTCTGATGAGGATGGTGCACAATTTCAGAATGTTCTTCCGCATTCTCCTCACGAGCACTTCAAAGGCATACGTCAAATAAAATCATCAATGAAGCGGCGCCAGGAGATAAGATCACAACTAGAATTATAAATTCCTTTATAAATTTCAACCTAAAAACAAGAGGAACTGGAAAAATTTTAATTTCCTGTGACAGTTGTCCCCCAATTTTTAAACTCTCGATCTACACTATCTCATCATGAAGTCTGAAATATTTGCGACGTAATCTGACTGGAGTATAGAATCGTTTAGAGCGATAGTACTGAGGAAATTATATAGAAATCTCGGGTAATTTCTTTGTAATTCACATTTAGACTTGTTATCATAGAGTTCTAATTGGTGACCCGATTCGCTGTCTTGCGGGTCTATTTCAAGCTTGAACATTCATCTAGCCACCTGTTAGGAGAGAAATTAATCACCGGGTCGATGGCAATCGTCAATGCGTCTCCCTACGTGTGATACTCATGACTGCTCACGTGCCAACTTCGTAGTGATCATCAAAAACTAGCCGAGCCGTCCCGACGAATGCACTTTTTCACCCTTTTGGCCAAGTACCAAAGACAATTGCAGCCTGTGCGACCTATTATTATTCCTCTTGTTTTTCACGACGTACTCACATTTTCTTTCTATTTCCTTCATACGAAACTTCGCATCACTCTCTTTCTGATCCTTCGGTGTCAATTCGAAAGTTCACGACTCTTTTGGCACATAAACCGAAGCCAATGGAGTTCATTTTATTTCATTGACATAAATAAAGGACATCAAAACTAATTGAACTTAACGATAACAAATTGTCTGATTGAAATTTTTGAATATTTTTAAAAAATATAATCATTTAATTTTTATTTTAAAGTTCATCATTTATAAAGAAGACAAATCCGGGATTATCTAAACATCAATGAGCTTTTTCGGTGAGTCTCTAGGTGAACAGAAACTCTAAAAACAATTTAGGTAACCGTTCCCATAAAATTTCACTATAATCTACGATGGTGTGATTTAAATGATGAAAAAACAAGCTTTACCAAACATGACTTCTACTTTATTCGGTTTATCTTCACCGGCCGATTCTTCGCTGACAGTCGAAGATTCAGCTCTAGATTTACTACATCCCATAACACGTGGAGCTTTCTCTTCCAGTTACTCCTCATCTCTCATCACCCTAGCACAAAGACTCTCTTTAGATATTCCAATCGAGCAATTTTCCACCCTTTTCTTGCTTCCAATGGTCGTTAAGAGACCATCTTCAGCTGACAGAATAGCACTGCCACCGAATGGCAACTGGCCTCACTCAGCCAAAAGTCGAAAACATCCAATCGTCATGTACATAGCTAGCAGTTTAAAATTAATGTTCAACTATATTTCGAGGAGACGCAGTTTGCAGTCGTAACCAGAGTATGAAGTCCATTTTTTTATATCCACACAAGCCGAAACCGATGGATCCCACCCTGGATGCATAATTCAAAGTAAACGCATCGAAAAGGAATTAATGAAAAATTTCATGTTTTTTCAGTGAAAGATGTGAATCAACATTTTTATTAAAAATTTCGGATTCCAAATTCCATTCGAAAAATATTATTGTATTTTCTTCTCGACTCTGAAATATTTACCGAAAAATTGACATAAAATTCATGTAGTCAATTCGTTTGTTAAACTGATGAACATAGAGGGCATATTCTTATTTAAATTAATTTAGGAGCAATTAAAATGAATTTAAATAAGTTGGTGGTCTCGAAAAAAATCAATTACTAATTGCTAAACCCTTGATCTATATATTGTTTAATATGTATATTCAAAAAATATGTTTCAAGTCTATTTAAGAGGAATTATTTAGGCGCCAGGAATTGACGTAGGGTGAGACTGCATAGGAATGGAGAAATTGAAACAAGAGGATAGAAAATAGGGGTGAAATTTCAGAGAGGAGTGTGATGGGGCATTGGTGACTCACTGGAGTGGAGTTCCGATGGCTTTCAGTTGCAGTTTTAAGCATCTGGCCCCCCTAGTCTATCAAATCCGAGACTCGGGCATGTCTGGGGGCTCGACAGTATTTATAGATGACACATTTAGCACGAGAATCGGTCGAACTCTCTTTACTTCAAACCCATCCATTTCTCTCTCTCCCTCGTCCATCCATTTATTTCTCATCGGTGATTATACGCCCGGAGGTAAACATTTTCCGTTGACGATTTTTTTCTTGAGAATATGGAACAACCGGTTGGAGGTGTTTGGGAAGAGACGAGAGATGGGATGCGCTAGAAATAAATTGGAGTGAAGAGTACACGCCTACATCCAGTGTTTGGGGGACGTTCAAAGACGGGAAAATACTAACTGCGGATTTCCTGTAACCTGAGACATGCTTGGGGACAACTACAGCATGCTCGGAGTATTATTAGAATTTTTTACATTTTTACGTGCTCTTTCTGGCTTGATTACTTTTTTTGTTTTACACCGCAATTCAGAGCTGGAATGTAAAAAATCTAACTCCACGCGAGATCTTTGGTATTTAGAAATTCATCTCGGGAATCAATGCCGAACATAAAATGTGTCGTCACATGACTCGATAAGTAATTTTAATTAAGAAAAAAAGGAAAAAATAATAGAGAATAATTTTTAATGCAGCCATGAAGTTCATAAAAAATATCTGAAGGACTCCATCGATCGGATTATCCAACCCATTGATTACACCATCACTTTGGCAGACTGGTGATCAGGTCCGAAGTGCGAAGAATATATATCGGGGATATAGCCTCTTTGGCAAATAATAAAGCTTGAGAGGTGTCGTTTTCTGAGAAGGATGTCACTGAAGGTCCGACACACGGCGCCTAGTGCAAATACCTCAGGTCTACCGATTTGGGGTCGAACAATCAGGTGTCTTTACCTCGGATCTTCACTTCACTCGATAAAAAAAACCCGAAGCACTGACTCAAGGTCACCTCAATCATATATTTCATTAGCTTCAAACAATATTAGAGTGATCATTCAATTATTTATTTAAATGATATTGAAATAAATCTTCAAGTCTTCAATGCAGTAATTTTGAATGATGATATAATTTTAATCATGATTCACTTTCTTTCTTTGGTTGTCTACATTTTATTTGGAAATTTTTCGAGATTGACAAGTTGCATGAATTTTTATTAATTAATCTCGTAGTACTTCTGTTGTAAAAAGTAGAAGTCATCGTCGTGGGCGCGTGAGGCTCGAATGAACTCTTGGCTTGATATTATTTTCGTCGAGCCAAAAATGAAAAGTCACCAAAAGGAACGGAAGATGAAGTGAGAGTTGTCCCCTGTGTCGTGAGTAGAAACAACCGATTTCCCAGAATTTTATGTGCCATTTCGAGCTTCTACTCGAGATGCGTAACTTGACAAGGCGTCCAAGAGTCTCGCGAATCTCCAGGCGAAAGTCAACTGATTAATCGTATGGTTAAGTGAAAGAGCAGCTAAATAGGAATTTTCCGAAAACTGGATTATTAGTCAAGCTCAACGAAGGAGGGGAGCGAATCATTGGAAAGAGAAAATAGAATGTAGGGGAAAACGGACACCCATTGAGAATTTTTCCCTTTAAATTTTTACCAGTTTTCTATGCTTAAACAAGGATCAATAGATAAATAAAAAAAACGGTTAATAATAATGTCCATCGTCGAATGGGTCTGAAATTTCCAAATCCATGGAAGATCTCATTGAAATTAATATTCAATTCTTAAAAATGGGGTTCAATATTCGTGCTGTTCTCGAAACACCAATAATTATCCATGAAAAATTGAATTGCATCGAATTTTCAAGATGAACAATTTTTTGGATAGTTCTCCAAACTCTTTCTCCAGGTGTCCACTTGCAAGAAAATTACTACGAAAAAAAAATTGATGTAACTCCCCGAGGAAATTTCAAACTGAACGATCAATCATCTCTTGTAACTGCCCCAAGTCCCTCGACTTAATTAAACGAAATTATCGAAATGGTTCTCCATCATTTAAATTGGAAGAGCAGACACGGTTGGCTGCCATTGCAATTACACAGACAATAAGACATAAGTGTCTCCATTGTCTCATACCATGTGATACCCTCGACCCTCAGTCAATATCTCGAGCATCGATAGATCGGAGCTATCGAGGTCGACATTAAAGAACAATAATGAGTAACCGGAAGATCATCCACTTCTTATCGATAAATGAACCACCAGGTAATGCCCCGACATCTGGGGTGCGCCTGGGACCCGCATCCGGTTTTCGTTTTCTCGAGGACCACTATTTTATCTTGAGTATCGATTGTTCGCCGGTTGTAAAGATCAATTGAGCGTTGATTTTTTATTATTATTTAATTTAATGAGCGTATTTACCACTGCCCAGGTACGTCGTCTGGTTCATCGTGATGTCTTGTAAAGGCGGCATGTGAGTACTGTAACAAAATAAAAAGATCATCATTATTAAAGATAAATTTTTCATTGACCAATCGACTGAATTCACTTCTGGGAATTGCCATTCAAATTTCAGTACTTTCTCACAAAAATTCAAATTTAAGACAGTCTTCAAAATTAATAGTCAACCACTCATAAAATTTCTTTTCGTTCCATTTCTTTCTATTTTCATCTATTTTCTAAGCATCCAGTAGATCTACCTAAATATTCCCATAACACACGCTAATGACAAATAAATTTTTTTGTAATTATTAAATAGATTTGATATGAGATTTTTTTTTTCGTGTAAGCACATGCAAGGATAAAACATTTCTGACAAATCGAATACTAAAAAGGAATCAATATTTGCCATTTGGTTCATAATTTTTTATTTATGGGTAAACAGTACTTTACTTTCAGCACTCGATATTATTCTCTTTGGAGACATGACCGATTCGCTCCACTCCGTTGACATTGAAGTCAACTAGACAAAAAGACAACTCTTGGTAATTTCCTCAAAGGTCGCTGCGTAAATTTTGTGAATGGGGCAATGGCCTCCCCTCGAAAAAAAAAACGAACGCCCGTCTAAAGATCTATTCTCGAACGGTGCTAAGAAAATTGACTGGGGAATTCTCTCTTTTTTTCCACTTCTCCCAGTGATTAACACATTCTCCAATTTCCATGATTTCCTGAGTTACTACACCGGAAAAAATGTTATTTTCCAAATACCCGATTACTTGGCAGAAGTATTCAATTTCATTTTTATTCATTTCAGCATTTTTTCAGTTGAGTAATTTTTGAAAACACTTTACTCCACAAAATCATCATCATTCTGATTATAATCTTAATTAATTGACTGATTATTGATTTTCAAAAATCCCTCCACGGTGAAGAATGAAATAATTATTATTAATTATGGCATAATAATGACTGTTGGTGAAACAAATATATTTATATATAATGATAAATACTATTTTGATAAGTCCCTTGACTTTCTGAGGCCCGACGCATCACTCCCCTTCAATTAAAGATTTAATTATCGCTGAGGTGTTGCGTACGTAATTATTAAAGCTCAGCAATGCAGGATGGGGTAATAAGTCAAGAGTCATCGCAATAAGGAAATGTAAGTGACTTTCCAGTAAGATCTAATATAGATCTCGCCGAAATCCTCCGAGTTACCATGAATTCTCCCTAGTTAAATGTGAAATGGATAATTTGTGGAGGCCTCTGATTTCACAGACCCACAGATGCGTTAATCGTTTCGTTTCAGCTAATTTTCACTGGTTTATTTGCATTTTAAGCGTCGCCATGCATGACAGATTGACTTTTTTTTCTGTCCATTTGATACCTGACAAGTTCGTTCGGGTATTGACGTAAGGAGCAAAATAGTCTCGAATCATAAATTTCTCTGCTTTGATTGTTTCATAGATCTTTTGTCAATATTTAGGGGAAAAAGAGGGCAGAGTTAATGAGTTTGCAAAACGTCATTGGTGATTGGATATCACATTGCTTAAGTTTCTGGGATATATAAAGGGACGAGATCTGCTGTTTAGACACTACATTTTGCGCCTTTCCCGTGGGCTCAACTAGCAGAATGTATCTCAAGGTACGAAAAATTTGTTATTTTCATTATGAAGTCTATTTATTTATCTCGCACTAATATTTCCGGGAGAAAAAATTTTTATGAGGCGATTTCACAAAAAAGTATGGAATAAACAGAAATTTTTATGTGCGTTGTCCGTATTTTCCTGTAAATATAAATAAAAATTTCGTTTCCAAAAACGTAAAACTGATTTTTTTTAAGGGAATCAGAGTTTCACGAGAATTCCAATAATTTATAATTTTTTAAATTTCATATAATTCATTTAAACTAGAAAATTTCACGAACAGAAGTTTAGATTTATGGAAATTTAAATAAATGGATGAATTTCCTTCCTTCTAAGTGAAAAAGTCTTGCATATTTTTTTCAAAATCAAATTCAATTGTGAACTGTCAATGGAATTCCTGATTTCTCTGATTGTACTTTGATGAATACTATGTCACTCGAAAATCCTGAAAGGTTGAGAGAAAACTGACGCATAATTATGCGATTTACAGGCGGTAGGACTTTTAGTGTTGGCGATAGTAATCAAGGAAGGGACATGCGCCGGTCATAAGGGGTATTCCTTTCAACATCATCATGGTCCTGTGACGGGACACGACCAGAAGGTTACGTGGACTGATAAACATGGACACCATCACCATGATTACGTAGCTGAACCCCATTACAAATATTCTTACGGAGTCCAGGATCATCACACTCATGATATGCATGGCCAGAAAGAGCATGGAGATGGTGAGTAAAATTTCAAATACCAAAAAAATTCTACGGGAATCCCCAAGCATTAAAAGTCGGATAATTCCGGAAAAACGAGGAATTTTCGGAGAATAATTCAAAGAAAATGTCCAGCTTTCCCGGATTTTTCCATGACGTTATGAATTTTCAATGAAAAAAAAAGTAAAAATTCATTGAAAGACTTGTTTAAAATTTCCGAGGCTCTCACCGAACATTTTTAATAGTGTAACTAATTAAAGCATTGGGCTAATTTATTTAATAGATCATGGCGTCGTTGGAGAATATTCTGTGCACGAACCCGGTGGCAACGTGAGGACAGTGAAATATTTCTCAGACCACAACGGATTCCACGCTGAAGTCCACAACAGCCATGGCTGGATTCACCACTACTGAGTCACCCCATAATTCAACAAATGTTCACAAGTCATTCATTCAATAATCTGTCACTCCCGTTTTATCTCTGATTCAACTGAATAATAACCACTGATTCAACCAAAAAATTGCGAAATTTGTCATCGGGAAGTTGTATCTTATCGGAGGGGATAGGAGGGGACTGAATGCATTTATCAATCGGTTGGAGTTTACTTTGCGTATTTGTCGAGAAAGATATAAATCATCGGAAATAGATCGTGAACAATGCACGGATAAACCACCCATGTACACCGCGTTGTTTATCTTCGGGAAAATAAAGGGTTTGGATGCAAGTGTTTACAGAATTTCCCCGATTCTCGCCAATTGAAAATACAATCCCAACTCTGAAGAGCAAAACTGATTTAAAATCTCAACGAAAGGAATTTCAAAACGCAAACAAAACGAGGAGCGTTTTACAAACTCTTGTGCTCGTTGAAAAAACGAATACGAGACTATAGTCTATTTAAGTTTGATATTCCATAAAATTTCCCTGGCCCTTGACGCTCATTTTCCCGTCCTTGCACTAGAGTTTTATTTTTCGACGAGCGCTTGAGAAGTTTCCTAATTTTCATAAAGTATCAACCGAAAAAACCGGAAATTCGGTTGGGAGAAAATCATTAGGGGAAAAAGAATGGATTTCCCTGTTGATGCTCATGCTTTCCGGCGAAGAGCAACGAAAATAACATCCCACTGGGAGGTGAAGCACGAACTCTTTGATCCTCCCTTCTGAGATAACCAAATGTCACTGATATGTAATTAATCCTAAACATCGTCACTCGCAAGAGAGGAGTCTACAGCTTATTTACTTGGTAATAACAAGTTTATTTTCTTACAACTCGCGCGAATTTTGAGATCAACATCTGCTCCCATGTAAATTTCCATACACGATTATCTTGTACACCTTACGCTGTACTAAATCGTGGAGTTAAGCGTAAATCTAGATCCAGACTTCTGGGAATCTTTGCTTGCGAGTTGAGGAGGGAACCCTGAGAAAAAACGCCGGACGATGATCGCACGGAAATAGATTGGAAGACTAACAGAGATGTTGTGGAGCAGCCCTGAATGATGCTTCGATGAATTCGCAATCAATCGGGGATTAGAGAATATTTTGGAAATTACCAGTCGTTACAAATTTTCCGTGAAAATTGTCACTAAAAGTTTGGAAAATGCCTGACCTTCACGTGACACGTGATATTCTCCCTAAATTTTGCAAGAAGTGGTTCATTCAAAGTCCATGTCATTGAAAAATCCAAATCAAAATTTCAGTTTGATTGTCGATTTCGGGTAAATTTCCACCATCTCGTAGTTTCGCCGAAATAAAAACTATTTTCGTGAATAAAATAGAAAGTGAACTTTGGATTTGAACATGAATTATCGTGGTACAACAGTTGTCTCGAATCCTACGACTTTATTTTGAACTCATCACTTTTTAAAAATTTTATATCGCAAGCGTAATGGAGTCTGATAGACAGGATGAGAGCGCATTGTAGCGAGAATTCTAAATGGTACACAACTGGTTTAATTTACGTGGGTGTCACGAATGATAAAGTTCACGGAACTCGCGCCTTGAAATCAATTACTTCTTGCAGGCAAACAAGAAATTTCCGACGGCATCTAATCATTTTCTTATGAGATGATTTTTATTGGACAGCCACTTCAGGGTGACAGCAAAAAAGGTAAATTCAGATCAGCTGTGAAAACACTCGTTCAGGGCAGTGAAGGAAATTTTTGGTGAAGTTGATGTGAAAAAATATAACATTATTGCATTCTATAATTATTTGAAGACTCCTAAAGTTTCAATGTGGTGCCAACATTTTCCTCTGAGATTGAATGAATTTTTTTCTGAGCTACAAAACGTCATCGACAAAATGTGAGAACGCGATATTATTACCCGTCAATCAAATTGTAAATCCCGAGTTGAAAAACCAATAAATGAATATTATTGCACATGCATAGTTGGAACAATTAATTTTTTTCTGAGCATCAGCATTTTTTTTTTAAATTGTGTCATTTTGTGTAATTTTTTTTGCGTTTCAGGGTTGTAAAGTGTGATTCATCCCCACAAAAGAACAACTGAGGATTCCGAAGGGTCTTATCATTTTTCTCGGAGTGCAAGCGATCTCAGACAAAACAGCTGTGCCCAGTGTAAACAATCTTACTCAGCCCCTTGCTTACGTCACGCCAGTAGGCAATTTAATACTCTAGAAATAAAAGATATGTAATCCGGTATAAATACACGTACACCCGACAATTGAAGTTCTAACTTTGGACACAGAATGTGATACTTGTTCGTGCAATCTCGATTAATAAATAATGAGCGTTGGAATGGATTGAAAAGGTTTCAATTAAATCCTCCGATGGGATGTTATGAAAGTGCCCTTGGACGAGACAACAGTCGGAAGCTGATCAATACTTGTGGTGGAGGGGCCCTGGACCAGTTCTTACCCTCTTCAATAATTCATCCTCGAAATATGAAGAAAAAATAAGGAATTCTCTAGTTTCCCTCAATTCGTCAATACACTTATTAATTTAAAAAAAATGTCTCCCCTTATCGATAGTTTCCGAGATAAATGGATGACTAAGAAAAATGATATTTCAACATTTCAACTAAAATCAGAAAAAAACAGAACTAATTCAATATCGATTAAGAGATGTACGTCCACATAAAAAACAGAATTTCTCGTAAAAACAGAACTAGAGTAAAAAAAACTTGTCCTCTTCATTCCGATCCCCATGATAATTACTGCGACACCCGATGTAGAAACCGTTAATTTTCAACATGCAAAGTTTCCTCAATTAACCGGTTGTTAAACCATTTAAACAATTAGACTCAATATTGCGTAAAATAAGTCATCAACCCTCATTGAGCGCGACGACACGTGGGAGAATCCATCACCCACCGACGTTTTTTTTTTCATAGGTGTAGTAGAACGTGGGTGATGTTTTATATTCTCACGTGTACGTTTGTTCCGTATGCGGGTCAATAGGATGCGATCGAGAGTCGATACTGTTATTATATCCGCGTGGGTAAGCTCAACAATAACAACATCCGATTCTCAACCCAATGAATAAATAACAGCAAGAAATGCAACGCAGAAGAAATTAAACCAAGTCAGAAAACAACTGCGCAGTGCAGACCAGATGATTTTTCAGATACCCACGTTCTGAATGGGCAGCAAACACTAGGCCAACCACTGATTCTACTTGAGGATGGATTATTTTGTCCACCCATGGATTATTTCTACTCAGCCATGAACAAGGGTGGAAACATTCCATTATTTCACCCATTAAACCCTTGAAATTCCCTCAAACCCCTAATTAATCCTCAACGATACAACAATAATAACGGAATCATAATTTTCCCGCGATAATTTAGTGCTCATGTACATCATAAACTTCTTGTCCGTTCTAACGTGCACTTAATTAATAACGAGATTAAAGTCATACTGGAAGTACTTTTTAGCATGACATTGAGCGTGATTCAGCAGAGCTAGTCTCCAACAGCATCACCTCTCGATCATAATTATCCTCAACCATTTGAGATAATCTGATCAACCAACGAATGACTGAACCCCAGATCGAACCGAGTCAACCAACAACAGATAAACTAATTAGTCATGCTCAAACTCACGTTCTGAATGGACTGCAAACGCTGCCCCAACCATTGGTCCGGGTTGGAGATGTTGGACTACTCGGTCCATAGCTGTATCCTCCAAAAAACATTGCTCCGTTATTTTATCCAACAAAGTCTCTAAATCCCTCAAAACAACCCCAAATCAATCCTCAACAGCAGCAACAACAGTGTCACGAGTTTTCCCGCGTAAATATAGTCTTCGTGTATATCATAAACTTCTCTCGGGTTTTAATCTACACTTAATTAATACTGTGATTAAACTTGTACTGGAGCAACTCTTTGGCACGTCATTTGGCGTTAGTCAGAGTCATTCTTAACAAGACCTACAACAATCCTCAACAAATTCAACAATTACACTCCTCCCAATGATCACCAATCACGATTAATCTTCAACTTTTAAAACACCAACTGACTGTTTATCACTCTCCTTACCACTGACATCTACCAGTTCAACTTTTCCACTTGTCCAATGAAAAATAAACCACCCGAATGAACCGTCTTATCACCAACTATGTCACGTAGGTCACAGTCTCCTGACTCTGCTGGACCGATCAATCCGTACGGAGAGATTTTGTGTCACGTGGCTCACTGATATCACCCTCCACAGCTGCGTTTTATCCGTCACAAAGACGTTTTGGTCTGAATAAAACAATGATTACACCATTATCAGTCTTCTCTTGATGATTCGTTTAGCGAAGAACAACTTGCGCTTGACAGACGGTCTCATCTGTTCCATTTTCTCAATTAGCAACGAGATGACTCGAGTTTAAACATCTTTAGCTGAACAACAACCGCATTATACCGATATCATTGATATTTAAATGTACTTCACGTGTACTTTTATTTGTAATAGCTGAATCATCAGCTGGTGCTCCGGTTTACGGACGGTTGTGAACTGAGGCAGAAGCAGCGCGTGGATGTATCCGAGAGCAACTCCGAGGGATGAAACCCAGGAGAGGGGAGAGCAGCGCATGAAATAGCATAAGTGATTCTCAGGGTGAGGGGGGATGTGGGGGTCAGGGGGATGACCAGGGGGACTGCATCGATCAGGGAGACAGTGGCTCTCATTCATTCGCGACCTTTGAACTTCAAACAAATTTCAAATTCGATGGAGTAATCAGTGGAATTGTTTTAATTGAAATTTCTGTTTGGTTTCGATTTTTCGGGGTGGTGGCTCGCTACTAAATATCCGCATTGGTATCGATCGAGCCTCAAGGTCAGGGGTTGCATGATGCTTGAGAAGTTGACGGACGATTGGACGACCAGATTGTGGGACTAAGTGAGAGATCATTATATGGTCATTTTACGAAGTTCGCGGGAGGCCCGCGGTGGGTGGGAGGTGGACAAGGGGGAGGAAACTGACGAGTGACGCGGGTGACCTGTGGCCCCATCCGGGAATTGATAGCGGAAGGAGAAAACAGTGGAGGAATTATTTTCATTAGGAGGTATTACATGGAGGAATTATAATTGATTTTAAATACGACTTTTTTTTCAGGAATTAATGAGGAAATCAGAGTAATTGGAGTGAATGGAGGAAAATTTTGAATTTAAATTTGATAACATTTGGTTTTGAAAGGGCGCATGCCGAAAACGGTGAAATTTCCTTGTCATAACCAAAGTTATAATGCAATTAAAAATTGTAGGGATTTTTCAAAGAACTGAGATATAAATTCCACTCAATTTTTGGAAAACCTAAAATTTAATAAGAATTTTCATAAATAAAAGCTCCATGAGTGTTCATATGCAATTTATTGCAAATATTTTAATTCTAGATAAAATCCTAAATGAATTCTTCTGTAGTGAGGAAAATCTTCTGAGCAATTTTCCATGTTGCATTGTGTTTCCCATAATTTCCTTCATCTTATTCAGAATGTCTCAAAGTTTAAATGTTAGCAATTTGGAATTTCCTGGTGAATTGCCGGAAGGGCCATTCCAGAAACCGCAATAATCACTCCTCCACTTCCTCGAGTAATTTCTTTCCCCATTGACTTTCCCAATTTCATTCTGAGATGTCCCATTCACGTTTATTCATCCAGACGAAATTCCAGGGCGAAACCCAACGACAGAATACACAGAGAACTGACTAATTGGGAATGGGAAATAAATAAAGGGGGAACTGTACCGGTTCCAAAAATATGTTCACCACTTGTGGTTGACGAGGACTTGACGGTTTAACTGGAGTTTCCAACAGTAGCAAAATCCTCTACAGAAAAAATAATATTTGGGTACTCACATGTCGAAGTTTATCGACATCTCAGTGTCGTCTGGGAATTCACGCATCATTATCCTCTCTTCTTAATCCATTCACTCTACTTTTCGTCAATTAAATCAAATTGAGTGGCACAAATACGGGACAAAACGTCTGAACAAAACAAACACAACATTTGGAGGGCCAGGGACAAACCGTCAACTTTTGAAACTACAATTTCCGATGCTAACGTCGTAGCGCTGGTGTCGACTCAGTCGTGACAAATTAAACGGAATAAAATTCTATTATTTCTAGTTAGGGGGTTTCACTTTTTTTAGGAACTTTTCGTTTGAAGGAAAGTTCCGAGCGGATTTTTCTATTATTGCTCAAAAATATGTATATTGAACTATCTAGAAGGAAGAATAGAAATACTGGAAGGGTAATTACACAAAATTTTAATAAAACATATATTATTCTGTATAATTGATACGAAAGAGAATGGGAGAGTTCGGCCTGGGAAGATATAGAACAAAGGCAATAATTTCAATTTCTAATCGATCTCAACTCGGTTTTTTATGATAAATGAATGAAAAAATAATTTATTCAATAGTCAACAAATTCACTAGGTGATTCAATCTTTAGGGGATCCTGAAGATTCGGCTTCAGACTCTGTTGTTTCCCACTGATATTCTTCAGTAACTACAGTCTTATCCCCCAGATTTTCCTCCTCTGCACGAGAATTACTTGTGTCAGAGTGAATGGAACCCTCAGCCTCATCCCACTTGGATTTTCTCGAAGTTTGTTTGCTCTTTTCCCTTGATTTGTGCCTCTCAGTTCGTTTCGATGCCTTATGGCTTCTTCCATTCTCCTTATTGGACTCCCTATGACTTTTCTTTTCCCTTCTGCGGGAACACTCACCGTCAGATAAGGAACTTCTTCGTCTCCGAGACCCCGAAGAAGATGGCTTTCGTTTTTTACTTCTTTTTAACCTCTCCGAACTGTCTCTTGATTTTCTTGAGGATTTCCGATGCTCTCTGGGTTTCACTTCGCTTTCTGGCGACTCTGACCATCTCCAGTCCTTGTGGTCTCTCTTGGTACTTCGGACCGAATCGTCCCATGAGGATTGACTCCTGAAACATCAAGTGATCAAGTTTCAATAGGTTCTATAAAAAATATCGCGATTTTCTGGTGAAAATATTATATTATCTGCCGGCGGAATGAATCAGAAGTGAAAAACAATGGAATCCGAGTTCAAATATTTCTTCGAGTTCTGGAAATAAAATTGTTTCACACCAGAAATTATCGAAATGTATTCAATTTTATTGAAGAAATGAAAGTAAAGACTGACCTGCGTCGACTTCTCTCCGTTCGCCGACCAGAGGTCTCACCCTCTGGCTTCTTGGCCCACCTCGGAGGGCTCTGTATATCATACTCATCCCTGGGATTTCTGAAGGTGTGCAAAAAATTGCACATTTTGCCTTTGGGGCAGTGAGCAAGTCCACAGACGGCTGCCCTCCAGGAGCTGATATTAGCAAATTCGCAGTTTATTTGTCTCCCAGCGTAATATCGACCATTCAGACTTCTCCAGGCCCTGGCAGCCTCTCTCTCAGTTTGATACTCAACGTAAAGATTTCCCCTCAGGTGGACCTCAGTATTACGACAGAATTTGAGGGTTTTGATTCTTCCGAAAGACTCGAGCTCCGGCAGAACGTCTCGATAAAATTCCCTAAAGTCTTTTTGGGTCTCGCGACTGTCGTACTCAAGGCCGATGTCAGTGTCGTACTCGTGAGAATTCCTCTCGAGGGAGAAATGCGTGTAGAAACCTGGAATCACGAGGATCTTACCCAGGGCGAGTCTCCGGTGATTCCTCGAGCAGGATTCGCCGTATTTGCAGGCGGCCGTTTTTGTGAAGAAAGGGCAGAGCTCCTTCCCGGGTTTACTATCAATTACCTCTCGCAGAAACTCGGGGGTCTTCGCCCTAGAGTCAATATACCCGTCGATTTCGTTCTTGAGTTTCTCTCGTTGCTTTAATTCCTCATCTTCGCGATTTTTCGCCTCTTGTTTCTTTTTGTTTACGATCTGTTGCTTCGCCTCGAATTCCTTTCGGATTATCTCTTCCTGACGAAGCTGTTCTGCTCGGGCCTTTGAACGCTTCTCCTGGACAATTTTCCATTCTTCTTGCGCCATTACCTGGGGTTGAATTGACCAAACAAAATTATCATTATTTAATTTAAAGTAGGCTCCTGTTATAATCGCTTAAACAAACTCCTCTTAAGATATATTGACCTGAAATTTGTAAAACTAAAATTTTGTCTTAATTTTTTTATCAATTTGTCATCTTTCTTTATTGTCTATTGTCTTCGCTTGAATAATTTATACCTCTCTCTCAGTCCATAGACGTTCCTGATGATCATGCTCCTCTTGTTCTCGCCTTTGCTTTTCTTTCTCAGCTGTGGCCTGCTCTTCAATCCATTTCAAATATTCCGCGCTTCTCTCCAGTGCTTCCCTCAAACGATTATCATCCGCTTCAACCTCTCGAGCATGTTTTCGTCGTATTTTCCTCCTCCTCTCTTTTTTCGCCATTCTCCTCCACTCTTTATGGGACAACGACTTCTTACCCATCTCCATGCCCCAGTGACCAATGGAGAAATCTCTCTCATTTGTTTAATAATATAAAAAACAACCATCAGCCTAACAGCAGGAAACACCGGTTAAGTTCACTCCACTGCCTCAACTTCTCACTCAAAATCCCGAATTTCATTCAATTTCATACAAAAAATCGTCATAATTGCAGAAACATTTCAGCATTTCCTCTGTAATTAAATTATAAATTTTAGCACAACATCATTCAGATAACCAATAACTCTTAGACTCCTTCCAAAATCAAAACACAATGTCACAGTGGAAATTTTCAGAACTAGAAAATCGCCCAGCTGGTAACATATATCTCTGACAACAAAATACAAAAAGGGGAAATCGATGAATTCCCGCTGCAGTTTTGAATATAATTATATTTTCTCGGATCCATTGTCAAAATCATTTGAATTATCAGTTTACTGAGGAAAAGGTAAAATTTCGTGTTGCTTCATCCCGTGTTCATGTGTTCATGGAGATTGCGAAATTATAGGGAAAATTTCTCAGAGGAAAAATTCGCAGAGGAAAATTTCCATTTCGCTATCTTGTAGATACCGGGAAATTATTAATATGTCAGACTAAATTGACATTTCATTTATTTATTTTTTGAATAGTTAACTTACTGGGAGAGAAAGCCGTCGATTGATATTTCGTTGGAGGTAAAATTCTCGAGTGAAGAAAAAGATGTGGAAATTCTGTCGGGCGCTTGTCAAACTCCTGGTTGGCCTGATATTCATCAGTTTGACGAATATCCTAGTTTACGATTCTGTCTACGTAATAATGTGCATCCTTGCAGTACTAGGACTCGCCAATTTCATGACCAGAATTCAGATTTAGCGAAATTGTGGGTAAGTTTTAACTTCTCAGTCTTTTCTTCCTGACTTTCACGATTGAATTATCTCACCGTTTTTTTTTCGGTGAAAGAGTGATAAATATATAATTGATTGTACTAGATAATGATTTTTGGGAATTTCTCAATGTGATTAATTATTCATAGAACTTTCTCAAAGTTGTAACTAATGTCTGGAGTAATATTACTGTAATTACTGAAATCTAATGGGTTTTTCGTGGAAATAATCAGATTAACGAAATACGGTAATGAGAGACTAAATACTGTATGTACTTATATTCCTCATAAGATAAAATATTATTTTGAATTTAAATCAGTATTAATGATAATTGATTTATTAGATTATTATTGTTGAATTATTTTGAGAGAAATCAATTGAAAAACTGAATATTTTTCTCAAAGGTGGGGATTTTGTAAAGAATAAACGCCAGCGGTATCGTAGTACTGCACCCCAAGAGAGGGAGGGCGCCATGCACAATGGGGCTACCTACAGTCACTCTGAGAGCCAGACTGCTACTGAGTCGGCTAACGGGTAGACACCCCACCATAGGGTGCGACCCCCTCTTTCTCTTGGGGTGAGGTACCCCAATGCCGGTTGGGTCCCTCAAACCCCCACTGAGCGGCTCAGTACGGGTGGGGTGGGCTCAATGGTGGGGTGGGCTCAATGGTGGGGTATCTGCCCGTCAGCCGACTCGATAACTGCCTCAGTAGCAGTCCCGCTGTCAGAGGGGCAGGTTGATTTGATGAATTTTATTTTCTGAAAATTAAAAATTTTTCAATTTCAATGAATACCTCCTCGATTTTCATGCTCCCCTGATACTTTTTTGAAAATTTTTAATTTTTCAATTTCAGTAAATACCTCCTCGATTTTTATGCTCCTCTGATGCTTTTATGAAAATTTTGAATTTTCAAATTTCGGTGAAATACCTCCTCGATTTTTATGCTCTCCTGATACTTTTTTGAAAATTTTGAATTTTCAAATTTCAGTGAATACTTCTTTAATTTTCATGTTCCCCTGATAGTTTTTCAAAAATTTCGAATTTTTACATTTCAGTGAATACTTCCTCAATTGTCATGCTCTCTTGATACTTTTTCAAAAATTTCGAATTTTCAAATTTCAGTGAATACCTCCTCGATTTTCATGCTCCCCTGATACTTTTTCAAAAATTTCAAATTTTCACATTTCAGTGAATACTTCCTCAACTGTCAGGCTCTCCTGATACTTTTTCAAAAATTTCAAATTTTCAAATTTCAGTGAATACTTCCTCAATTGTCATGCTCTCTTGATACTTTTTCAAAAATTTCGAATTTTCAAATTTCAGTGAATACCTCCTCGATTGTCATGCTCTCCTGATACTTTTTCAAAAATTTCGAATATTTGAATTTCAGTGAATACCTCCTCGATTTTCATGCTCCTCTGATACTTTTTTGAAAATTTTTCATTTTTCAATTTCAGTGAATACCAATTTCGTAGCACATAAAATAAAATTCACTCAGTTGACTGGGCCCCCTGATACCGGGACAGCTACTGAGGCAGTTACCGAGTCGGCTGACGGGACGACACCCCCATTGCGTGTGACGCCCTCCCTCTCTTGGGGTGCAGTACTACGATGCCGCTGGGGTCACTCCAACCCCCAGAACTGAGCCTCTACTTCAGTCAATCCTCTTCGTCTGCGTCCGTCTGCTCTTGATCGTTCGAAAACTGGGTCCTGGCCAGTACCTTGATGTACACCCAGATAGCACCACCCATCAACCGAAATTACGTCACAATCTTGCCAGTATGGCAGTATCATGTCGTGCAGTCTCTCATTCAGGTATGACAGCCTCTCATCTACCCTTTAACGAAAAATTAAACCACTCATTGTTGACTCGTAAAACAACTCGTGACGTCGTGACAAAAAAATGCGAATTCGGCATTCAGTGAAGTTCGTGAATTTTCAAGTGACTCGTTTTATTTGAGTGACTCATTGATTGGTGACGTTGACAGGTGGGTTCTGTCACTCCCAAAAGTGTTGATAAGAGTGGATGAAAATGTTCGCGGGTTTGAAAAACAAAATACGTGAGGAAATTGGGAGTGATGTGTCCACTGTTGTCAGAAATGCTGGATCAGTCAGAGGGATTAACTCCAGACAAATTTCACAGGTAATCTCCAGTACATTTTTTCACTTCATTATGGATAATGACATTTTACACCCACCGGGAGTTTCATGATCAATAATAAACTCAATCATTTTCTAAAATCTAAGAAAAAAATGAGATATCACTCGACTGTATAAATTACGTGTAATTAGGTAAACTAGTTGTGTTTTATGCGACAACTTTGCATATCGTAATGTTCGTTTGTTAATTTCAGTAGATCAAAAAAGGAGGCAAATAATGATGAAACCTTGATGACGTTTTTAATCACTCTGTGCATTTTTTCTTTTTGGATGATTATGGTTTATTATGGATGATTAAATTTCACCCCCAGGGCTTGATTTGATTTTTGAGTAGAGCAAGAATTCGTGAAGACTTAAACAATGGTATCAGATTATATAAAATACGTGGAAGGCACGGTGGTTTGTCTTGTTTTTTTTTCACTCATTGAGATATTGGACTGTTCGATGGTTTGTTTATTTTAGTAGAACACGTGGAAAAATGTTGGTTTGCCTTTTGTGGACATTCCAGTCAATTCATGTATATTCTGAGGATTTTCTGATGTCTGATTCTATTTGATTGAGATTAATCGAGGTCACTTCGATCTGGCACAACTGGAAATAATCAATCGAATCAATGTTCATGGATATTCAATATTTTACCAAATCACTGCTCTCTGGTATGATTCAGTTTTAATTATGTTGTATTCATGTGAACTTTATGAATCTCAGTCAAGTGAGATTTATCACTTTCCGGATGGAAAATATATACAAGAAGTTCCCCTTGAATGTCCTAGAATCCAGTTCCAGCGGTTTAATTCAATTTCTCTCGCTTCGCTAATTACGGAAATTTTTCAAGAATGAGTGACTTTGATTCCCTCCATTACAGTCGAAACCTTGAGATTCTATTTCGTCTTATAATAAATATAATTCCTCATAATAGATTTCTCTAAAAATATTCTGATTTAAAAAATCTGAATTTTCTTTTTAATTCCTCTTATTCGCTGTACTTTAACTGTTCTACGAATGTAAATATTCACATCCTATACAAATATTTGAAGATATTTATTTTCGCCACATGCACTCCATAAGATTAATGTCCACAATGAATTGTTTTCGAGAAGAATTTAATTTTAATTATATAAATATAAATGAAATAATAAACGTGAAACGAATCGAATTGAATAGTTAAAAGTTCGAAAAATATTATTTATCCGATAATTTGAAAAAAAAAGATCAAGTGCGAGTATGAAGCTCCGGCTAATTAATTGGCCCAATTATTTGAATTATGCGTCATAAATTGTCCTCATTTCAGACTGGTTCTTCCAGCAGCATAAGTGGCTCTCAAATATCTCTGGACGAGTTTCGTGACAGCAGTGCGATAACGTCATCCCCAATTCTCCATCGAAAAAGAGAAAATAGTTTGGATTTCAAATTGAGCGATGGCACCCAGTTGACACCCAAAGATATTAAAAAATTAGAGAGTCGCGAGGAGGAGTGGCGGAGACGTCTGATGAAGAAAGAAGCCGAGTTGCAGAAGAAAATTGATAAAAAAGATGAAGAGTGGCGAGTCAAGCTGCTCGATAAGGAGAAGGAGTGGAAGAAGATCCTGGAGAAACAGGAGAAGGAGAAACTGAAAATCGAGGAGGAAAGACTGAAAGCTGAGAATGCCAGGAAGTCCCTTGAGCTCGCCCTCAGAGACGCTGAAGGTATCAGTTTAGTGTTTTTTTCATCAATTTTTTTTATCGACGTGCGTCAGTATTGATGTGCGGTGTGTAATCGGTCACTTGTATGTACATCATTTGAATGGTAATTCACACACCACAGGTGTCCCGGGAAATGAAATAATCGTTTGTTTTTTCGTTTTCAGAATACAAAAAGAAACTTTATAGCTTTCAAGAGGATGCTGAACAGCTTGAGGGGTTTCAAACACAGGAAATGGCCAAAATTAAACATTTAGTGAGTATTACTTTTTTTTCATTCGGTTCTTATTTATTTCATTTTATTCGCCTCCATTGCTTTATCCGACTCAAGTCTTTTCAATAATTTTATTCAATAATTCATTCATCTATTTTGATATGGAATTTCAATTAAACTTATTTCTTCTTTTTGTTTTTAGTTATTAGCGAAAGAACAAGAAGTCGACGAAAAATCCCATCACTTGAAATCAGCGCTAAGTGAGATAGAAACGTTAAAAACCGAAGTGTCTCGACTGCGAAGATACGAAGATGAACTGAATAATGTCCAGGTAAGTTTCTTTCCACAGCTAATGAAAATTCGTGCTTGCGAAATTACAGAAATGATCGTCATGTCTATAGTATAGACTACATGACAATTATCTCGCTTGATATTTGAATTATCATATTCGTTTGAGACTTATTTTTTATTTTACTCACTACTTTTATTCATGAATCCACTCATTCGCTCATCATGTGGCTCATTATAATATCAGTAGTGATATGGTAATTTAGGATGAGAAATTGAATATTTAGGTGGGGAAGACACGTATAGGGATTAACGTTTGAGGCGTTTGTGCCTTTATGAAGCTAATATGAAAAACACGATTGGTTAAAACTACACATGACAACTCTGCTTAGCATACATTGTCAACTAAATGATCGAAATTGTATGCTTTCTCGTTTATTCCTTGCCCATTGCGTACTGGGCTGTGGAGTTTAAGCATTTCAGCGTTTTTATTTCAATTCGTTTTGATTTATTGAGTTCTTGTGGAATGGAGAGAACCTCAAACACTAATATTCATTATCTTGAATCACTTTCTCATTATTTTTAAAATTTAATTACGAATATATCAAATTTTTGGGATTGTGAAAAAATTGATGCGTCGAAATTCAAGTTATTTTCACTATCAGAAACGAGAATTAGAACACCCATAATTAAATCGGGAGGAAATGTCAAATGATATGTTCAGACCCGGAAATTCTATCAACTCTTCGCTCGCAAATAGATACACATTGCAAGTTCGAGTGAAAATTATTCCCACGAGAATGAAAATTCCAAGCAATGAGTTAATTCGGTACTGTAATAGTTATAAAGGCCTGAATAATAATATTCGAGCAGATCTCTCGATTCCACTGAACACTCAAGTTTGTTTTTATTTTGTGCTTTGTGTTCTACCGGCGTAAACGTCTTCCTGTGAGTTCTATTGCACTTTTTTCACGCTCCTGAAACCACAAAACAGCTCGAACAACTGAAACCGTGTGTTACGTGAACATTCCATAGCGAAATGTCAAAATGTACGGTTTTGACAGCTCCAATGAATTTTCTAATGTATAAAAAACGCGCATGGAGAATCGGAAACAGTTTTCCCTTACGAGATACACCAGATGATTAGGCGGTTTTTTTCCGCTGATTTGTCGCTGCTACTGCTGGAAAGGCTGGAGGTACGTTTTTTACAAAAAAAAGAGAAAAGCTTTGCTGCTTTATAGCTTACAAATTCTCTCTTATCGCTTCAAACCGGTGTTTGGGGTTCTGACTATCAATTCTGTGATAATCCGCATGTTTGGATCAACCAGTTGAGACTAACAATCTTATCTTTTATATTCACATAGGGCATTTATTTTGAGCCACACATTAATCTTATCGTCTCATTTGGATTATTCTCATTATTCTCTTCGTTAAGACTGGCTTTTTTATTATCTGTTTTTTATAAATATTTCTTTGGGGTTTTCATTTGCTTTTGTGCTGTCTATCAAACAATGAGAAAGTTTCATATTTTAATTGGGGGAATTCAACGAAAATTCTCATTCAGGATTTATAAAGAAGATCATGAGTATTTTCCATGAGTCTCTCAAATATATTCAAGATACTTTCAATAAAAGTTTGAATATAATTTTTTATACGAAAATCGAGATATTTCATTAGCAGAAGGTGGTACCTCGATATTTCATAAATACTGATCAATAATATCATTAATTATGAAATATTTAGTCGGTATTTACGACTGGCTGGATTACAGGATTTTACGACAAATTGAAAAAATTAAATAAATAGTAGTAAGAACAATTTTTTGAATTTTTTGAGAGTATCTGAGGGGTGGAAAAAATTAGTGGACTGAAAAGAAGAATATGTAATGCCTCAATTAAAAGGGGAAATTCTCATTCACACAACAAACTGATCGACCAGAATGTGCGAATAATGCTTTTTCGCAGAAGCAGGCAAACTCAGAGTCAAGCCCGATACGATTAAAAATACCGAAAAATGGTAATTTCAGGATGATATGGAAAGCCTCCGGCATACGACTCAGCGTGAGAAGGCCCAATTGTCGGGTGAATTGGCACAAACTAAAGAGGAAGTGCGTCACCTGATGGTCAAGGTGTTTGTTCTTGAGCAGAGAGTGGCCCTCGAGTCTAACAGTGAATCAAGTGTTGATGAGAGAATAGCAGATCTGATGAGAGAGAGAACATTATTAGAGAGAAAGCTGGAGGAGGCGCATCTCCATTTGTCGGATATCAAGACGAGTTGGTCGGGGAAGATTTCATCGTTGGAGACACAAGTTGGCAGACTGAGCAGACAAGCAGGTGAAGAAGGGCTTGAGAGGCGAAGGGTCGAGGAGGAGAAGGAGAAGCTCAAGCAGAGGGTCAAGCTGTTGGAAGGAGAAATTGAGGTGAACAATGTTGTAATGGCGACAAAAGATGCTAAGCTTTTGCGCATGGCGGAAGACATCGACGAGATGGCAACGGAACTTAAAGAGCTCCGTGCCAGCGTTGATGATGAGGTCGAAGAGTTTAAACGACAAATCGTGAGTTACCGGGATTTCTAATTATTCAGGTTGTCGTGGATTTGCATGAGGGTAGCAATGCAGCTAGGATACGTTTTGTTTTGTTGAAAATATTCTATTGTCAGCGAAGAGTAAGTTTCTGGGCTCGGCTCAGAGATATTGACGGAAGTGCAAGCTGACGTGTAGTTTAGTGGCCCAGTGAAGTTTATGAAGTCAGGAGAGTTGACTCAGTTCAGTAGATTATTATTTGTTGGAAGGAATGCTTAGAATCTTTGAATATTTTTATTATCTAATCATGAATTGTTGGGATTGTTGCATCAGTAGCAGACATTCCATGTTCTATTTACACTTAATTTTTAGTTACTTTCACGGATTCACTTGCAGCTTTTATGTGATGGCGTATTTCTCACCCTGTCTAAATTCCAAGAACTTTTTAATGTGGTTTTTTATGAAATTTGTTTATTCTCAGTGTAAGGGCATGTTGAGGAGGAGAGAATCTATATTTTGTATATTTAGAAATGATGAGTACGAGTTTTATGGAAAAACGGGAAAATACGTTAACTTGTGCTGGTATTTTAGTATTTTCTTACTCCGAGGCTCTTTGTTTTACGATCTGATCACGAATATTTATTCATGATGTATTCAAGGCCGCATTCAAGGCCGCACAATGTAGCGCATGATTTGCCTCGCTTTATCGCACAATTCTTCTCCTCAAACTATTTCAACAGCATTTTTTTATTTGGTTTCCACATTCGGTTTTAATCATTCCGCATGCGAAGCTGTTGATCAGCTTGTTGCTATTATTTTGCCATCACCCAAATTAATAAAAAATAGTACATGACAGCTAAACACAGATTGAATTCAGTTTTCGTTGATCCTTGACAAAAATATTCTTCAACACTACAGAATTATGGAAATTTGGCAGCTGAATTTTTATGTATCACATTGTTATGTAAATTTTATTCACGGAAATAAAATTTATGAAAACGTAAGATTCATTATTTTTGCTTTATCTTCATTTTTGAAACCTGATTACTCTATCCTCTCCTGTCACCCACCACTCAGCTTTTATTTTTACACACGATAAAACGACACTAGCGAAAATATCCCGGATTGAATAACCCACATTCCTGGGTTCGCGTAATTTAATTATACAAGCGATGTTGTAGTCATATTTAGATTTTTAGCACGGTTCCCACATGACAACCACATTTCATTATTTTGGGGCTCAGTCATTGTGGGAATATTGAAAAAACTGCAACACCTTATGCACTATTTTATGGATAATTACTCTGAACTCTTTATGAGACTTTCGTCGAACGTTAAATCCTCCCATTGCAATAAATTTTTAATTATATATTACATGATTACTTAAATGTCTTCCATCTTTCAGAAATCACTTGAATATTTTTCGTCAGGAAATTTTCAAAGTGAATAATATAATTATCAGAAATGAATGTCTTTCTTGCGGAGGGATATTATAAATAATTTATTCATATTGTAATTCAATCATTTTTAATTACTTGTTTTTCAAAGGGAATTTTATTAATTACACAAACAGGGTCTGACATTTTCAATATAATTGAAGAATAAAATTCGTAATTCAATTCCAATCCCCGAATATACTCTCACTGGAAATAGGTGCAAAATCTATGAATAATGAAAAATTCAATCCACTTTCTCAGACATCGTCGAGCAAAGACCTGGATAGACTAAAGTCGGAGTTGGATGAAAAGACAAGACAACTGTCCGAGACAGAGAAAGAACTGGGACAATTGAAATTAACGTGCGAGGGAGAAAAGGACAACAATTCCTCCTTACACATGCAATTAGCGCGATTGCGCGAGAATCTTGAGACTGAAAGGACATCGTCCGCCACCCTGAGGCTTTCTTTCGAGAAAGAGCGTGACGAGAAGGACCTGGCTCTCCTCAGGAACGCGCAAGTATCCCAGGATTTTGAGCTTGCCATGCAGGAGAAGAGAATCCAGGAAACCGAGAACGTAGATCTCCAGAGTAAGATTGAGAGTCTCGAAATGACTGTGAAGAAAATGAAGCATGATATGGATGAGTCCTGCAGGAGTTTCGAGGAGGCCCAGGAGAGATTAGTTGTTTTCCAGCGAGCCGAGGACGAGCGCAAGAACAATGAGGAAATGGAAAGAACTTTGAAGAGTAATTTAGCGGATATGGAGGAGCAATTGAACGATAAGACGAAGGTCAGTTTATAATTCTCTAGAATAAAGTGTGCACGTTTAAATTACGCATTACAAGTAGTCATTAAATTTGAATTCGTAATATACCTCATTCTTACGCAGTGAAAAAAGAAAAGAAAAAGTATTGCGTGAGAATTCTAATTATGATGGAGTTTCGAAAAATGGAAATGACTTTGGGTTCTAGACGATTAAAGTGCTCCAACAGAGACTTGCGGACATGAAGAAGACGCTTCAACGAGAATTACGAGTTCCTTCATCGTCGTTGGACAGTGATGCTGAGCCAGCAGCAATACTCAACCCCAGCTCATCGAAAACAGTCACTGCCAAACATTCCAGCGGCCAAGATGAGGACGTCAACTTTAAATATCTCAAGCACGTGCTTATTAAGTTCCTAACCAGCAGAGAATACGAGGTAAAACAGAGAACGAGGCAATTTTCTCGAGTAATTAATGGGTTAACTATTATGTTGAGACTTTTATGATTATATTTAATTCCCCTAACATAAAAAAAAAGAAATCTCAAATTCAAGTATTGACAGAATTTTCATTAACAAGCAAAATCATCAATTGAAAAAATTTCGGGAAATTACCAAAATTGTCTTTAATTCGCTTTTGTTTTAAAATTTTTTTTTTTCAATAATTGATTTTGTTGTCTACAGGCTCTTCATTTGACAAGAGCTGTAGCCACACTTTTACACTTTTCACCAGAGGAAGAAAGACTGCTCCAGGAAACACTGGAATGGAAGATGTCGTGGTTTGGCACACGTCCAAATCTTGGATTCGGTCAGACAGCAAAAGCCATTCCCCCCAGCTGATAGTGAGGTGTACTCTCCGTTCAAGGAGAAGAGTCTATTTCATTAGGCCAAAGTGCCACAGACTTCGAATCATATTCCATTGATGAATTACTGCTCCCACTATCACGATCTATTTTCGGGTAGAACTTGAGGGATTGCGAAAGCAGGAGCTATCAGAATTCCATGAATTTGAAAGCCAAGAACTTTTGCCAACTACTTTAGATCGATATTTATTTCTGTATTTCATGTGTGAGGGTCTTCGTGATGTTTATGTGAATCTCGTTTTTGTACCAACTGCTTGTAAATGTGAATGGGAATTTTCATGCGATTATCTGAAGTTAGAAAATTATTTAATTCCAGGGAAAGGAGAAATCCCAGCGATTAGACGTAATTGTGATACGCTTGACTATTTTTTCAAAATGAATGCTGACGATTGGAGATAATTGTTCAATCGATTTGTGTTTATACTCCTAGTAGAAATTCATGAGATTTTGGAGGGAGAAGTATTAATAATACATTGACAGTTTTAACATTTTCATAGGAGTGGTAGAGGGAAGAATAGAGAGAAGATAGGAATCATTTTCGGAATGACACGTTGAACGTGTTACTGTGCCTAATTTAGACATCGCACCATAGATTCAAACTGTCGATGAATTGTACATTAAATAAAAAACATGGAACCAGTCAGTACTACTTTACTATTATTTTCCAAAAGTCCAATGTTTTTTTAGAAATGACCTCCCGAGTGAATAAGAAATATTAATGAAAGCATTATTGCCATTGATGAATTATTATTGCCTTTCTATCATTATTGATTACATCGAACTGGTGACCTTGTAATCATAAAGATCGGAAAATAAATAAAAATCAATATCTTTGTTTTTTTTTCATTTTTTTTATTTAACACTGAATGAAACTGGGATAGGCACATGGAGATTGTTGGCATCCTGGTTGCTGCTGTTGACAGCTCGATGGTTGTTGACAGCTCGATGGCTGTTGACAGCTAGGCGGTTGTGGAATGATAGCATTGATATCAGGACAGAGCAGACGGCAATAAGCAGCCATTGCAGATTCTCTGGCCTTGTCGGCATTGTAGAATCTCTGGAGAGCCTCCGCCATGTCTCCTAAATCAGTCAATTTCAAAAGAGCTGCCCTGCCAGGTCCGCAGACTGGATAGAGCTTAGTCATGCACTCCGGTCGTCCCATGCAATTCCACATCATGCATCTGTCCTGAAGGCCATTCCTCTTTATGCAGTCACACCGGTACATCATACTGCTACGAAGCTCAAAGCTTTTGCAGGGTTTCAGAACAATCTAAAGAATAATTCACTCATTTTTCGATTTTTCCAATAATTTCGAAATTTTCGATTTCAGGGCAGAACCTTTTGGCAAAATATGAGAATATACAAAAGAGATGAAAATCCTAGAATTTATTGTCAAAATAATTCATAATGGAGCAGTGAATTTTTATAATTTTATCACTTAAATATTAAATGGAATAATTTTTTTCAGATATTATTTATATCGTCTTACCGGACAATCTGGAGACTGCGGCTGAGCTCGAGAGACGCAGAGAGGAGGAGCGCACGGGTTCTCGTCCCATTCGCAGGGTTTTCTGTGGAAATTCCAATCAAGTACGTTTGATATAAAAAATTTAATTGTTATTTATACAGAAGGGCTTTGATAGGCTTACTTTTTGTCCATGGAGCTGATCAGGCATTTCAACTGAGACAGGAGCTCCCGACGACGCTCGCAATTTTCGTTTTTACCGTCACAGGGCATCTTTTATGATTTTGATCAATTGGAAGAAAAATTCACAGGAATTTTGGATTGACGTGGAATTTAGAGGGGGAAAGGAGCCCTCACTGCTCCATTGCACTGGAGATTCTAGGTTTTTCTGAGAAGAATATTTATTTTTTTATTTATTATAAAATTATCGTTGTCAGACTATCTCGGACATCTTGAGAGATGCTTCTGTTTTATGGAGAAGAAACATCTGAAGTATTGGGGATGTATTCAGATTGATTCATGCATGACAAAAAATAATGGAATAATCTGCATCTATAGACATTTTTTCGCTAACTCTCTTGGATTTACCATATCTAGCTCCCGGGTGATGTTTTATTTTTTCATGTAGACTAGTGATTTATTAATTATTAACAACTCTATTAGATAATTGATTTTTTAATGAATAATACCTGTTATTCCCCTCGGAGCGAAATTCCCACGAAAAATTCTAGTTCTAGTACTCGGAAAATGAAAAATCTCAGTTTTCTCTACCAATTTTTTAAAATTAATTTAAGAGAATATTATTATTATTATTATTGAGTGTGGAAATTATTGTTCTTGAAGATGGATATAAAAAGATTTGAATTGAAGAATTGAGAGAAAGTCGGACATAAATAAAATTTACTGGAAATGAATCCTGTATTTAATTTTTTATTTTTACATCAATGAGACTTCCGGTATTATCAACAGGCAGGATAACAGCTATTCAAGAAGCAGCAGCCGTTGCCATGCACTCGGTACCATTTCGGCGTGAACTGCAGAAGAAATTTTGAAAAAATGAATTTACTCCAACCCAAAACTCTCCGAATTCGATATCTCACCGTTTTCTCCCAGAGGTACTTGCGTCCAGGAATTGAATTTTTCACATCTTGTTTTACGGATAAATAACTTGAAACAGGGATTGTCTCAGCGACGGAGTTGAAAGTAATGAGAGGCCGTTTATCCACAAAATTCCAGGAGGGTTTGCACTCGTGAGGACTAGGGCACACGTGCCAAGCACCAGGATCATCCAGAGGGTTGTACTTTACTCTCAACGGTTGTCTCTGCGTTTTCCTGTTCAGGGTAAAAAATTACATGAATTGAGTTTCCGTATTCCTATTCAGTATGCATAACACACTGGGACTTTTTACTCACAATTTCTGCATCTCTTGGAGAAGACATTTCGCTCGGTCAATTCCTCCCTCATTACCGCCCGGATTGCAGTTGGAAAATCCCCAGTTTCCTATCGCCTCAGCAACACCCGTTCCATTACCCCGGGAAAACTCGTATTCGCATGGGGATTGCATTTTCACTGGGAATTTATGTTTTTATTTGTTCAATGTCTTCGGCTCAGCAAATTACCGGGATTCCAGCCTTTTATAAAACAAAAGCCAATCTATTCTTATCAGATCAGATCTGTAAATATATCTTCTCTCGGGAACTAGCATTTATTGCTTCACTGATGAATTCAAAATTTTATCCCGCGCGCACTGTGTCACGGACTGCGCATGCCTGCTGCACAGCTGGGCACTCTGGGTTTTGTTTTTAATTATAAGTAATGTAATTACTAATAGTACAGGAAATTCGAGTCAGAGAATTCCAAAAAGATGCATTGTTTCCTGAGAAAATGTCTCGTGAATCAAGTGACAAAAATCAGTAAGTATTTGCAATTCATCGACTAATAAAATATATTGTTCAAATATTATAGGTTAACCCGAAAAGATTTTCTATGTCCACCAGCCGGGGATGGGTCTATGAGGCCCCCGAAACTCTCGAATGTATCAATTTTGTAACGTGAGTAATTTTGTTTTTCCCCAGATAAAAGATGTATCAAGTTTTCCTCGAGTATATCTGAGAACCCGAAGACAGAATCATGTGTAAAGCCACAAATACCAAGAGTCTACGGTCAACCGACTCCCCAGAGTCATCCCCATCTTGTTCGACCCGGAGAGCTCGTTCCAGGAATAAAACTCCATGAATTTAAAGAACGCAGGACGAAACTGTTTGAGAAAATAATAACCAAGGGGTACGTTGGTAAAACATCCTCTAAACACATACTGATAATCCCTTCGGCAAGCAAAGTCTACATGTCTGATAAAATTCCGTATGTTTTTCGGCAAAACACAGACTTTATGTATTTTTCTGGCTGCCAAGAGCCAGATTGCGCACTAGTGATGACAATAGACGGTGACAGCTACACGACGACAATTTTCATGCAAAATAAAGATGATAAAACGGAATTATGGGACGGTCCGAGAACAGGGGCGGAGGCTGGGGCTGAATTATTTGGAGTCGATCAAGCGTATCCTATGAAAGATCTGGAGTTATTCGTCTCGTCCTTCGTTAAAGGGCACCAGAACAACTGTAACCTGTGGTACGAGGAGAAGGAGATTATTCAGATGGACGTCCACAGGAAAATGGCGCAGGTCATCAAGACCACTGGACTGAAGAGCAGATCCTCTCCTAAGACTTTTTTTCATGAAATTCGGCTGATCAAGTCTGAGAGTGAGGTGGAGCTCATGAGGGAGAGCTGCAGGATCGGGTCGAAGGCCATTGCCAGGACTATTCAAACTGGAAGGCCTGGAATGAGCGAGCATCACATATTTGCCACAGTTGATTACGAGTGCAGGATGAGGGGGGCTGAGTATCTTGCGTATCTGCCGGTAGTTGCTGGGGGGAGCAATGCCAATGTCATTCATTATGTGGCAAATAATCAGATCGTAAAGGATGGCAGCATGGTTCTCATGGATGCTGGTAAGCACCTCTTATTCTTTTTATTTTTCCAATATAAAGTATTGATTCCTTCGAGCCATTCAATATCATTCGCGATATCAACAATTGATTGGTGAAAAATTCAATTTATGAAAAAAATTTATGAAAAAAAGAATGCGAAGAAATTTTTTTTGCATTAAAAATAAAACAGAAATTTCCTCGAAGAGAAATTATTCTGATAGAATTATTCCATGATTAACGATATTATCAGACACAGCATCGAGAACGTAATGCTCTTCCAGGCTGTGAATACCATGGATATTCGTCGGACATCACGAGAACATGGCCCATAAATGGAACGTTCACTGATCCTCAGCGAGTTCTCTATGAAATTGTTCTGGAAACTCAAAAAATACTGATCAATCAATTGGCAGAGCTTCCAACATTGGACATGCTCTTTCACGAGATGTGCAGGATACTGGGGAGGAGGCTGCAAGAGGGTGGCCTTATCCCCAAGACCATGAATGATAATCAATTGATTTCGGCAGCCTATTTGTATTGCCCTCATCACGTCAGTCATTATTTGGGGATGGATGTGCACGACACTGGGACAATTTCTAGGGGTGTTAGAACACAACCTGGAATGATTGTCACTGTGGAACCAGGTCAGTCCTCCCTGAGGATTCCTCATGATATCTACAAAATTTTTAACTCACGATTTTCCATCCTGTTCTTCACTTTTTATTCACGATTAGTTATCGAATTCTGGAGGAATAAAACGTAACAAATCGATTAATTATTAAATTAATCCTTTGGGAGAGATGAGGAAATTTCATCACCGCATGAAATACTAATCTATGATTTTTTTTATTATTTCCAGGGGTTTACGTGAGCTCAAAAAATAAACTGGCACCACCAGAATTCTGTGGTCTTGGCATCCGGATAGAAGATGATGTTCTAATAACTGACAGTGGCCCTGTAGTTTTGACAGAACCCTGTCCAAAAGAAATATCAGACATTGAATTTCTCATAAAGTCCAATAAATCGTAATGACTGCTACATTTAATGTACATAAAAAATTCACAATGGATAAGTATCTCTGGAGAATTTTTTATTTATTACAAAAATACCAATGATCATTATTTAAAAAAAATGCCGAATATTCCATTGCCCAGTTACTCGAACAGTTGCTTCGTAGGGAGTATCCGAATATTGTAAATTTGTATCCAGTAAAGAATGACCAGCAGTAGAAGTAGAAGGGCGTAGACGATTAATGCTACCATCAACATCTGTCACGTTTTCTTCTGTTGCATGTGTCGAACGAGTTGTTTGCATGCAGATTAGTTTCGCAGTCTGACGTCAGCTCGTTTCAATGTTATAAAATTTGTGAGCTGCTTGACACGCAGGCGGGACCACACCAGGTGGTCGTGGAGTGCATGGATTTGAGCTGCTGCCAGGGCTGCACTCTCGGGATAGAGCACTGTAGTACAGCCGAGACCTAAAGAAATCAATTACGAAGAATTGATACGAAAGCGGAAGCTATTATTTGAAGGCAAGATTTTTTACGAATACAGCAGGCCATAGAACAAATAACAGAACCGTGCAACTACCACATGTGGTGGAATGAATTTGACCTGTTACACTCTCGTATCACTGAATTGATTATCAATATTGATTACAATTGCTATGTTTAATTGAATTGACCTTGAATCGCGATTGATTGATTTCGTATTTTTCAAACGCTGAAAGTCATCACAGAAAATGCCAAAAGTAATTGCACATAATTTACACAATTGATCTTACCTGAAGGAACGTTCAATGAAGACCAAACGTCTTGTTGGACGTTATCAGGCTTGACGGGTGGGCAATTGATGACCGGCAGTGCTGTGTTGCCAGAAAGTACTGGCCCAAGACCATTGGACCGCCCAGCAACAGCAACCAGTACCACCTAAATGAAACAGAAGAAAAAGAAAAAAAGTTACGATAGCATCGCGACAAGTACTAAATATAAAATATGTGGCGTCATTTCCCAATGTTTATTGTTCTCGATACCCACTATCATTATCAGTCATATGCCTTCACCCATATTAACGTAAATTCTGACCTTTTCCCCAGTTCCCTCGTACTCTGAGAGAATCTTTAGAGTCTCTGCTGGGGCCTTGTGGGCACTCGTAACGCGCAATTCTGCTTTCACTCCCAGAGTAGCTGCGTATCTCGCGATTTTATTGCAATGCTCTTCGTCCGAGGGAGAACCCATGAAGATGACGACTTTTGAACTTGGGGGTGGCACCAGGTACTCCAGCTGATTTGCCACCCACTCGAAGTTACGTTTCACTGTTGTCAAGTCAGCATCTGTTACCGTCGTCAAGTTCCTGTACACCTAGGGGTAATTAATAAGTCTTAACTGAATCGCTATTGGAGAACTCTAGACATTTAATTTGAATTTTTACAATCCTGAAAGATGAAAAATGCTTTTCAAATTCGTTTATGTCGTTCGATAAAATTACCTGCTTGTCCTTCATGAGTCTCTTATCACCAGAGGGCCAGAGCCTCCAGGAGTCACTATCAATAATATCGGCGACGAGAATTTCTCCATTGGCATCAATTCCAAACTCGATTTTCATGTCGATTAACGCACAGTCGCGGGTGGCCCATGCCCTCTCCAGCACTTCAAAAACAGTCAGGGTCGTGCGGTTCATGATATCATACTCGTCTTGGCCAATTATCACATCATTGAGCTTGAATTTAGCTGAGACTATTTGCTGGGCCGACCACTGAGGATCGTGATTTGCGTCGTCCTTGAAAAAGGTCTCCTGAAGAGGTGGATTGAAGCGAAAGCCCTCGGGAACCCCTAGACAATTGAATAAAAAAATCAAAGTTAACTATAAAAAGAATAATCCACTTATCTTCTCAAACAAATACCGAACTCAGTACGAGAACAAATCGATTGAAAAACAACTGTTTTATAAAAATGCTCGAATTTTTTCAAATTTTTTGTTTTGAATAAAATGATGTACCGGGGTGCCTCTTCAGGAAACTTCCAGTGGCCAATCGCCTAGTGACCCACTCAATGGGCACCATTTCACATTTTTTCGCGATGAATGAAGTCTCCCCTTCGACTCTAACGAAAGCGGTCTTAAGTCCGGCCTGATTCAGCAACTCAAAGACTTTGGCAGTGGTTGCTGTACTGATCGCGGCTTTTCCGGCAAGTTGATGAGACTTGACTCCATCCCCAGCGGTGATCCTGTCCTTGCTCTGCAACAGACATAGTGTTCGATCCTCCAGGAGCTCGAACACCTGCTTCGTCTTCCCTTCGATGATCAATTTTCCAGTTTTATAAGCTGCATACGTAAGCAAATACATTTTAATAGAAAAGTACTAATAATAATACACATCATGGAAAGGACTTGAAATTCTAATTGGCTGCTTTAAAAATGTTCTTCATACCCAATTGATTACATCGTTAAAAAATGGGAAGAAAAAAGATTTGTTCGAAAGCATCAAATTGACATTGAATCCGACAATTATTAAATAATTCCCATTAAGGCGCTCATCATTTTAGATAGTGATTCTGTAATTCGGAAAGACATTCGACAGTGTTAATTGTTTCTACATCAATTCAAATAAAAACCGGTCCACATTACTCGGTCTTCCATATCCCCCAAAGGGTCACTGATTAGCATTGATTGAAACCGAGAAATCTACACAACTGGTTCTTTCGTCATGCCCAAGGCGATAAGCCACTGAATTTCAATCCGCACATATAACGCGATATCGAAAGATTGTAGATGCTTACAAATAAAATTCATGGCCGTACATTCCCAACGGGAATCAAAATGTTTTCAGAGATCTTTTGTAAAGAAATCATTCCCCCAAAACTCATTTAAAAAATTCCCAGGGCTATTTACTGCTCATATGTTTTAATAATTAATTGTTAATTACCTGACATGGCTAGCACTCTCTCAAGCGAAACTAATCGAGAAATGTCGTCTGCTTTCGTATGCTCCAACTATTAGCCTCCGAAGTCTTCTTCCCCACCACGTGTCAGCCACAAACAGCCTTAAACCCTCATTGGTCGAAAAACATATTTGTTATCATACTCTCCCAGCAAATCTCGCAACCTCCTCTTCACAATATTCATATTTTCCATCGTTATCCGCAAATCACCTTATGACATCTTCGAGGGGGCTCCACAAACATCCGAATGTTTATCTCACAACACAAATAATTTATAGATGAATCATCTAAAATTCGTCAACACAAAATAGAAATTTGAAAAAATCGGAGCAACACACACACTTCTAGGCAAAATCTCAAGCAAGTAATTAACAATCACATAAAAAATCAAATCACCATCTGTCAATCATTGTTCGTAGAATATAAACAAACGTCTATTTAAATAGTAGAATATCATGAACGAATAATGAATAATTGAATGATTTCTCTAAAATAATGTTTTCCTCCACATTTATTTTCTAAAATTGCGATGTGATAGGGAATTGTGTCCCGATGGAAACTCCCACAGCTACACTTTGATGTCGAAACAGCTAAAGATTAATTTCTTCTTATCATTAATATTTGTGTTTATGTGTTGAAGGGATGCTGACACGAAGAAGATGAGACGGGAAATCTTGACTCTAGTCAAAAGTGTGGGTTCAGCTGTGGATTGTCGCCTGTTCCCGCTCATTCGTCGAACGCCACGCGGTGCGTGAGCACGTTGTCTAGGCCCTTCAGATATATTTCCTCGAATTTCGAGGGCACGTGGAGAACCAAGAACTCACTGACATTTTCCACTGCTCTTCGCATCTTCTCTGCATATTCAATATTTAACAACTTCCCCGGTACATCGTCTGCAGGGAGAGAATCACGAGGCAGGAGGGGGCTCGCTACAGGTAATCAATCAGGTTTCACTCGACCTTGTATTTTGGGCCATTCAACAAGTCAGTACAGTTTCTGTCAAAAACTCCGGCTTTCCACGTTCTAAATTTCCTCTCGGCCCACCCAAATCATTATATTGCAGATGTTTGTCCTTCAGTTGTATTGTTTTTTATTTATTTGACAATTTTTCGATTTATCAGGTGATTTTTTGTTTCAAGGGCACGACGTTGTAGTTCGAATACAATCGATTTTATTTGAATGAATTTTTTTTGTTCGTTTTTCTTGTAATTCTCACGTTTTACATTCCCGAATTTTGGAGCGATCGAATGTTCATATACAACAATCATTTTATCATTTATCGTGATTCTAGAATAATTTTACAGAGGATTGTTAAAGGCAAGGATTGATATTCAAAGATAAAAATTGGCGTTTATAGTTTTATTAATAATTGATGCTCCTACCGATTCTGAGAATGACAGAATTACAGAGTGTAAATTTAATCTGAAATAAAAGTTTCTGTAGTTTCTTTCCTGTTATGTACAACCGATAGCGATAAAATTTTCAGTGCGTCAGGATAATATGACCCCCTGTGCACTGCAATACACAACATATTGATCTGTAATGAGTTTTTTTCTCTTCATAATCAAATCGAATGGGGGGAGAGATGAATTTTGTAATTGATCGTTTGGTTCTTTGACCCGCCATTTCATCATCGAATTATTTGTATTTTCAACGGGATATGTGTCAATGGTCGAGAGATATAGAAATTGCGCTGACGGATGGTCGAGTGGTATCTGGTAAAAATTGAGTTTTCGATTAAATTTAATTCTGCTTAGATAAGGAGTGTTGCAAGATGACGATGGAGGGATGTTCAGAGGCAATGTCACGTCTGGCTGTTGGCAATGACGAGGAGAGATTGCCAAGAAGCAAGGGAGAGTTCAGGGGCCAGAGAATTTCAGGTTTGACACACGAGTGCGGAGTTTTTGGTTGCATTGCTGCCGGCGACTGGCCCTCAACCATTGATGTGGGACAAGTTGTCTGTCTCGGTACGTCACCGCGAAAATATTCCCAATCTTCCATTGAAGCAGAAAAATTATTGACGCTAATACCCGCTTAGCTCTGAGTCCATAGACTGATTAATAAATCTTTGACCTTGATTACTAGGACTTGTAGCCCTACAGCATCGAGGCCAAGAGAGTGCAGGGATTGTAACGAGCGAGGGAGTATGTGCTAAATCTTTTCACGTGCACAAGGGTATGGGGATGATTAATAACATATTCAACGATCAAAGCATGAAAAAATTGAAAGGGAACTTGGGGATCGGTCACACGAGGTACAGCACCAGTGCAGCCAGTGAGGAAGTTAATTGCCAGCCCTTCGTGGTTCACACTGCACATGGTGCTTTGGCTGTTGCTCACAATGGAGAACTTGTAAATACGGAATCACTGCGAAAGATGGTATGAATTAGAAATTGAATCAATAAAAAGTTCTCGACGTTTAAAATAGATTTTATTGATTGAATTTATCGTATAAATTTATTTGCATCTTTCCTCGTGTAATGATTATAGATACGCAACCGTCTCAAGTTCTGATAAAAATAAATGATGACGATTTGATCTTCAGGTACTCGGCAGAGGCGTTGGTTTGAGTACCCACTCAGATTCCGAACTGATAACCCAAGCCCTATGTCTGAACCCTCCAGAGGGTGAGGTGAACGGTCCAGACTGGCCAGCACGTATAAAACACCTGATGCAGCTGGCCCCACTGTCCTACTCCCTAGTGATTATGCAGAGGGACAAAATTTACGGAGTGAGAGATCCATACGGTAATCGTCCCCTGTGTCTGGGTAAGATCGTGCCAATCGGCAAACTAGCTGGAAACGAGTCTGAAGACGAGGACGACCCAGAGGGCTGGGTAATATCATCGGAGTCCTGTGGCTTCCTGAGTATCGGTGCTCGTTACGTCCGGGAAGTTTTCCCTGGGGAAATTGTCGAGCTCACCCGAGAGGGAATAAAAACGATAGACATCGTCGAGAGGCCGGACAAGAGGCCCCAGGCATTCTGTATATTCGAGTACGTGTACTTTGCGAGAAGTGATAGTATTTTCGAGGGCCAGATGGTGTACTCGGTGCGTATGCAGTGCGGCAGAATGCTAGCTGAGGAGTCACCAGTTGATGCAGATATTGTGAGCTCAGTGCCTGAATCTGGTACAGCAGCAGCTCATGGATACGCTAGACAGTCAAAAATACCCTTCGCCGAAGTTCTCTGCAAAAATCGTTACGTTGGAAGGACGTTTATCCAGCCCAGCACCAGACTGAGGCAGCTGGGGGTTGCCAAGAAGTTTGGGGCACTCTCAGAGAATGTCCGGGGAAAAAAATTGATACTTATCGACGACTCCATCGTCAGGGGGAATACTATTGGACCCATTATAAAATTGCTACGAGACGCTGGAGCTAAGGAGGTACATGTCAGGGTGGCATCACCTCCTCTTAAATATCCCTGTTACATGGGCATTAATATTCCCACCCGGGAGGAACTCATTGCCAATCGATTGGATAGTGTCAAGCTCGCTAAACACGTGGGGGCTGACTCCCTCACTTATCTATCGGTTGAGGGCCTTGTTCAGGCTGTCAGACATAAGATGGATAACCGAGAGAGCAACTACATTGGGCACTGCACTGCTTGTCTCACTGGAGACTATCCTGATGAACTCCCTGGGGATCTCGACTGGTGAACCTGCGGAGGGCTAATTTACGCCTTTTAGGAGCAACCTTCTCGACTCTTTTTCATAGAATACTTCAATTACAGTATTGAATCAGCTTCGCATGGATAGTACACCCATAAAAAAAAATCTATTAGCAACGTGCCTTCGTGTGCCTCCGTTAACTATTGACTCATATTTATTTGGACATTTTCTACTTTGCCATTTGTTAATAGTCAACGAATCCCGTTAACAATAAATTATTCGGTCTATCAGGGTACAGGTCTCCAGGTTCTCCAGCTCCGGGGTTTCAGGTCAAACGGAGGTTTTTCCAGTTTAATTTAGGTATTCATTTACTTTTAGTCTCCGAGTTCTCCGCAATTTCTTTATTGTACAAACGGGCGATGGACGATTATGAATAAACTGTATAACTGTATAACTGTATAACTGTAACTTTTAAGTTGTTATCACTTGAGAAAATATGGATATTCAAATAAAAAAATATAGAACTCCATTATTCTCTCGTTTATTTTAATTGTTAACAGACTACTGTCTGCATATAAATTCTTTTTTGGCATAATTCTTGGGGATCGAAATTTGCACAATATCTCAATTTTTGCAAAACCTGTAAAAGCGCCATCCCTCGCATGGGGTAAATATCACACTCTGAGAATTGACCTAGATTTTAATTTATCCTCTTTCATCAATCACTAACGAGAGGATTTAAAATAGTATCTTATGAATTCACACACAGCCATGTATTCTAAAAGGAAAGATCTAGAGTGAAATCCGGATAGTCTGCGAGGGACAGAATTTTCCAGTGGAGGAATATTCCGGAAAAGATTTCCTCGAGGAAATTTTCAATGGACTATATTTCCTCGGAGACGATTCGCGCTCATAATGGATAGAAAATTCAAATTTTGAGAATTCGAAATGTTTCGGGTGTATTTTTATATGTTTTATTTGTATGAATTTATAATATAAAAGAGACAGTCAATACGCGGAATAAATATTCATTTTTATTTATGTTTGATCCATAAAATGTCTTTTAACTATCGGTCGTTAGTAATCAAAGGCGCAATTTCCCGGATAATTACAACTTTTCATCCCTTTGTATTTATTCACAAATTTCTTAAAGGAAAATTCAAGATCAATTGAAATAGAGTAGAATCCGTAGTCGCATAATTATATTCGATAAATTCGAATTCGCTATGAAAAAATTCAGTTTACAGTAGCCGCGAGCACGTGGTGGGGTAGTTGCATATATTCGAATTCCCCGAATTCGCTTCCCCTGCAGCCCTAACACGCGACTGTAACATGCCTCTCCCATATTCGCACATCCCAAATTATTTTATTTAAAAATTATTCAATCACTCTGAAAACGTCCTGACCGTGCGCTAATTTTCCAGCGTTTTTCCTGAACATTTCCAAATTTCATAAAATATTAGAGAAAACAAAAAAAATTATAGGGCGTTCATGAAACTTGGTGAGTCATGAAATAATGATTAAATGGTAGAACGGTATATTTTGTTTTACTCCGTGAGAAAATTCGGAAGAAATTTATGAGAAATGTAAAAAAATTGATATTTTTTATTAAAAGGGGTAGAATTCTTGAAGAGATGACGATTGTTTGGTGGAAAGATACTCGTGATGTACGTGGAGGAGCAGCTGCAAGAGGGTGAATTTGGGGGTGAAAGTAGGGCAGAGGGTGAGGATAGGGAGGGTGGCCCTGAAAATAGTGGGGGATGTGTGCGCAGGCAGAGGATTGAGCGGTGTTATCAGGGGGTTATCCTGCAACCCCCAGTTGACTCCGGTTCAGTCGGTGCGATGGAGTATCGCGAAATGAGTATTGTAACTGCTGAAGAGACGACAGAACTTCTTCCCGGACAGGAAGACGAGGACGAGAGCTACTTCGTTGATTACGCCATACAGAAGGAAATCATCAATCGCAATAGGACGCCCACGAGTCGGAGATTATTAAGTCAGGCGGCTTGTGATACTAATTCCGCGAATAGTAATGTGCAGGGGTCTAATAAGGTGGTGAAATATTTATCCTTCATCTTGTCGTTTAGAACTGTTTCGTGGGGGTGGAATGAGAGGCAATTGCTTTTCGAGAAAAATTCAACAAATTTTTAGTTGTGATTTTGAAAAAGTTCTTCGTGTTTTTTTTAATTAATTATCAATCACAGTGAACTGTAGATGCAAATATAAATGTTATTGCATGAAAATAGCGGAATAGAATGCATGAAAAATATTATTAGCGGTTTAATTTCGCTGGAATATATAATTTTGGGGGAAATTAAAAAATTGTCTTCTCGTTTCATCACTTGGATGACATTAATTATCTGCTCTTTCGTCGTTTCATTGTGCATTTACCATGGACTTTTGTTCAGGACTTTCCGGTAATTAGTTTTATCCACACTTCAGGACCTAATTGGCCGCCTTCGCGAAAGCGCGAAGAGGCGCGTGCACTTGAGAATTTACGTAAACGCGTTGAACAATCTAAACTATGCAAGGTCAATCAGACGGAAACCAGTGGCGATGCCACTACTTCGCAGGGACAAATCGAAGAGACCAATCAGCAACTCGACAATCGGCCGAATTTGCTGAAGAAGGTGAGTTCATCCCTGAAATTGCTGCGGCTAAATCCATGAATTTCACTCATTGATGAAACCCGGGATTTTATCACAATCCATTATTGATCCTAAGAAAAAATCTGAAATTTCCGATTTATCTGGAAAACGGAATGGTCCAGGAATTTTCCAGGGAAATCCGCGCATTTTTTTCTCAGGGAATGAAAGAGGGAGGAAAATTCTAGTTTTTCCGAATGCGCGTAAATCATAAAATTACGGAAATTATTCGGATTTGAATGATGATTTTTTTTTACATTTCTAGGTGAAAAGATTTTTAATGAACTCACTGGATAATTTTATTGGGATTATATTGAAATTTAATTCGGTTTTTCTTCTCGTCGTATCAAGGGAATCGAAGAAACAGAGATGAAAAGTTTTCTGTAGGAAACTTGTTTTAAAATTTACCATCCCCAAAATTCAAGAAGTTCTGAGTGATCCAGTTAGGGGAGAGAAAGGTAGTTTGTGAAGCTTAAGAACATATAGAGTGTCTATTTTCGGAATGACATAATAAGATTACAGCTTTTAAAACTCAGCAGCAGCTCTCTAAAAAATCACAGTTGAAAGTCTCAAATGCAGCAAGTGCCTCAAACTTTGCGAACTATCGTTGAGGGTTGAACTCATGGAGTTTAAACTCGAAAAGTCCCAGAACTTTTTCAGAAAGGGTGTATGAATTACAAACGAAATCCTCAGGACATAAAAACTATATTATCACTCCTCAGGCACTCTTCAAATACTCAATTAATTTAATTACTCGCGCCATTAAATGCACTCACACAAACGATTCAAAAGCGAAATTTAAACGAAATTTTATGTGCAAATTTTATAAATTTATAAAATACAATTACACTAATGGCAAATCATGTCAATTATTTCTCCCATATAATAACTGAAAACCAAATAAAATAGAACTCATTACAAAAAAATGAAATGAAATTAATAAAAATAAACCATTCATTAATCATGTCAAATTTTCAATCATGCAATTAGATATATATCAACGAATTGAAGTGCCCAATTAATCTATATCAGTTGAAGGTGATCAGCAAGGAGTAGATTAATTGCTCCAAGAAATAGTGATAAAAAATTATGAATGAACAGTGATGATTAATGGGGATATGAAACGCTGGATGACATGTACACACATTAATATTAACAGGCAGGCGAGTTGGGGATCTGGCCAAGATTATTCTTTCTCCCTTGTTGGTTTTTGATTGAAACGAACTTGACCTAGTTCCTCTTTGGCTCAGATCGACCCTATATCTTCGTACTAAAGGGACTTATGTTTCCATGCCCCGAAAATTTCAAAGCCACTCGTAATCTCCAGCATATCAACCACCCCCAAAGGCTTAATCACTCTCTAATAATACCTCTTGATTTGAATTACCCATTCATTACTTTATCTTCAACCATTGAGCCACCGAAATAGAAGAAAACAGTTATTTTTGGTAATTGCGATGAATTGGAGGGAGATACCGATATTTTCATGAATACATTTTTTCTGGCTCTCGTTTTTTTCTATAAAAAATGTTTATGCAAAAAAATCGATATGTCTCTTGGATTGCGAGATATCGGCGAAAAACTGGTCTCGAATTTTTTTATCGGAGTTAACCACTTCGGTACTTAAATAAAATATTGGAACGATAAAATTTCAGATACTCAGTCACAAAACAATGAGCATATATCACGATATCACTGACCTGCAGACTGATTGGAGGGACAGCGAATTTATCACTGAGTGCTTGTGCTGGCATAATGTTTATCGTCAACGTCACAATGCACCAACTCTGACAATGTCTCCTCAGGTAAATACCCAACACCAGATAACGTGTATTCTCCTGAAAAAAAAAGCTGATATTCCTGTATGTCAAGTCTGTCGAATGCAAGGGGATGAAACACAATTCGTGACCCACTTTATGGCGCCATTGCGACCGCATAAATGAAACTTGCGTGTCATATTACACACGATTTGCCTGATAAAAGAAAAAATAATTGTTATGCTAACGAACGTTTTATGGTAATGCAGGGGTGGAATGAGATAAGTCCTCTGGAGGTGGTTTTTAATTTCAACATCTGGAAGGGGTCATGCATGAAAACATTTTCAGAGTGACATGTCACGGCTCACGAATTAAAAACTCAGAGTTTTATCCTTTTCATTATTTTCCCTGCAAACAGTTCAAAATAATTAATTACTAATTATTCATTGGAAAAAAATCGTGAATAAATGTTTTACTTGAATTTCAGATAATATAATTCTAATTTATAATGATTAATAATATAATTTCATTATTTTGTTAAACATCGATTGATTTATGGACTATTAATTTAGGAGAAAATATTATACGTCTTCTTTCGTTAGATTAATTTGGAAACTGCTGTTTTTTGCACTTGTGTCATAGAAATGATTTCGCATTTCGTGATCGAGGGAAATTGTATTATTTTTTTTCAGTTATGTGAGCATGCCCAAACGTGGGCGAATCACCTAGCCCACACAAATACATTCTATTATCGAAACGATCGGGAAATCGGGCAAAATCTGTATTGTCGTCCAGGAGGCGCAGTACCAGGTGAAGTGAACGGTCAGGAAGTCGCGTCTTATTGGTACTCAGCAGTGAAGCAATACGATTTTTTTAAAGAGCCCGATGTCCTCCACACGAACGTCAATGCCGGTGAGATTTTCTAAAATTCCTCTCATCTACCACAAAAGATCCTCGAAGCAATACAAAAAGGATTTGTCCACAGGTCACTTCACCCAAGTGATATGGGCCAGTAGTCAGTTCTTTGGGGTTGGAAAGGCACGAAGCAGAAGTGGAAAGATAATTGTCGTGGCCAATTATCAGCCCATTGGCAATGTTTCTGGGCAATTTCAGAGAAATGTTCTGCCACCGCTTCCAGATTGCGGAAATCTTCCCCTGCCACCGCCACCACGTGTCAGACAATGTGAAGAGCCCAATCTGTCAGATGCATCTAGCAGCAGCAGCAGTTCAATCAGCACGCAATAATACAGACGGGGTAACTGCTTTGTTAATTTTTGCACTTCGTGGGGTGGAGGGAGAAGTTGATCCATCAGTCGAATAACTCGGCGAACAATTCGCGTTCTTTAAGAATATTCTTTAGAATCATTTATCATTATTTATAATCATTTACAATCATTTACAATCATTTACAATTATTTACAATTATTTACAATCATTTACAGTCCGGTATCAATCATTGGAATTCTATAGAAATTTTCCGCTCCCCTTTTGTCCCCGAAAAAATATCAATTTTTAATTGTCTGAATTATAGAAAATACGTGGGGAATTCTCGGTGGTTTTTTTATGAAAAATTATGGACAAGTTAATTAATTGACGCATTGTTCGTTGGGAATGGTAAAGTACCCCGTTTTTTAATTAGTCCACACGCGTTGAGCAATGGAAAGCAGTGGACATTTTTAAGGACGCCTTAAGATCTGAAATGCGTAATCCAGTACCAGCATCGAGATATGAAATGGATGCAATTGCATTAGCCTAATGTTATGGGAAGGAACAATCCCAGGATGTTCACAAATATTTCGAACTGTAGGCGAAACTACAATCAGTTTAACAGATCGGCATATGCGCCGATGTATGCTCAGCTCGATTTAGGTTTAGAGGTTTTGAAAAATGGCTCAGCTAAGGATAATTCCCGAAATATGAAAGAGGGAGAACAGGTCTGAGGATATCCGAATCATTTTGTTTCAGAATAATATTTTATTAGCTGATTATTATACTCTTAGAGTTTTGCGCAATTTTCACTTTTTACAATTCTTTCATGAGCTCCGATTGAAAAAAAAATGGAGTCATGATTTTGGTTTCTGATGATTTGAGGATTCATGTAGAAAGAGTTTATGTTTTTCTATTAAAAATAATTGCCTTTTTTTTTCTACTGAATTTTTTCCACACGAGATGGCAAGAACCGTCCCACTCGGATATCCTCTATCTCCCAGTGATCAGCAGTATCAGGAGAATTTTAAATGATAGCAAATTTAAGTTGAACAATGCGGTGCCTCTAATTTTTAAGAGAATATCTATGTATAATTACCAGCTAAGCCTAGCATAAGTGTTTATCCCTTAGAAAACCGATAGAGAAGTAAGAGTTCTCAGGAGGAAAAATAACACTAAAATACAGAGAAAGCTTTGCGCTAATTATTCTTAACGAAAAACAGGTGGAAATTACAGAGAAATGACTTTACAAAAATTTGTTCATTTTGTAATAATAATTTGTAATAATTGAGGACGATTTAAGAGGTAGAAGCTATTGGGAATGTGTGCGCCGCCATTTTGGTTGAATACTCTAATGGATTCCAAAAATGGCGGCACTACCACCTCGCATTTTCAAACAATTATTAAAATTATTCATCTCCCTCAAATCAACTCCAATTCGTTTTATATTGTTTCTATGGTAGGAACAATTTTTTTTAACCACTTTGCGGATATTTAGTTTCTCTGTCAGCTGCAAAATCCCGAAGAAAAGTTTTCCCTGTGTCGAGGTGATATTTCTACCTTCGAGACTTTTAAGCAAAAACCGTGCAACGACGAAGAGCTTCCGTTTCCGCTCATCAAAGCTCTGGTATAGATTCACTATTTATGGTCGACGTAAATTATCGAATAAGTGCGAAGTGGCCTATGCATTAAAAAAATGTAGCAATCCCTATAACGACGTGTAAGTATATCAAATGAAAGTTGAAAGAAAGAATATGAATACGCGCAACAAATACATGAGAAATATTTACTGTTGAATTTTGAATATTCGCTTGAACGAACACTACGGGAGTTCGACGGCTATATTTTGAAAAACATTTTGAGCGTTTAGTCTCTTGGTTGTAGGCTAGCATCCTTTGATATAATATTTTATATGTTGATTTTTTTAATGATGAGGAGGGTATATAAACCATCGATTGCAGCCTATACAGCTAATGAAAATATGTTCATCTTGGAGAGCTCAACAGCCTTATGATAATGATTAGTACGTATTGTTGACATGTTGCTGTGGATAGATATATGTGAGCTTAAATTATTTATGGAATCTATTTCAATTAATTAGATAATCAATTTATTCATTACGTATACATCACATCGTGTGGACTAGCCCAGGAAAATCATGGAAAATCATTGGCTGGATTTTAAACTTTCTATCCAACACTACGGACATATTTTCTACATAAGTACTCTTAAATTTTCCATTTTTTATTTTTCAATTGCATTTCTTGAAGTTGGAAAAAGTTAAAAAGAACTTGTCGGATTAATCCGGAATTTTATAGAATTTCGGTAGAAATTCAATAGATATTCTTAGAGAAATCGCACTATCTATCAAATTTTTTCATGTCCACACTTTGTAATGAAGAAAATCGTCTCGATACTCCCCGGAGTAATTCGCTGACACCAATCAACTAGCAATTGCAATCAACTCTGAATTAGCGATTTTTCGTGATAATTAGGGAATAGATTATTAAAATACTTTTGGATCATACAATCGCTGAAGTTGTTGCTTGAAGCTGAGTCTTCCGTACGCTAATCAATTTTTTATATTACGAAATTACATAGACGCCGCATTATCGAAATAGTTTCGAGTGATAACCGTTGTTGAATGTTGAAAGTTGGAGTGTTTTAAGAAAAAGCTCAAACTAGTTCAAATAAATAAATGGAATATAAAAAAACAGTCTTGAATTTTCCTATTTTTCCCGCTTAAGACATCCCGCATTGCGATGCCTGGTGACGATATTTGAAAATTCCCGGGTCAGCTGGATGTTGACGGAAATCAGCTGATCTGACAGATGGACGGGTAATTGCCGTTTCCCTGAGTTATACCAGAGTTTTTCACTCCGAAAATCGAGAGGGAGATGGATGGCGTTCACGATATTTTCGAATTTTCTCACGCCTGTTGGGAGGATGTTTTTGAAAAAATTCCTGGAGCTGCTGTATATGTAGATCATGCAGCTGCTGAGTGTTTACACTGGTTCAAAGGGGATGGAGCTTATTTGGAGTTGATCCGTGCTGGAGCCCATTCCGTTCATGAAATTGCCATTTTCACTTTTCAGGTATTAAATTTATTCTATTCACAGAATTTATTATTTTCTATGATCAATGCAATCTTCAATTTTCCAATGCATTTCACAGACTGCTGACTATATTTATTGTTTATGCATTTATGCATTTTTAAATCGATTGTTCATGTTGTATGAAAATGTATTCCCGTTCCTCAGTATGTCAAAGTCCAAAACACAAAAAAGGCTGTGATTATCATCACTTCATCGGACCCAGCCTTTTACGAACGAACTCTTGAAACAATTATAGAGAAAAATACATTCCTCAACTGCGTGATAATATGTGCAGTTCATAGCACAGTTTTCAATAGCCACGGAGAGGAGCATTATGAGAGATTGAGGGAAAAAGTGTTGGGTTGGATGAGGGAGAGCGAACCGCATGGTGTAAGTTAAAATAGCTCTGTACAAATGATGAAGATGCATTCAATATTTTATTAGGAAATTATTCACATTGTTCTACAGGAAATATTTGCGGAGATTCTGTTCAGGCCGATCTTCACAGCCCCGATAACTAAAAATGTGTTCGTGACTCCACCGATGGAGAGACTGATGCCTCCAATTGACGGTAAAATTACAGAGGAACACGGGTCGAGTGTCGACTACTTCGTCAGTTCCCTCCACAGTATTTTCACCCACTTTGACATCAAAGAAGACATTTACAGTCTTGGAGAATTTAGTGAATATGTAGCAGGAAAATTGATGAATTTGCCTGCAGCTGTGGCAAGGAGAAAAATGTTGATGGGCTCTTCTGGTGTTAGTTTAATTCTCATTGACAGAACTCTAGATTTGTGTACAGCAACGAGGAGCAACACCGAATGCGTACTGTCGAGAATATTATGCACTCTTCCACATTTGAGTTATCACAATAATGATGTGGCTGTGAACATGGCACCACTCTGTCCAGGATCCGAGGAGAGTCCTCGATCGTTGACAGTCTCAGGTTGTCTCGCCACCTCAGACAGTCATAATTTCAATCTCCTCATTGCCAAAAAGCAAAAGGACGTTTTACTGACTCTCAACAAGTGGCTCATCGAGATGTCCTCCAGGGAACTTCAGAGTCCCAAAGCCAAAATGTCAACTCGAGTCAGCGCCCACAGTCTGGAGAAACTCATCCACAAAATCCGGGACAACGAGAGCTCGAAAAATCTTGCCAACTACAGTAAGAAACTTCAAATTACCCTGGCAGTCATACAGTCGTTGAAATCCGAGAAAACAGCTCAACTGGATTTACTCGTTAGTTTGGAGAAATTAATTCTACAAAATCTGGCAGTCAGTAGAGAATCAACGAGTGTTTTATCACAGGTAGAATCAATTCACACCTACCACATGCTTTTCCATGAATTTTCAAGAATTATCTTATGTAATCTGCTTTTTTTATGAACGTCCTCGTGATACTCTTAATATTAAGTCTTTTCCAAACTCCACAGATAAGCAACATAATTAAAATGCGGACATCGAGGGGACTAGACATGGAAAATCTCCTGGTACTTCTTATCCACATATACGCAATAGCTGGGACTGAAATTAATTTCCCTCAGCAGCAAGAGGATCAACTGAGGACTGCCTTGACAGAGGCCATCTTCGAAGACATAAAAAGATGCAATGAGGCTGTTATCACTCACGAGGTATCAGTTTATCAACAAACATTGCTCCTCCTGGGGGCGACAGACGATTCAGCAGCGAGGGAATACGCCAGGAAGATCACTCAGCAAATCGTCGACATGTTGCATCTAATAGCTTCCCAACGAAAAGACCTAGAGAATTATGGGTCCCTCATTATTAAACCGAGTCCTCAGGAGATGGCACAGTGTACAGGAGTCGTAGAGAGGCTCCTGAGGGATCTCATTCACCCCTCGAAACCGACTATTGGTGATTTAAAACGCAAGAGTTCGTCAATTATCTCTGCAGGATTCAATTTATTGACGAAGGGACGTACCCAACACCATCCAACCGACAATCCCTGGATAATAATCTACATTCTAGGAGGAATAACAGCAGAAGAAGCTCGATTAATCGAAGAATTATCCTCACAGCATCCTAAAATTCCTCGAATAACCCTCGCGGGCTGTAGATTACTGACTCCAATGGATACCGCTGACAGGATACTGCTGTCAAATTTCAATATCTGAATAAAATTCATTCATACTTCAGCTATTCGACAATTCACTAGAATAATCCAACGAATTCGGTAAATCTATTTATTTTTCTTCATGTATTTGGAAAAGAACTCCGAACCCATCGAGACTGACGTTTTATAGAATTTATTCAAAGCCAATGAACTCCATCGCCACTTATTCTATAATGCAGATTCTCTTGGTCCCTGGACGTTTCAATTTTGCAAAAAAATTCCTTCTCACAGCTCTCCAATGTCACTCTGTAATTAATCCTCTCAGGAGTGGGTTCTGCAGTGCAATGCGGTCTTTCTCGAGCGTTGGATCCAGTCTCACAGGTTTTCGTGTAGATGAGGGAGACTTTCGCCTGGAAAGTGCGTTTATGAATAATCTTGAGAAGGTACTTGACGTAATGGTCCAAAGTGCAGAGGCCATTGCGTTCCCTGTGCAACCAGTAGAACGAGGAAATGCTATCGATCATCATGAGACTGATAGCTTCATTCAGCAGAGTCAGATCCAACGAGTGCAGGGAGATGAGTAATTGGGAGTAATCGTAGCAGTTAATGGTGGTTAAATTAGCCAGGGAGTTGTAAACGATTTTCTTGGCTTCCTCGTCAGACTTTCTCCAGTTGTTTTTCAGGATGTGCAACATCAGACTCGACAATTTGGACACCAGGAAGTGGTGATCTGTGTTCAGGAAGAGAATACTGATACCCAGACCCCCGACTGTGGGGGGTAAAAGACATTTTGTCATCAATTGCGACATCAGGATAGTTTTTCCTGTTGATGTCTCTCCACAGATCTCCACTGTCTCTTTAGCCAGGAGACCGTTCGGAAAAAGTCTTGGCTCGATGTTCAAGAAACTCGGCTTCGATGCCAGTCGCGCCAGGAAACCAAAACCCGATTCCCCGATGTTTGGTGTTGTCATGTTCCTTCCTTGAATCTGGAAAAAAAAATTATTTGTCAGGATATAAAAATATTTATTGCAATCCTAAGGAAATTACGTGCAATTATTTTCAGATGATCCACGAAAACACTATTTCCATCATTTTGTAGATCTTCATCAGATTTTTCAACTTACACCAGTTTTATTATTCGGTGTTCATTGTCGAAGAGGCTTCAATCGAGCAATAAATTACTAAAAAAACACCTGGAGAAATTCTCACAAGTCGAATCTACAGAGAATACCCTGAAAATCCTCTCCCATCCCAACAATGCCTAAGAATTCTCAATTATCCAAAAATAGAACGTGTGAGGGTAATTCCCATTGTACAATGCCGTTCAAACCAACTTTGGAAAACTTCCTCTGTGGGAGAGAAATTGCTCATTTTATGTCGACATAAAATCGTAAATTCCAACGTATCCTCGCCGAGTATTACAAATGCAGGCGTACGATTGGTGGAAAAGGCGATATAATGTCGACCTAAAATGAGTGAAAATCCTTTCCAGGTAGTGGCATTTCAGCGGTAATTTTGGATCCCCTCCATTCGATTCGATGAATCGAACCCTCGATTTAAAGCTTAAAACAACACCCAGCCATTAGTTTGCGCCGTTAGCACTGGAAAAAAAATATCACCTAACCTAAAGTAGAAGATGGTTGTCTATCTATTGGGGGTGTAACTGAAGGCTCATTATCTGAAATAAAAAGAGTGTAGTATTATCGTCGACAATAAGCGTCTCGACTCCAGCGTCAAAGAGTAACGAATTGTCTTGGTATGTAGTACGAAGTGATACGTGTCAATATATTTTGGAGAAATCTCCATTCTTTTTTAATACTGAAAGTTGTAATCAAAGTCTACTCGAGTGACGTTTCCAGTGTGTAGTATTGTGCCAATGCCATCACCATTTGTATTACATTTTATCGTGGATTAACTCATATGTAGAAGAACGAAAAAGGGAGTTTATAAATTTTCGAGACTCTTTTTCTTCTCCACATTTCCATTATTCTTATATCGAAGGCTGTCGACAAATCGATCTTGCCTTCTTTGTCACGAGACCATGAACACGATTTCGCGATTTAACAATATTTTACGATAGAATTATTCATACTGACTAATTGAATTCGAGGAATTCAACTTTCTCTTCGTATTCTTGTTGCAGAATAGAAAAAAATCACATTCAGTGCTCTAGAAAGATAGCAGTGCTATGGTATGTTGCAATGGTTATCACATTTTTTATTATCTCATTTATTCATTCGGCAGTGAAGTCTGACAATTCGTGGTTATTCAAGTACCAGAGGAATATTATGGTATGCGTGGAAGATATCGAATGCTTACGATCCCTAGTTTCTGAATCCACGAAATATTCCTCGAAAATTCATTTTCCTAAGAGTGGGTTAACACCTTCTCAAAATCTCAATTTTTCGTGGTTCGATGGAATGATTTCATTCAACTTGGGTTTATTTTTCAAATAATAAAGATATCTTCGAGATGAGACTTCACTAGTGAACATTCGCTCTGTCAATCCTGAATAATTCCAAATTGAACAGTTCCTACATTAAATCTCAAAGACAAAGAAACCATTGAATTTCTCCCATCTCCACACCCTCCAGAGCCCATAAATAACCAGCATTGCCGCTTCCAGCGACCTCCCCTCGACCGTGACCCCGGTACCCAGTAAAAGTAGTCCGAGCCCACCAGAATGTCGTCAGTGACCAGCGTGGACTCACTGGGAACCTTCCACTGGGATATGCTGGAGCTAGCAGGTCACCTCCGTCAGGAGCGTCTGTTCGTGCACTCGGAGCAGCAAAACCTTCAGCTGCTGAATGAAAAAGTGTTATCACTCTCCTCAGATCTGGCCCAACAAGCCTGGATTACCGACCAGCAACGAGTAAATCTGAATCGTCTGATCGTAGCCAGGCCAGACTGTAGTCCAGCCTCGTGTTGCCAACGTTCCAATACCCTGGAGAGTAGCCACTTCGTCGATGCCTTTAAACACCTGAGATACCAATCCTGTTTGACTTACGGCGACTTTCTCTGCTCCCTGAGAAAATCACCGAAGCTATTGGCCTCATGCCTAGTCGAAGGTGACAAATTGATGCCCGAGGGCATGCAGAGTATCATCCAATCCCTCTCAGGAGGTCTCTATGGCAGCTGCCTCCTGCCCGAGGACAAACTCTTCGTTCTAAAACTCCTTCGTCACCTGGTGCTCCTCCAGATCGTTCCCTCCGACAATCCCAGAAGACTCCTACGTCATGGCACTTGCGCTTTCTCTCGTTTCTACTCAGTATTCCACGAGAGCCTCTTCTCTGCTAAGCTCTTCCTCACGGCAGCCCTCCACGGCCCCATTACCCAGCTCCTCATGGAGGACGAGGTGTTTCTGGATATCGATCCAGACAAGGCGCCCATCAGATTCCCTCCAGTGGAGAGAATGAAGAAATTCGGGAAAGAAGGCACACCTGATTACCAGTCACGTCTCCAACGCTATCGCCTGTGGACAATAAATTCTCTTGTGCGAATCACTTCTAGATTTATTATCAGTATTCGAGAAAATATGCACTGCTTCCCCACTAGTGTCTGCTGGCTGGTGCGACAAATGGCAGGACTTCTAACTAAAACTGGAAATGTTGACCAGAAGGAGGTGCACGCCATGTGCACAGACCTGGTATTCACTTATTTCGTGTGCCCTGCTATTGTCAATCCCGAGCCGTACGGCATCACCGATACCCCCATCAGCTATGTGGCGAGGTTTAACCTGATGCAAGTGGGACAAATCCTGCAGATGTTGTCGCTCATGAAGTACCAGACGATTGACTCAAAAGTCATGGATTTGTACAAGAGATTCGAGAAGGACTCAATCTCGTCAATAATTGACTCGATGCTTGAGGGTAATGACGATCTCCACGAGGAGCCCACCATCCTCGATAACACGAAGCTCCAGGGGCTGACAAGATCAGCAGCCCTCTTCACGGAGAGCGAATTGAATTCTTTGCTGCAATTTCTGCAGACTGTGAATACGAGGAATAACGAGGAACCAGAGCCTGAGGACTGTCGAAAGAAGCTGGAGGAGATGATGACGCAACTGCCATCTGGTAGTGTGCAGAAGGTGTCTAATATATCGCCAGAGACCCCCAGCAAGCGAGGGGGACTCCTGGGTAAGGTTTCTCAAGGTCGAGGCACCAGGATATCTTCCTCCTCGAGTGTTCCAGATGGCGCTGAGGACACCAACGGAGCGTCAGGTCCAGAGGAAGACCTTCCCGAAAAATCTCAGGACGTGCTGGTGATTCCCTTCGGGCCAGTCGTTGGCGAATCCGTGGGACTCCTCAGCGAGCAGAAAATCCTCTGCATGGGCTTGCAGAATAATTTGGAGCCAGAATCTGCACGATTAAACTCAAATCTTCGAAATGGCAACCAGAGACGCGAGAGCACAGACAGAAACGAAACCCAGGAGAAGAGAACGAGATTTTCGCTGTCACATGACGAGGTCCTCTTCGAAGGCTCCATCGGTAATACCTCGGACAACCTCGAGGCTGTCTCAGAGGCCGCCTCCAATCACTCAGTGGCATCTTCCCTGGAGCTGGAGACAGAGGACCAGAACGACAATCTTTCGGATATGGTGTCGGCTAACGTCTCAGGTAGAGGAACCCCTAATATCTCAGGAAGGGACACCCCCTCCTCCCAAATAACCGAGGGTGAGGCGAGACCTCTAGATCTGCCACCCCCCACCATCTCTACGAAACAGTCTCGATCAGAAATCGACGATAAATTCTGCAAATTCGAAATTAAAAAACTCATCGAGGGTGATGAGACAATTTCCCTGGTCTCAGATACCTGGTCCACTGATGTTCTGGCATCGGATTCCGAGATGGTAGAGCAGCAGGAACGCTTTCCCTTTCCCCCTCCACCAGCTGTGGAAGTGCCACAGGTATTGGCAGTGACGCCAGGGCCTCTGGACGTGAGTGAAACAGCGTCGGAGGCGTGGAGTACAGACGTCCTGGCAAGTGACTCCGAGAGACTTACGGAAGTCGATACAGATGATACAGCCAGTGTGGCTCGTTCTGATGATACTGCGAGGTCTGAGGTCGAGGTGGAGAGTCGAGGTGAACCTGAAGGTGGTGAGGAGTCCTCGGAGCCAAATGGATTTCAGATCGATGGAGCTGGACCCCTCTTCAGGCCCATCAGAGAGGACCCCATTGGGAGGGCAGCTCCCGTATCGGGGAATGTCACTGGACGTGGAGGCACTCGCTCGGATTATCGGAGGAGCACCATGGAGTATGTTGATAATAATGCCAATAACATAAGTAATTTAGAATATGGCAAATCTGTGAATGAAGATGGACTCGTGGGGCTCATCGAGAACCTGCAGATCGATGGCTGCAAGAGTAATGAGAGTCAAGGATGCAATTCCAGAGATAAACCATTGACTGTCAATGGGGAAGCCAAGCACGATGATTCTGAACTAATGGGTAGACTGAGCACGGCTAGTCTCGCCTCCAGCAGCTCTGGCTCTGCTTCTAGTTCAGATAAGCCTAAGAATGCCACGTCAACACCTGATGTTACTCCTCGAGTGACTGCAACTTCTGAGAATAATCCTGAGGGGAATGGAATAAAACCTAATATATCAACTGGTGCTATCCCAAAGAGCATCAGCTTCGATATGACAGCTACACGAGGGGATAAGGAGCTGCTGGATGAGGACCAGAAGAACAAGCGTGGATTCTTCAGTAAATTCAAATTCATGAGGAATCGAAGGGGAAAATCACCCCGAGGGGATGATTTGGCCAGGTGCTATGACGAGACTGATGGCGAGGGCAGACACAGACTCAGAAGAATCATGTCTGAGGATACGTCGAATTCTCATGGTGACAGCACTGAGGATATTCTTGCTAAATACAGGAGAAAACCCAGTGCCACCAGTGATACAGCATCTGTGGAGAGCAATCAGTCAAGGGCGAAAGAAGCTGAGGACGAACGATTGATGATTGATGTTAATAATGTTGAGCTGTCGTTTGCATTTGCAGATGCTAAACGCAAGTTGAGAATGGTATTGAGCACTGCTGATCTACAGCATATTCCATGGAGTGTATCCTCGGAGAGAAATCCTTGGGGCCAAAAGGAGAACGAACTCGTGGCTTTTCTACAGATGCAATTGGCTGAGGCTATCAATCTTCAGGACAGGGCACTCATCGCTCATCTCCATGAGACTCTTAGGTGTGTCAGGCTGTTCAATGATGACGCTTGCAGGAAGCTCTTCAAATCGCTCAAGGAGGACTACCAGAAACGATCTCCTTATATCGCATATTTGATAAGGTGCAGACAGGGATTACTGTCCACTCTTGCCCATCTCGAGAGACTTGGGGAGAGGGTTAAATGCGATCGAGAGGCTGTGAATAGTCATCTTGTGGCTGTTTGCGTGAGGGTTTTCATCGAGAAGAGAGAGCATCAGGTGCTGAGGTTCTGCGATGAATTTCAAAAGCTCAAGGTTGCTGATGAGAAGCAGGACCTTGTCGATCATTTTTTGGGGAAGATCAATTCTGAGATGGAGAGTGATCCCATATGGCAGGCTGCTAGTGAAGTTCAGCTGGAAATGGCTAGGGTTGTTGTTGAGAGGACTCTCATGGCCAGAGTCTATCATAATGCACTTTATCCTAATGGGGATGGCGATGTTTATAGGGATCAGCTCTTTCAGGATCATATCAAGAAATTGGCCAAAGTTGTCACACCGAATCATAAGGATCTCAGGATACCTAAGGTTTATCATTATGAATGCCCCTGGCCCTGGGCACAGGCTGAGCTTGCTGTCATATCTGCGTATAAGACACCTAGGGATAAACTCCAGTGTGTATTCAGGTGTGCTACCACCATTATGAATCTGCTTTCTATGGCTTCTGAGAGGGGCATCCCTGCTGCTGATGATCTTATTCCTGTTCTGGTTTATGTCATCATTAAGGTAATTTATTTGTTTACTTTTAATTCTAGTGATTTGCTTTTCACATATGTCTTTTGGAAGGTGAAATTTTTTTGGAATGATCACAAGAGATTTTCTTTTCAGGCAAATCCACCGTCGTTACTGTCAACAGTGCAGTACGTTGACAGTTTTTATGGAAATCGTCTCGAGGGTGAAGAACAATACTGGTGGACTCAATTCTGCTCGGCAATTGAATTCATCAAGACCATGGATTAATGACTCTTCTCTGTAATCTTTACATAATGTACAGGATATAATTAGCTGATTTATTTGTGTTTCGATATCGAGGGGGGAGTATACGGTGTGAGTTAACGTCAGTGCCATGGATTGACAATACGACTTTACACGGATGTTCGAGAGATTGATTCTTTTTGCTATTCTACATCAATTAGCCCTCGAGTGGGTGTTGTACAATTCTTCATATTATGGATTAATCGTGTTGGGATTTTTGGGTGCGAGGAATCGAAGTTCAAGGCTTTATTTTCCATCGCAAACATGGAATACAGGTTTATTAATTATAATTATCGATTCTACTTGTGGGATTTTTTAATGAGAGCTTAATAGTAACAATGGGATAAAATGCTTTGAGTTGATAACAACTCGGAATCTGTCTGAGATAGTCATAATTGTGTGAAGACTTTTTTTCCAGACTGAAACGAGATCTATAAAAAAGTTCTTATGAATATTCACCTGTCTCTGACAGATTTCGGAATATTTTCGGTATTTGCACGGGTCTTGGAAAAACTCCGTTAATTGAGAAATTTGAATCGATTGACCTTTTCATTATTGAAATTCAGATAAAGTAATTCAATAGGAGAATGATGAGTAGAGAAGTAAATTTAAATTTATTTGAATTAAATTCCTGGATTAGTAATTTATTTAGGAGAAACTGTAACTGTGAAATTTGACTTATCTTATTTTATCACTTCGTTATTTTTACGAGTTACACGAGTTTTTCTCTGACCCATCGGGGGAAGTCCTTGGATTAAACTAACCACCGAATGGTCTCGGTCTTGATTAATTAGAGCTACGCGCACACCAGGGTTTGAGATTTCTACGATAAAAGGGTTTAAGAGGAGAAAATACTCTGCATTGTTATAATTACTACGAATATTTGCGCATAATGACATCATCGCAAAATATTTTGCAATATGAAATATAGTGAATATGTATACATATATATTTTTTTAGTCGACGAATATATGCAATATCTTTGAAATATCATATATTGTAGGATATGCACAGTAAAAAAAGGGGAGCACAACTGGAGGACATGGGCATGAGACGTTCGATGTAGAGATTATATACGGCACTTTTGTGAGATTAGACGTATGAAAAAATTGATAGGACACTTCTTCTAATTCTTATTTTATTAGAGCTTTTAATATAATTCTATTTAATCATCTTTTGCACCATTTCAAAATAATAAATAAAAAATTGTGCAAGTCTATCATTTTGTTCAGAGATATTTCACAAAAAAAGGCGAAAGACTTTTATTCTTTTCGATGAAATCTCTCGGGCGTAAATGTCTCAATATTTTTTAGTTGCATATTTATTGGGTCCAGTAGGAAAAATCTGAACAGAATGAGTTATTGCAGAAAAATCAACATTTTCTTTTCTGTATGAATAAATGTATGTTTAAAAATGTGGAGATAGTTTCAATAATTTTCAGTAGAATTAGACGAAAAAATAAATAGAAATTGTTGATAGGATTCTGATAGCAGTCTATTTGAAATTTAAAGGGAATTATTAGAGAAGGGCAAAGTGGTTCTATTATATTTTTTCATACGTGTACAGTAGACTCTCGTTATCGTGCCTGGGACTGTAGGGGAAGGGAATTCGGACAATTCAATTATCTACAACTACCCCCCACCACGCGCTCGAATTGAATTTGTTCATAGCAAATTCGAGTATAAAAGAAATTTAATTTTTGGTTTAATTTTTCACGGAATTAGATTCTTCACTAAACGATACAATGTTTTATATTCATTGATTATATTTATATTTTATATGGATTGTTTATATCTCCCAGTCCGAAGGTAGTAGTTGAGGAGAGATTCGACTATAACGGGATTCTACTGTATTTCGATTTATTCGGCTGTCCTGTTTCAAATTTTTAACGCCCTGTCCAAATTATTCTTTTCGATCTTCATTGATCCGAAAAAATGTGTAATAACTAATTAGTCTCTGTCGTTATTTTAATTTTTTTTTTAGAATATCAAGGGTCTGTTTCTGCAATAAAATTAATTTTCGTAAATTCATTTTTTGGGCTTTTTAATGCAACACATCAGTAGCAAAGAGGTGGAAACATCCAAGTAAAATAGAAACATCTAATAAACAACTCGACGGTGCCCCAAAAAATTTTATTGAAATTCTATTTGTTATTTTATCTTGCCATTTTTTTCAGTTTAACGGTTATTGACGTTTATTTATTAAAAAGAATCTCTTGGGGAACTTAAGACACAAGCAGTTTTCAATAATCATCAGCCCAAAAACAAATAGAATTTTTTATTCAATTCAATGGATTTTTCCGATAAGGGAATCTTTTTTTTATTAAATAATTGACTGGAGGTTTTTCACGCCAGCTTTTGATAGTATACTACAATATTGGAATTTCGAAAGAGAAAAGGTGAATTTGTCCCGCAACAGAAGAGATTGAAAGCCGAAACAAGAACATCGAAAAAATATTGATAATTGAAATAAAAATTATCACCATCAAATTGTTTAAAGACGAATGCGTTTATATAATCCCTTGCAGATGCATCTCTAATAAATAATTTTTAATGCAGGGAGATCATTAGAGATGAATGTGTCTTTTAGTGTACTTTCTCGAACAGTATTCGTAGAGTAATATGAGAAGATGAGTGATACTCACGTCTGTCTGAAATTATCACGTGAGGAAAAATGTAACGGAACAATTCATTGCATTCATGTAGGCAAACTATCAAATTCACGTGAATTTCATTTTCCCCTCAGAATGAAAACGATTTCACAGATAAAATCTATGGATTTTGATTGTACACAAATTATGCTTTGAGAATAGTTTATAAAAGAACTTCCATTTGTTTTATAAAAATTTGAATGATCTATCCGAATGATTTTGCTGGATGAGAAATTGCAGGAATTTTTAAACTGAAATCAGGCTACACCAATTTTTTCATTACATTTTTCTACGCACGATTCTACGGAAAGGAACAAAAAACCTATGTAACGTTAGACAACATTAATCTCCAAAAAAGTTTAGTAAGTTATATATTTATGTAAGCAACATAGTATTTTTGCTATAGGAGTATTTCTCAGACGATCATAAAGTACTGTAAGGCAATTAACTAAACTGTCCCTCGACAATTGTTGTGTTGTTATTCACAAATATGGGAATAAAGTATCCAACAGACGAGATTATATCATTGGCGAATTCGTTGGAAACTCTTTTCTTCCTCAAGATAATTCCAGAGTCATTCGAAAAGCTGCATTTTTATAAATCGAAATTTTATTTTTTCTACTAACTAATTTACCCCCTCTGTTGCTTCTGTAAATGACAAATGTTGCTCAAGTAGAAAATAAATGAAATGACATTGAAAAATTAATTCTTCCAGTTATTCAGAACAAAGTCATCCTTTTCACAGAATTTGTTTTGTTTGTTTGTTTTTCCCTTCCATAAAAATGTAATCAAATTGTTGACCAATTTTCTTTATCTCTTTTTAAAAAAAGCAGGTAACGTTTTTTGTCAGCTGTTTTCGATACATAGGCAAGCTATATATACATATAATATAATAAAATATACCATTTTAATAAAAATTAGTTGATATTTTTATCTGTATATAATGGAGATTATCGATTTGAATTTTCCCACAAATATTGTGATTTTTCATATAGGAGGCTGTCCCGGCTTCCGGTTGATGGTGGCCAGACCTTTTCCGGTCGTATTGCTCAGCGATCAAGATGGGTATGTGCATTTACGTGCAATTATTTAATTATTTTCGGTAATATTCCGTGTGAATTGTTACTAAATATTTAAAGTGCTCAATTGCTGGAATTCCTAGAGAGTTTTTCGTGATTGATGGTCGGGATAATTCAATAATTGTGGATTTTTTGAGGTTGTAGACCATGACAACGTGGTTAGGACATATTTCCACGCGTGTTTGTGATACGTAGAGCTTTAAAAAAAGAAAATTCCATTTCACAATCGGGAATTACCAATTTTGCGAGTGCAAAATGTTGATACTTGAAGGCCTACGGTCCCATTTTCAGCCATGAAAAATTCCTATTTATAATCTCAGAGAAATAATTGAATTTTCGTAATAATCTTTTTTTGTGGAGCACATTGAGGGCTGCAAATGAAGTCATAACAAAAATATTGTCATCTCTCTGAAGTTTATAAATATTAATTGAAAATTGGCTAATGGGCAAAATTAAATCGCTTCCCCAGTTTAATACTGTCTTAAGTTTTCCTTAGAGGTGAGATATTTCATAGCTAATTTGGGCCATAGGTAAACCCCGTGGTCTTCGCACTGCAAGAAAACACGTCAATCACAGACGCGACCAGCGCTGGAACGACAAGGACTACAAAAAAGCCCATCTGGGAACGCGTTGGAAGGCCAATCCCTTCGGTGGTGCTTCCCACGCTAAGGGAATTGTTTTGGAAAAAGTGTAAGTATTTTTTCTCTCTTCTCATCACCACAGTGTAAAAAACAGAAATAAATGCCATTCTGGGTTCATAAAAATGTGTAAAATTAATATATTTCTGAATTTTCCACTGGATTAAATAATTGTACATTTTTTTAAAGAAATTTAATCGAAAATTCAATATTATTGTAATTCCACTCTCATAATTTAATTATTTAAAAACCGAACAAAATTTTTTTGGCCAAGGAATTTGAAAAGAAAAGGGGTGTGATCAATGCGGATTTTTTTTTTCAGTGGAGTAGAGGCCAAACAGCCCAACTCTGCCATTCGTAAGTGCGTGAGAGTGCAGCTCATCAAGAATGGAAAGAAAATCACAGCGTTCGTACCCCGTGACGGTTGTCTGAACAACATCGAGGAAAACGACGAGGTCTTGGTGGCTGGTTTTGGTCGTAAGGGTCACGCCGTTGGAGATATTCCCGGTGTTCGTTTCAAGGTGGTGAAAGTTGCCAACGTATCACTACTCGCACTGTACAAGGAAAAGAAGGAGCGTCCTAGGTCATAAGCCATTTTATTTCCAAATTATGTATTTTTCACTGGGGTTTTGCCAATAATCATCTTGAAAATACATTGAATTCGTGTTTTATTGAGAGATCATTGCCCTTAGAATACAATAAGTATAGAAAATAACATTGAAAAATGTACCATTTTAACCTATCAATATTACTGATTGTGTTAGAAAATTCAGTGTGATTAGACAGTCAATTCTTCCTCTCTTGCATTTGTTCCCTCTCCGAACGAAAATACGTTAGATAAGAGATAATCAAATGAAAAATAATATTACAGTCGACTCCCGTTATATCCGCGTGCATGGGATTGTAGGGGAAGTGAATTCGGAGAATCTGATTATGAAACTACCCTAACACGCGCTCGCTGGAACCGTAAACCGAATTTTTTCATCGCAAATTCAAATACAAAAGAAATTTATTTTTTGGCTTTACTTTGCCTAGAATTAAATTCCTCGCCGGACGATACAATCGATTTGTTTACTGTTTAGTCCGGAGGTATGTACTAGAATGGGCGAACCGAAAGATACGCGTAAAAAGAAATTAGGGAGAAGTGCGACTCTACCGAGATTCTGTTATAATATTAATAGTATTATAATGATCATAATAATATTTATAATATTAATATTCAGTTGTCATTTCTATCCGTGACTTTTTGAAGCTCTTCTAGACCGATCACTGTATCTTGGATAATTTGGTCCAGTGGATACGTTCCTGTGTCTAGTCCTGTGGGAATAACTGCCTTGAGGATCTCATTTTTGTTTTGAAGAGTCTGGAAACGGGACAAAATACAAGAAAAATCATTCATTCAATTATTCAGCAGCGACGTATATATCTTGTATTTAAAAATAATCCTAAGAAATAAAATGAAAAGAGAACTCGACTTAGCTTCTAGATTTTTTGTACTTGAATCTAAGAAATGGTACCTCATTTAACGTAGAGAAATTACTGTGAATGTTCTCAATGTAATTATCTATTAATTCCGTGGATGTATCTCTGGACTCCTCTGGAAGTTTTACCCACTTATCGATATCTTGAAAAGCAGCGCAGAACTTCTCGACAGTTTCGGCAGATGCAGAAAGTGTTTGTTCATCCAATTGGTCTGTTTTTCCCTCTAAATCTTGGGGATTATCGGTTTTCTGTGGAAGGGAGGAAGTAGCTTAAGGATCTGTTATATTATTTTTTCGCTGTCTCCTTTTTTTGTTATAAATCTCATGCCATGGGATTATACAGGGAAATTTTTAAACAGAGATAAAAAAAAATGGAGTAAGCATTGCTGAAGATAATATCCTCTGGAAAAATTTCTTACGTCTATAGAGGCAAAAGTTGATGGAGGTGCATGTTCCTTCACGCTCTCACTCAACTTCTTCATGTAGCGTTTAGCCTCGTTGTATCCCAGTTTAGTCGTTAATTTACAGGACGAGGGAATCAAATTTATTTCGGTATTCAGGTACCTGTCTAGAATATTCTCTGCTTCCTCAGGGATCACCTTCTTCTCACCGTTAACCCCCAGGACATTCATTACGAATCTCGTCAGTCTTATGAGAGTATCCAATTGATCTTTTATTGGACATTGACCCTGAAAAATGCCTGCATTTTACGATTCCAATTCCAATTCCATTTTTTTCGATTGCCAAATGAAAAAATTATTAAAGGAGACGAATCCAAAAATAGCCCCTTTCGACTCCTTAAACCACTTATTTTTATTAAATTTATTCAATTCCCCGAGAAAATTCAGTCATTCTATTTTTCCTTGGAGAATTTATCGATCAGATAAAAAAGTCAAAAAGGACAGAAAATGTCTCATCATCTCCTTCTAATAAAAAATGATAAATGACGTTTCGTTGTTTACGAACCAGAAGAGCTGCCTTGTTATCGCAAATGCCTAATTGAATATACCACTTCACTAATGATTCTGCAATGGAAAATACACAAATGTCAAGACGAAAATTACAACTGATTCCTAAATTTAATTAACCGTTGCAAATTAAATTAATGCTAAAAAATCAATAGAATCTTGCAAAGGGTTCGCCAGGATCCCAATACGTGGAAACAAACTCCACAGAATTTCAGGGAAAGCACAAGACGTATCTATTGCAATTTCCATGGAAAAAAATCTGGAATAATGAAATAGAGACAGCATACCATCATCAGCTTTGGGTTCATCAGCAGTTGAACTAATAGCCCTCAAACTCTGCACCAACAGCCAGTGCAATAATTTATTCCTGTCATTCTGGGCCAAAAGAGTATTCTCTAGGTCTCCACATTCGATATTCGTTACACCAGGATATCTCACCTTCACGAGGGCCTCATAAAGCCCATTAATCACTTCATTAATATTGGCCACTGTCAAACCAAACAGATCAACAAACACCATTAGGTTATATGTTCAATATCAAAATAATAATAAAATAAATAAAAACATACTTTAAGAAGATAAAATCATAAAATTCAGGGCGTAATACCAAATGAAAAAATAATCGAGGACTGGGGAAGGGATCGTAAATAATAATAAATTGAAATTAATGTTTATATTTTACTACAGTCTACCGGCTAGGGATGAGCAGCTGCAGTTGTTTTTCGAAGTTATCAACCGGAAGTTCATTTTCACATGCGCGCACTTCAAGAAGCGACCGCGGGCAAATTTGAAAGTCTTTACGACTGTTGAGAGCCTATTGAACAATTTATAATACACGAAACATATTATTAAATAAAAATTGTCATGAGAATGGGTTTTATGGTCGTATCAATTGAAAATAACGTTTCCATTTCGATTTCTCAAATCGTTCAAGTCCCTTAGTGTTCATTCATTTACTTTCAATTTTCGTTCCATTACTATTTCCTTTCGTTGTCCGTCAAAGACTTTCTATATACGTGAATTCCTGAATGAAGATAAATCCATGATTTATGAAATTTTTTCTAAAAATATTGATTGATTATCACAGGAAGAGGAAGGAAGACATTAGGACATTCGTTAGGCATTTTCAGTGAGATGATTGACCATTTTTTAATCTTAAATCGTTAAATCTTCATAACTATCTTAATAGTGGGGAAATGAATGAAATAATGAGGGAATGTAGCATTATCTCAAATATAGAAGCAGAACAATTCTTTCAAACGATGTGATTGATCGGCCAGGCCCTCATGACACACATCAGTATGAGAGTGCTAACGGTATCTGAGGTGACCTACTCTTATATATTTTTCCATCTCACTTCATCAACTGAAGACAGCACTTTTGCATCTCCCTAGCATGTTCTTCCTCCGGTCAAGCGAGTGTGTTTCACCTTTTTATGAAAAAAAAAAGGGAAAAAAGAGAAATAAGAAGGGGAAAGAGAAAGAGCCACTGTGGAACAGATTGCACGTACTTTTTCTGTGGACACACTGGCACAATCATTTGTTCCTTCTCGTACCCCTTCTTTAAATTTTCAATTCTCTCGTTTCTTCAGGTTCATATCACTCTGGCCCCTTCCACTATTTTCCGAAGCTATTGGACAGCAAAGGGGATTATAGATAGTTCTTTCTCAGTGATGAAAGCATCCTTAGCCACTGTGGAAGTATTTCTGTCGGCCAAAAGTTTACCGGTGCTCATTTTATTTCACACTCATCGGTATCTCGTGGCCAATCTGTTCGTCGAGAGAACGAGAAAAAATATTTTTTCAATAAAAAAATTTCATTGACTTTTTTTCGTACTGCTAGTTGTTACGATTGCCAAGTTGAGAATGAAGTGCTTTAATTTCCCGGTTTTTGTGGTAAGTGCATTCAGTATGCACTTTGATTTAATTAATTTATATTATATTTGTTTATCAATATATTTTGTTTATCAATCCGGTATTAATCCTGGCTTTATTGAAATTTATTATCTAGGCAAATACCACGTTCACACGAATAATACATCACGAAAAAATTATTTTTTGGCGAGTGTTTGAAAAATTGTACATTGTGTTACTAGTGCGCAAAGTGGAATTTTTTCGTACGCGCGTACGAAAAAGCACGTGCTGTATTTCGCAATATCTGTCAAAGTTCACTTTGAGGGATTAAATTTGGTGGAGTTCGTGAGAGAAAATTGAAACCAATTATTATGTTATGTTACAAGTGCGTGAAGAACCGTTTTTTTCGCACGCACGCGTCATATGTAATGATTTTTGTGATACTTGATGGGTTCTTCGCCATTTAACGCACGTTAAGCAGTCCGGAAAAGTGAACTTTTAAAATAGTTGTAAAATAACGTATTCCATTTTTAGGATTTGAATGAGTAATTCTGGGTTACAGTTGATATTACTCCCCACTGTTATCGGACAATTGGGCACTGGGGGATCAGGGACTTTCAATTATGATGCCTCATCAGCCTGTAGCAGACCTTATTCGCGTAATGGTAGAGAGCACTATGAAAAACTTCCATGCGACTTTCGCCGACAGAATTGGTGCACAATTGCTGGCAGCAATTACCCATGGTATTTGAATCATTCATCCCAATTATCTCTTTGTTTTCTTCTGTCTTTACTGATAAAAAGAAATATTTTCGCCAATTCAATCTCTTGGCGATAAGCGATAAGCGATAAGCGATAATGGCGATAAGCGCGTCAGACTCTTTGGTGAACTTTTTTTGCAAATAATTCCCAAACGAAGGGAGATAATTAAATTTTTGATAAGAGCGTTTATTCAAAGTACCTCGAGGGCTACAAAAAAGTTTATACAAAAATTTTGCTGTCTCCTTTTGTTTAGGAGATATTCTTCACCGACACCGAAGATCTTTGGGACAACTAGTCTGATTTGGTGGAAATAATATTTTTATCAGGTGGTGTTGTATTCAATTTTATTTTTGAATGGATTTTTTAAGGCACGCGGTTAGACGATTTGTCTACGAGAATCAGGGATTAATGCGGCGGATGTATGGAGATGAGAAACATATTAATGTTCTTAAGGATGAACTTGAAAAAAATGACATTCAATTGGAATATGAAGAGAATTATCATCACAGATACTTTGATGACTTCCAGTGAGTCAACCACTTAAACTTCAATGAATTGATTTCTATTTTATTAACTCAATACTTTAGAAACAGTTCGAGCAACAAATAGCTCATCGTATTTATTTTTTCTGTAGGCGTTCTATCCATGACAATCAATATGACTTGGGAAGATATGAAAAGGAGAAAACTAGGGAATATCGAGGTCGCGCTTTTACAAATGAATCACCCAAACAGCCGGCATTCACAAAACTCTACTTCCGTCCAACAGAAACGACAACTGCCAGCAGTAGTACGACATCTCAAACAGAATCACCCGATGAATTTTCGACAGCATCAGAATCAATAGAAGAAGCCACAATAAAACCATTAAAAAAATTACCCAGCGATCAGAATGAAACTGAAGATAAATCCGATGGAGGAAACTCTACATCAGGGGGAACATTGTCTGAAATAGCTCATGTAAAAAATGCCACTTTCAACGAAATTCCTGAAACATTGAAAACGCCTAAGGAAAATGTTTCAGGCAGCGCACCAGCAGACTGGCCCAGTAAATCAACAGAAACAGTTTATGTTGAAGCGACTTTAGAATTAAATGGAACAGCACGGCTGCCCGGAGTTTCCTCGGCCGATGGGATTGATCAATTCACCACAGAAAAGGATAAGGAAAATTCATCTTCAGATGGTAGTCAACAAGAATTTAGACCGCGTCCTGAGTATCGACCGCCTGAACCTCAGGCGGGCACCGGGTCCAGTGTCGAGGGGCAACTTTTTCAAGATTTTGTTGTTAAAGATCAACAGGAACAACCGGTGCTTAAACTCCGTGGGGTGTAAGTCTCGCTGTGATGAATCTTCAAGTAATTTTTATCTACCTTTTGGAATTGTTTAATTATCTTTTTTTATTCCTCCAGGAATGCTTGTCCAGTTAAAGATGAAGTTGTCGCTCCATTCTGGGCGAATAATACAAAAGGGGAAATTCTCGCTTTACTCAATCTTTATCCTTTCGAACAGTTTCTTCACTGGGAAAAATGCACGTAAGTTGGAGTGTCTTTTCTATTTTTTTTAATTTGAAAAAAAATTGAGGCGCCGTTTGGACTTTGTACTACAATTTTATGAATGATTTGATAATTTATTTTCATTCGTGAGTTATTAATGAATTATTTATTTCTTGTAGACATGAAAATAAGCAAATGTACTGTCGCGAAGGGTGCAAATGCGAGCAGCAATACCGCCTGTACCGGCTTCTTGCTTATGATCCAAATAACGAGTGTCGTGGTATATTCAGCGATTGGTTCAAATTTCCAAGCTGTTGCGTATGTCGATGTTACGATCTCCCAATAGAATTTCGGGTGACATCGAGATCACCACGTACCCATAAGCAAATACTCAAATTAAATCCACCTGGCAATTAATTTTTCATTCCCTTCTAAAATTAAGAGAATCCGAACACTCAAGGCTAGTGAATTGAAGAAAAAATGCTAATAATGTTATATTGATATGCCATTAATAATTTATTCAATTATATCACCTAAAGTAACATTATATATACATACAAATATACATTAAAATCACTTGAATGTTGTCAAACTTTCTCACTTGGATGTATTGAAAGTTCATCTTTTGCGTTATTCTAATTATTAAAACGGATGAATTTATCAGAATTAGTTTTTATATTAGAACAAGCTGCCATACTCATTGTCAGTACCGATGAATTCCATGCGATTAATCGTTTATTTATTTATTTACTTGCGGATTTAATTGTATTTTTAATGATATTTTTTTTCTCTCTTTGTTTTCGATATTTTATGAGAATCCATTATACTGATTGAATTCCGATTGTTGATAATGTTTTGTTTTATTATTTTTGTTATTTTATTTGTCCTGGAAGGTGAACATGAAAAAATTGTCCGAACTGGATTGCCCATGGGGCAAGGGTTCATTGATGTTACAGATATTTTATATACATATATAAACATTGAATATGTATGCACAATTATTATTTATTTAAGATGATAATCTACGCACGAGAAAGCCTTTTATTGTGTATATGTGTTGGAGTATCATTGATGAGTAGTGAGTTAAAATATTTGGTATCAGAAACCATTGCAGGAGGAAATATCGAAGAACGGGTGAGTAAATTCACTCAATCGTCGTATCTGGTATTAAATCCTTGCGACAATTTTAGGACGACATATTGGGATGAAAAAGGCAAATGATTTAAAAAATTGACAGGCAGTTATTGCTTTCGTAAATCATACCAATGATGTGTAGGAAATACATGTGAAACATTTCACCGCGGAAATTTTATTTGCTGATTGTAAACATTGAATATTTTCATAAAAAATATAGAGTAATATCGGAACAATTAGTCAATTATTATATGATGAATTGCGGAAAATTGTTCATTATCATTGTAGTGTAGCATTAGAAAATATTCATTTTCCGTTTCGTCTTGTAAAATTGACGACTGAAAATACTCGAGTTATAAATTTCAATTGTCATTTTATAATGATCACAACGGTTTATTTTGAGTGAGCATTAATAGAGCATTTATAATACTGCGAAAATCCATTAATTCTTACCAATATAATAATAACTCCACAACGGCGAAAAAAAAAAAGATATTCTCGACAAGTTCATGTGCCTTTGCTCTTGAAATTTTATCCTTTACCTTTATTCCACTCGCAGCGCAAAAATAATAATTATCCTATTGACGCCTGTTTATTTACTGTCGTTCACACAATTACAGTTGATAATAAATATGTTTATATAGTGAATATTCATAAAATTCTTATTGCTCAAGGGAATTAAAATAACAAAGACGGTTGGTGTGAGTTTAACATCTCAAGAATTCTCGAATTCTCGATTTTGACTCCACAATTACATTTCAAGAGCGCACAAATTTATTTTTAAATTATCGAGCGATCGATTCCCAGTGGGAATAATTAATGGCGCAAGCAACTCTTCTCGTCACCCTGTGGCTAACGAATAATCAACAACTGTAGATTTTTTTTTATTTCAAATTCAAGTCGCTCTGAACACCACTAGAATTGAACATTTTCGTAATCCCTTCTTACACATCTCACCGAATCACAATAATTAATATGATATTGTTTCAATTGATATATTTCAAAAGGATGTCGGTAAATTTATAGAAAAATTTATTACTAGATAACTAATTGGTCGTGATTGATTACAACAATGGGAAGAGTCTCACGATATGTTGAAGCAGTATTTATGTATCACAGTGATGACTGATAATAACATCGAAATCGCATTTTTATTTAATTATTATTCATGTTTTTTATGGCGCTGAAAAAGTTGTATTCTTTCTACACGTTTGAATGATCTATTGATTTTACTGAGAGGAGTGCTCTGACAATTATCAAATTATGGAATAAAAAAATGAAATAAAAAAATCTTTAAAAACACTAGCTGAAAATTGAGAAGTATTCGTGAGGATGGCACAGAAACTTCACACTTATACCAGTACTGCAATTATATATGCGCCTAACACTTTTTTTTTCGAATAAACCAGAAACACTCTTGGCTGAACAAGAAATAAATCTGATGTGTAAATTACGTAGATCACTCACGACCCACACGTCAATGAATCTTCTGGATTTTGACAATTTTTTATTCATTTAAATAACAAATTAACTCTACATTTTTCTCGTTTGTACAGTTTATGTCCTTAATTTTTGGTCTCGGTGAATTAACTTACGCCTAAATATTGTCTCTCATTACAAAGCTATAAAATTCCATTATTCTTTTTTCTTATTATTTTCGGTTCCATGGAAATTGCACCTGTTATAACAGAACAACAAGCAGATGCATTTTTCCGTTGCTCCAGTTAAAAATAACAAATAGATAAAAACCGCCCGCTAAGGCATTGATCCCACAGTAAAAATATTTTTTGTTTCTCCCCATATATACCATTTTTAATTATAAAAAAACTCTAAACTAAAAAAAAAACGCATATATTATCTCTACGGCCAATTGATTCAAATCAGTTATAAATAATATACGAATATCTAGCGTTAATACGTTTTCAATTAATCCACCCACTGTGTAGACACTCTTACTAGCACAAAACAGCATGTGACAACTGCGTTAAAACAGCTTTTAGCTGATTAGAGAAAAAACGAGCTGGCGACTAGTTCAGTCACGGCTGTAGAGTGACTTAAACACTCTTAAAAGAGTTTTTTTTTCCATTTTCGTGTTATTAAAATAAAATATGTAATTAAACTCGAACCGTGTCAATCTATCCTCCACTCCAATAGTATTTCCCTGCTTTTTCTGAGGAACTCTCGTTGATTGTGGCAACAATCAGTTGAAATTCTAATTTAAATTGGCAATCTTCTCTAATTTTTGAGTTTTTGAGATATATTGAATAAAAAATCGTCGCCAGTCTGACGAAATATATTTCCATTGATAAAGTTCTTTGTTTTTCGTTAAATCGAACTAGGACTCCCGCAGTGAATTTAGATTGATTTCCACTGTGGCTTATGGGAGCCCCCCCTTGGATGTCAGGGTGGCCCTCGAGGCACCCATAATGCCTTACTCTGCTCACAATCGACAGCAGCTTTGACTTGAGTGCAGATATAAGCTACATTAACCCCAGCCTGAATAATATCAGAAACATAGTGTTTGTACTCAGCCTCTATTTTCAGGGACTGTTCATGCATCTCTTTAGCAGCTTTGGCACTTATTTTATCACTTGGATATCTGGAATCTTTGACTTCTTTTATTTGCTTGACACTTTTAAATTTAATAAGAAGTACTATCGGATATATCTGATGCCTGTGGAGCCGTTCGATTGAGGCGATGGATACGTCCAAAATGCAGTGTGAATTCTAGAAATTGAAGTTAAATTTGTATAAGAAAAAAAAATTGGGGTAAATGATAATGTAAATTGCATGAATAATTATTGCAAATTAATGTACCTTAACGCACACGTCTTTGACAGCTTGTACAGTGGTGCACTCGAAATAACTTCCTTTCTTTCGATAATCAACATAAAGTGAATCTCTGAGCCCCTGCTCCAGGGTAGATTGCGAGCAGTGCATAGCTTCAGGAAGACACCTTGTAAATTCCCCAGGACAGTCTTGCATTAGTTTAGTAGCAACGCATTCACTGAGTGGACCAATTATTAAAATTGGTCTCAAAGTTGGATAATCAAGTCTCTCGACTCTTTGATAGCTCGCAGGTAAATTTTCCTCATTCAATGTTCCACTGTCACTGTACCAACCGAGACTGACGCCAGTGAGTTGAGAGAGCTCTTTGCTGTCTCTACTAGAAGATCTGTGATGTTTTTTTCTGCGGAAGAAGCTTCTCCGAGCACTAGTTGTTCCTCGTTTTCCCGTGTCTGTCTCCAAGTCACCGAGGGATCTCCTTAGGAGTAGTTCCTCTTCAATTTTAAATTTCGACGGTATAATTCCACATTGCTGCCGCCTACCAGCCTGATCAACCAGCCATGCTCTCCAGTGACCAGGTGTACCATTGAACATGGTATTATCAACATAAAGAACATCATCTTTATTGAACCGAAGTTGTAAACTATCACCAACTTCACCAACACGATCGAACATTGCTTTGACGTAAAAACTATCACCTGGTTTATCCTTCACTTCATTGTAACGTTCAGGCATGTATTGAGCAACAAGTGTTACTTTGTCAGCCGGCCTAGCTAATTCAAGTGCTGCCTGTTCAGCTGTTGCCTGTCTTAAATCGACTCCATTGTATTCAAGAATTCTATCACCAGGTCTCAATCCTGCATCCTCGGCCAAACAGCCTGGCTGAACAGAATGAACGAATATTCCAACACCATTACCACCAACCAGGGATATCCCCAAATTTGAGCATTTACGTGTTTCTATAAAGAGATATCGAGGTTCAATCGTTGGTGGGCTCTTACGACTCTGTTCTTCTTGAGTTGGACTTCGAACAGTTGCATTTTGACGTTGTAGAGTTGTCACTGCTTGATTCATCTGCAATCTCGACATTGTCGATGCTCCACGTATCGAATCTATAGTCGCTGAATTTCTAAGCTCTGGTTTTCTAATATTTATGTCAAGTGATGCTGAATTACGAATTTCGCGTGTTCTTTCTTGGGTGTCGCGTACCTCCATCGAAGCAGAAGCTCGTACCTCACGTTCGCGAGTCACAGGTGGCATCAGAGTTGTTTTGCTTGCTGCTGCTGTTGTTGTGGATGTTGCACTTGCTGTGGCTGCGGCTGCTGCTGCTGCTGCCGCAACTGTCGCTGCAGCATCTCGCTCTGGCTCTGAAGTCTCATGATGCTCCAGGCTTGATTTCCTGGGGACCTCAGGACTGTTACATGGCGTTGGTGAACCACTGTGACTTCCATCTCCCCCAGCACCTGGTTCTGGGGAGCTCGATGAACCTGTCCCTTGGAGCTCGTTGTATTCTATATTTGCGGGTAAAAAAGATGGGGAAAAAAAGAAGAAAATAAAAATAAAAAACAGAAAAAATATGGTGCAATGTAGAAGAATAATTAACGTTAAAGGAGGTAAATTTTTCATAATTGTGAGAATAGTAATGATGATAATAAAATTGGGAGGAAGTCTGTGGGAGGAGCCGATCTTTACATGTGCAAAAATACTCACTATGTGGATTGTACTGGACTTGCATAGTTATAGCACCAGTACGTGCATCCCTGAGTACTTTGGCAGCACTGGGATAATCAGCTGTTCTCAGATTGATGCCACACACATCTAGCAATTGATCGCCAATCTGCAAACCGACTTTACTAGCCAGTGAATTTTCACTGACAGCCGATACGAAGACACCCTTCTTCTCAAGGCAAAAAATACGTATTCCCAATGGCTCAACTGATTTATCAATTTTTAATCTGCGAATTTCTCCAGGTAAAGGTGTGAAAGTATCATCACCAGGACTGGTCATCCCTGTTCTAGAAGTCAATACATCGAGACGAAAGGTATTTGGCATTGGACTACCTCTTTCAGATGTTCGTTCAATACTTCCAGTGGACAATTTTCCAACGCTGCTCTTGGACACAACACTTGGATTCGATGGTATTCTAAACCTCTGATTCTCTTTTTTTCTCGGAAATGTACCACCCTCGTACCAATAACCTGGTGGTGTATAGGTTGTAGGTACGACATCGTAAGCACCACCGACAGGATGTCCCCTCAATTTTTGATAGGGTGAGTCTACAGAGGGTGTGTGCAAATGACCAAATGCCTGGCTGTGGCCAGATATGTAGGGAGGCTCAAAACACCAAGAACGATCAGATAGTCCAATGGACTCACCTGATTGTGCTAATGGGAGTGACGGTGGCGAGGGATAGCGTGAGGGCAAGGAATTTTGTTGGTGAGGATGTGGATGTGAGTGTGTATACGGGGGAAATGAAAAATTACCAGACAATTGTTGTTGTCTTGAAGCAGCTGCTGATGATTGAGAGAGACCCGATGTTGTAACAGACAGAGTTGTTGCTGGTGGATAGAGTTGTGAGTGTGTACGATTGTGTTGCAATGTATCTGGCTGGCTTTCATTACTCCCATACTGCCTGAGACGTCTCTTTTGTATGGGATGGCTGTAATCATTGGCCGATTTAACTGAATAATCAATACTGCTCTCAGATGGTGCTTGACTCGAACTGAGACGTCCTGGCTCAACTGGCTCAAACTCCGTACTCGCTGGCTTTTTCTCCAGCGATCCAATATCCTTTAATTGAACAGCAGGTGTAAATAACTTTTGCGTTCCAAACAGTTGACCTGATTTACTAAATGACACTGGACTCTCCATAGCTTTATAAACAGTATGACGATTGCTTACATTTGAAAAATTACCCAGTGGAATTGGATTGGATATTCTGTTGTAATTGTAACTCTCGTATTTTGGTGGATGATTGATAAGAACACTCAGTGGTAATCTCTCCTTTGTCTTTCGAGGATGCAAAATTGTTCCGGTGCCATTCTGAATGAGTGGACCACCTCGTACTTTCGGCCATGTACCACCGTCTTTCTCCATTTTTTCATTAGCTCTCAATTTATTTCTCTTCAACACACTGCTAGCATTCGCTGCTGATGCACCAGCGACAGCAGCACCTGCTGCTGGCGTTGCTGTTGTTGTTGTCGTCGTTGTTGATGTCTTTTTTTGATGATAACTCTCGATAACCGAATCCAATTCAGCTATTGCGTCTTGCTCCTGCTCAAATGTATTAGGACTGGAATTTCTATGGCGTTTTTTCTTATCGTCACGATCTTTGCTGTGTCTTCTACCCCTGACGATATCTATCTTTTCACGTATATTGTCCCATGCATGACTGATACTACTTGGCTTCTCACCACTGACTGATTTTGACACTTTATATATACTTCTGTCATTGAAATTCGACGCCATATATCGACGCTCGTAGTCGTCAGACGTTGCTTTTAACATCATGCGTTCTTGCTCGGTTTGAGAACAGCTGTTGACCATTTTTTGAGCCTTATCTGTACCATAAATCATACCAGTATCGGGCATTGTTTCTGAGCTCGAAGCCAATGACAGTGGAATTCCTTTGAGTGTTGTTATTGTTAGAACATCAGCAATACAATCATTCAATAAACTCATTGCTTCGTGAGCTGAAGTAACACTATCCATTGGTTTACTATTGATATTTAATACACGATCACCAACTGATAAATTGCCATCTTTAGCTGCTGAACTGGCAGGTGATATTTTTGATATATAAATACCAAGTTCGAGAGCAATGCCATGAGGTATTGAACCCCCAATAGGCAATTGAATTGTTCTGAGATATCTTCGGGTTGATCGTTTACGACGAACAGTCACGGTTGCCGAGCCAACAGTACACGCACGAAGTGTTTCCAAAATCATTCTAGTTGATACTGAAGTGCAGTCGACATTGTTAACACGAATAATACAGTCATTAACTCTCAATTTACCACCAACAATACTTCCTTCGGCTATTTGTGCAACATAAACACCTGTATCATTGGGATAATATGGATCTTGACGTCCACCAATCAAAACAAGACCCAAATCACGCTCTGAGTCTTGACACAATCTACTTAAATCGAGATGTATCGTTATTACATCCCACTCTGCCGAATTATTATCCTCGTGATGACCGTAAATACTCGATCGCGTCATTAAATCACTCTCAATCATCTCTTTGAGATCCTTGAGTTCCTTTGACGCTTCGTTCCTCTGTTTCTTAATATCATCCGAATCTCTAATTGCACTTGCAAATTCTGAAACCGCTCGATCTCTCTCTTTTCTCAATCTATCACAATTCGACCTCAGGGCCTCTCTTTCGAGAACTATTTTGTCACGCTCGCTGAATGCCCAGTCACGACGACGTTTTGATACCTCTGCCTCTTGAATCGCCTCCTCGAGTTCCGTTTGAACGGCTTCAACTTGTTTTCTAAGTCTATCAATCTCCAAATTCGCCTGATCTAGATCATCCATTCTCTCTTTATCACGTTTCGAATAATCTCGAGTGTTTGACTCACATTCTGCCTCTTTTGATGAATTTATTCGTTCGCGATTGTAAGAGTGAATTTCTAATCGATTTTTGTAATCTCTACTTGCTACCTCGGAATAATCACCGAATTTCTGGCGGAGTACATTGCACTCTTTAAATGCCTCATCTCGATCGAGAAGCGCTGATGAAATCTCGCGACGCAGCGTCTCAATTTGATAGGATAACGTTTTTTTCTGTAATTATTATTTTTATTATCATTGCGAAACTATTAAAGTATCTCTACCCTCCGGCTGAGCTACCGTGGAATATTTTTCGATATTATTATATATAATATGAAATGATGAATAATTTTTTATAATTTTTTTTTACTTTTTATGATAAAAAAATTAAATTATAATCTTTAATTGAAGTGGAAATATTTATTTTGTCACTCGGTGGAAAAGAATTTGGCTAACGATTATGTTACGTTGTGATACATTGAAATTGAAATGCCAATTGTGATTGTAATCCATTTGTTTTGAATTTTTCTAGCATTGAAATGTGCGGTTTTCCGCAAGGGTAGAGCTAGTTTAATAGAAAAAAATATATATTTTCCCTCAACTTACCCCATCGACCAGCTGTTTATTCTGATTTTCCAGATGAGTGATCTTCGCATAAGCCTGGGATAAATCATCACCCAATTTCTCCATTTCCTTGTGAACAGTATCACGTTCTCCCATTATTAAAGTATATTCATGAAGTGCCGCATTCCGTTCCTCCGTCAGTCGTTTCATATCTTTACTTGTTTTCATGCGCAGCATCATTGCTTGATTAATCTCCTTCACAGCATCTTCATGCTGCTGCTGTACTTTCGACAAAGCTTCACGATATTCATTTCGCTCTCGCATTGCTATGTCCCACTGCCTTATTGCCGATGTGCACTGCTGTTTCAAGCCATTTTTTTCCCTGAATGCTGCATTTCTCTCTTGGAGTGCCTCTTCGTATTGTTTTTTAAATCTCCCTGCTTCCTCTTGTGCCAACTCCAACTGTCAGCAATGCAAAAAGTCATTATTATCAGTAAACAGTAATAAGAGCATCAAAACATAACTGGCTAATTGCATTTTTATAGATGAGTATCATTGTTGCTGAATTAAAAATTTGTGTCGAATCAATCAGTATGGATAAATAATTCAGGGGATATCGATGTTAATTTGTTAAGCCATGATTAATTTTTTTTTGTTATTATTTCATTGTCCAGATCGTTATACAATAATTAATTTCAATCTGTGTCACTGGATAGAGCGGATCAAAAATTCTGGAATTATGGGATTCGATAGACTGCGAAAAAAAAATCGAAATAAATTATGAAGGAAATATATTGGGACTTTCTACGCCATATTTAATTATTTAAATAATAATCTGTACCTTATTAACAGCGGAGGAATGTGAAGACAACAAATCATCATATCGTTTTTTAAGCGAATCATACTCATCCTCAATTGCTTTATATTTCCTCAGAGCTGATAGATAATGCTGATTCATAGTATCACTATTACCACTATCAGCAACGAGTACGTCTTGATTTTGGCGCCTCAAATCTGATACCTCTTTTTGGAGAGCCTGAACTTCACGATCCAATCGCTGTTTATCGCTCACGAGATCTCCATATGTCCCCAGCAGAGCTGAGCTTTCTTGTGAAGTTGCCTCCAGTTGATTCATCGCGACAATGTGCTGGCCGCAGTAGTACTCCAACTCTTTCATAGTGTGATCACATCTGTAACGATAAATCTATTCAGAAGTGACAAAAGAAAATAAATTGACTAAATCCAAACTCTCCGATGAATTCATCAAAAATATCTCGAGAATTAAATGAGCCAACTTTTTGTAGCTCTCACTTCTACCAAAAAATCTCTTGAAAATATTTAATTATCTCCTTTAACTCCAAATATATCTCGGCAAAACCGAAGAATCGAGTCAACTAATCTCCTTTTCCCACTTGGCTACACATTTTTGTTGCAGCATAAACAATTATTCTTATAGAATTATTAACACTTCAAAAAAACACTTCAAATTACTTGTAGTCATCATGATTCGTAATGAAATTAGTACGTAAGTGACAATTTCACCACTTGAGTCTATTTTTGAGATGAAAAAAAGGAGAATGGGAAGAAATCGATACCCTCCTCGATGGCCAGTCATATTCAACGATACCACGGAGAAGATAAAAAAAAATGCCCCATGAGTTATGAGTTAAACATGTGGAAAACCTAATAACACGGTTCGGGGATGAGAGAGGCGACTAGGCCACATGTTATTGTTGGATGAAAAAAATGTATATGTATATATATATATATATATATATATATATTGGTACAAAGAATAAAAATAAAATGAATTGAAAATCAGGTCAGGTGATCTGATCGATGGCTCAACTGAGTGTGAATTGGAAAGCATGAGAGAGTCTAGAAAAACAGGTGCAGTAATAATTGAAGGAAAATTATTTATAGAAATGATAAGGGCAGAATAAAATAAATTAATAAAACACAAACCGTCTCATCGAATCGGAGTGCTTATGTCTAATGAGCATCGGGTGCAAACTTTGATCACGTTGCAAGCCATCGTAGTCATTACGACAATCGGGACCACCTACTGGACTTTCAACACTGCCATATCCTCCATTATCCCGTTCTGAATGCCAGCAATAATAATCCGTGCAAAATCACAAACGAAACATAAAATAAAAAGCAAATAATAAATTATTCTCTTGAAATCATAAAGACCAATGACGGAGATCTTTCTCTGCTCCATGTTTTTTCTTTTTTTTTTTTCAAAACAAATATTTCTGAAGCTTACCCATGTGAAGGGCCCCATCTGTAAAAAAAATATATTATCATAATTAAGAGACCATTCAGAGATCGATTTCGGAGATTGAATTTTTATTATCATTACTCAATTGAATTTATCATTACTCTGAGCATCAAAGACAGCAAAAGTGAATATTTAAGAAAATTAAAAGTACTTCATTCTGTTAGAAATATAACAGGAGTGATTCACCTGGCAATCAATACTGTACGACTAGTTAATGCTCATTGTTTCAGCTTTCACTAAGAAAAGAAACTCTCAATCACACTTACGTTAGCACCTGCAGAGCGCTTTCACAATTTATAAGTTATGTGTGATAATAAAGACAAAGACTACACAAATCATCGTGCAAATTCGTAGAGAATCGAAATCAATTGACTATGGATTTGTTAAAAATACTTAAAAAAAAATACGCACCACTGCTAACTGCACTGTCAAGAGAAGATGCTTCAGAAGCCATTTCTTCTCGTTCTCCGCAAGCTCCTGTATTATTCTTCCAGGTATTTTCTGAAAGTCAACAGAAATTACCTGCATATAAATATATGCATGAACAAATCAAAAATCTTCATTTAAATATTTAAAAACCCACAATCTAACAACATTTGACAATTACAGGATTAAAGAGCGATGGGTGGAGCACTCTTTCCATTTACCACAGGTGTACATCAAATGATTGATTACAATATTAAAAGTAATTCTCATGAAAAATCCTCGGTCATACAATGCACTGAATATCACGAGTCAACTTTATACCAGTGCTGAGTGACCTATGTTTTTTGAAAAGTTTGTAACTTAGAGAGTCTAGTATATTCCCGATGGGCACATGATGACGTGTACATTGTTTTGAACATTGAAAAATATTGGCAAAAGTTGATGAACTCTTTTTTACTGATGCCCTTAATACCCTTTTCATGACAAGACATTCGGAATAAAAGTAAAGTATCATTTTACCGAGGGGGAAATCTCGTCCGTTTCTATCTAGTGATTTCTATGAGATGATCATTCTATCCACTTGAAGTAAACATTTATACCTTGTGACAATTAGCGAGAGATGAAGATTCAGGGGAATCAGCGGATTAATGTTTATGGAGAAATGATATTGCAGGTCTTACCTGGTACACCGACAAGTCTGACAACTCGCCATTTTCATCGATTGCTCACAGATCTGGCCGATGTAGGATGTAGGGCCCCAACGGAAGTGAAGCTTCAACTTCTCAGTGTTGTTTTTCCAAATCCTATTTATCCCCCTGTGTCGCCTTTTATGTGACGACTCCACGTACACTTTTAAATTTATAGCTTTCTTATTTTTACACTGGACATTGTTATGCACATTATAGAGGTTACATATCCCGTAGGAACACAGAATTAAGACTGAGCAACAGGGGGCTGTTACTCTCTGTCTCTTTCCTCGCACTCTTCTTGCCGATAAATCAATCTAAAGTGAACGAGCAATACCAACAGAGATTACAGGGGAGATCAGAGAGGATTGACTAAAGTAGAGGCTCAGTCAAAGAGGATTGACTAAAGTAGAGGCACAGTTCTGGGGGGTGCGAGTGACCCCAGCTGCATCGTAGTACTGCACCCCAAGAGAGGGAGGGCGCCACATGCAATGGGGGTGTCTGCCCGTCAGCCGACTCGGTAACTTTTTTGCCCCCATGTGACCCTTAACCAAGTCCAATTAAGCCTTAACCAAATCCACTAACCCTTAACCAAGTCCAATTAAGCCTAAACCAAATCCACTAACCCTTAACCGAATCCAATTAACCCTTAACGAGAACAGTTAAAGTTCCAATCAACCCTTAACCACGTCCAATTAAGCCTAAACCAAATCCACTAACCCTTAACCGAATCCAATTAACCCTTAACGAGAACAGTTAAAAGAGATATTCATTATACCTCTTTTAACTGTTCTCGTTAAGGGTTAATTGGATTCGGTTAAGGGTTAGTAGATTTGGTTTAGGCTTAATTGGACTTGGTTAAGGGTTAATTGGACTTGTTTAAGGGTTAATTGGAACTTTAACTGTTCTCGTTAAGGGTTAATTGGATTCGGTTAAGGGTTAGTAGGTATTTACGGAAATATGAAAATTCGAGATTTTTGAAAAAATATCAGGAGAACATGAAAATCGAGGAGGTATTCACTGAAATCGAAAAATTCGAAATTTTCAAAAAAGTATCAGGAGAGCATGACAATTGAGGAGGTATTTACTGAAATCGAAAAATTCGAAATTTTTAAAAAAGTATCAGGAGAGCATGACAATTGAGGAGGTATTCACTGAAATATGAAAATTCACAATTTTCAAAAAAGTATCAGGGGAGCATGAAAATGGAGGAGATATTCACTGAAGTATTATATTCAAGATATTCACTAGTAAGCAAATACGTAATTGAATAGATTTGAAATTCTAGTGCAATTAGGCGATAGTGATGGGCGAAGGAGAAATGAAGAGAAAATTAAAAATTTTAATGTTATTCTTTAATAATATTCACATTACATGTACATTTTTTTCTTCGGAAGTAGTAGGTATTCGAGTACGGAATTAACATGAGTTTCTACGTTCTCTTATGAGATTTTACCACCATCTAAAACTCAATAATTGGGATTGTACTCATCCTTACTATTTGAATAATGCCAAGACGTACACACAGATTTTTAAATTAAACTTTGGTATGTGTTATGTGTCGTATTACGGGATAGAATGACGGAAGGAGTAATAAAGTCAATAGAAAAAATTCCAGGTATCATTACACAATGACTACAAGGAAAACTAAAACCTTTAAAATATCGATGAAGGTATCCAGAATAATTACAAGTCAATCCTATGCATTCCTCGATGCACTCATGTTCCATATTAGTAATAATGGAATTCTCGAATATTTCCTGCGATACTTTTTCATACGTTGATGCTTATCGATTATTCAATTCCGATGGAGAACTGCATGAGTAATCTTTGAGCATTGTGCGGAGTCGTAGAATCTCTCTCGATGCAACGGTCAACTCTGATTGTAATTGTAATTCTTTTTCGCGCAGCCGTTTGATGTCTCGTTGACAGGTCTGGAAATAATGATCAATTGAATTAACATACAACTTGAGGATAGCACCTAGAATCGAAACATTTCAAAGTCACTGCGACGAACGAAAGAGTTGGATAAGGAAATGTGGATACTAGTTTTGAATAATCCTCTGAATTGGATGATATCTATTGCGACGTCATTTGCAGGGTATCACGACAAAAACCTTGTCATAATCCTTCTTACAAATGCTTTGCCATGAGACTGTTTAAAAAATTGTTTAATGCATTAAATTTCTTTCTTCGATTTTTCTTGCGACAATTATGCATATCGATTTACTCCAAGGTATCTCCATTGCCCGGCCTTCCTTTACTGAATTATTATTCAGTTGTCCATTAAAAATATTAATTGCTTTATCAATCATTCATTTCAATGATTAAAATGTTTTTTTTTTTAATTGAACCAATTTTTTATTGACCTACCACATTCTGTCTGAGCAAATCCAGTTTATCACACTTGAGTCGAGTAACTTGTTGTTTTAAACTCTCATTTTCGTTAATTCCATTATTATTGGATCTGACCTCGTGAGTTTCAGCAGAACTCATTGATTCAAGCCCAGTATCACTATCAGGGTAAAGAATTTGGTCTAGCTCTAATTCACTGTTCAATGAGCTATCATCACTCTCAGACACACCTCTCTGCACAGGTGTGGTAGTTTTATCTAATTTATCACTGCGTTTCTTCCACTTTTCCTGCGTTACTCGTGGAGAAGTGGGTATCGATGAGATTTTTGGTTTGTTTAAATGAACTTTAGGGGTATCTCTGACAATTCCAACATTCTGCATCGAACCATCTTCATTTTCTGTTCTATCAACATCATCACCGTGAAAAATCACAGCATTTGATTTACACGTATCATTGTCAGGATTTACTACACTATTTTCCTGTCTGCGTGTGCTGAAACTCTCTTGCTCGAAATCCGGAGCTAATACTGAATCTGATAACCCTGAAGGACTTGTGGGTTCAATAACGAGTTTTCCCAGAGGTTTCGATGTGGATTGACGATTACTCGATTGACCACCTTCAGATTGACTCTTCTTCGATAAATGCTGAGGCATTGACTCTGTCGATGCATTTTTCACCCTCGAAGTGAGAGCCTTTCGAACAGTATCTATAAATCGTGAGCCACTTCCGCTGCTACCTGATGTCGAGCTGTCGTTTGCAGAAGGACTCATTGGACAGCTTGATAATCCACTAGATCCCAGTCCAATTCCCGAGCCCAAAAAATCGCTCGTTTTAGATTGAAGCTCTTCAGTGAGAGATTCCAAAAGTGCAGAGCGTGTCCTCAACTCGAGTTTGGCAAATTTTTCGGCCTTGTACGCCGCATTCTCAGCATTTATAAGTTTAGTGAGGAGAAATTCTTTGAATTCAACACTCTTAGGAAACACTGAGGGTATCGGCAATGCCGGGCCAAACCAGGGAACATCATCACGTCCTGTAATGCTCACTTTATATCTGGTATTCGATGTGCACGGTTCAATGACCTGTACTACGATGAATGCATGGAGAAAATGACTAGCGATCATGTCCGGGCTGAAGGGGGTCGGTTCTTCCTGGAATATTATTGCTACGATATCATTTCCAATGTGACGTTTACGTTGCAACTGCTGAGGGTCACCAGGACTGTACGGTAAAAGAGATGCCACGTGAAAGAGAACTTCACGACCACGAAATACTTCGTAAACTGCTGTGTCACCTGTTTGGCCATGTTGTGTGTCAAGACCACCTCGATATCTGCAAGCAATTATAATTGATAATTAATTAATTCATTCATTCATCTGGGACAGGGTCAAGTCAGATAATCACCCTTTGTGATCTCTCAGGTCAATCGTTTGTCCCAGAAGATCCAGAAATTCCTGGAAGGCCGGTGTTATTTGACGATTACCAAACAGCTGTTCTTCGGTGACCTGGCCGGCTCTCTGATGTAGCACTCCAAATTTAAATCTACTCACTAATGCGTGCTCGTCGTATCGAGCTATCAAGCTTCCTGCACCGGAGCAAACAACCGGCATTAACGTTGTCACACTGAGGGACTCATTGATTGCCTACGAAGAGAACAAGTATGTTACACTTAAGGCTGAGAACTTTCCACTTCTCTCGCGCTCTCACTCCTTCAGTAAAGTTGAGTTGCGTCTCCTTGCGAAAAATTTCACAGTGTGCACTCCGAAAATACTCTGGGTCATGTCGATTTACCTTAATCATTTTGGCGGGTGATACATTCGGTCCGAGATTGGCTGTCGCGACGAGTTCATGTGTTGAGCCTGTTCGTAATCGCAGGAGTATTCTCCAATGTTCCTGTCCAGCCACTGTTTCTGCCTTCACTGACAGAAGTACAGGCCCATTTTCATTATCTCTGCCAACAAGATTCACATGCTCCTGCAAAAAAAATTGTAATCGAAAATCGTTATTTTTGGGGGATTTTGTGGGGGTGATTTTTATTCGGGGGAATAACTCCTAGAACCGGTATTCGCACTTTCATTCCATTTATTTCCATCGTATTGAAGAATTCTCATAGTAATATTTCATAATAATACAGCAAGATGCACCCACAAGATACCGAAAACACTGAAGAGTGGGATGGAAAAATATATTCGCTAAAGAATGAACGGTATGATAAATATTGTGAAATGCAGTGACGATAATATGATTGACTGTGAGAAGACATTTCTAGGTATTTGTGATAAGTACAGTAATGAAACAGAAATTGAAAGAAGATGTTATCTACATTTACGCCTTGGAGTAGAAGCGTAAAGATAGAACGTACTAGTACTTTGAGAATAAAAGGAGAAGGAGGAAAAAAAGGAAGGATGAATTGTTCTTTGTGGTTCACACTGAAAATCTGAAGAATACACATAAGACGCGCAGGCATTGAATGATCGTGGAAGGGAGTAAACGAAGCATAGAAAAGATAGGGTGGAAGAGGAGTATGAGAATGTTCCCACTCCCACGCCTAATTTTTTTTTATCTTGATAGATCTCTTCCTCTTACCCCTCTCCCTCTTTTCCCTTCCTCGCCCCCTTTCAATATATAACTCAAAAATCATGATAACTATTTTTAAATACCCATGGGAAAAAAACTTGACAATTTTTCGGAGACCGGAAAATGAAAACAGCTGTTCTATTTTTAAAAAATTCCACTTTTCAATTGTCTATGAAAATTCGGGAATTTTTACTACGGGCTTGAAATATTATTTTTAAATAAATTAATGCGTATTTATAGACTATATTTTTGAAAATATATTTATACCAAAAATTGTCTGAAGAGTGTTTACGAAAAATTGTAAGATATTTGAGAGAATTATGAGAATTGCGGGAAAATTTGGAATTAATTGAGATAGGAACTGGAAAATTACCCTGCCGACGAAAAATCGACGATAGCATTTGGCGGTGTCATCCTGGTCGATCCTGGGCTGCCATGCGGACTGTGTCGGCAGCATTGCTCTACCCGCAAAATCAAAGACATGTCGATGATCTGTACCATCTACCCAATAACCCGGTGGTGTCACAACTAGTGGCAGCTGCTTCTGAGTATCACTATTGGCTTGTTTGATTACCGCTTCCATCAGGGCACGTCCCAGGGGTTCATCACCCCCTGGCGTTGGCGAAGACAGGGGTGTAGGCAGTTGTAAGGATGGAGTTGAGGTATGAGATTCATCTCGCAATGTCTGCAAAAATAAGATATTACTAAATTACCGCAAATTCGAGACGAAAAACTCTTTCAATAACAATTATAGGTAAAAGCAAGTTTTTTAAATTATCATGTAAAGATTATATATCCATTTAAATATTTAACTCGATTTATTTATTGGAACTTAATTCATTAATATTAATAAATATTCATTTTTTCGGTATTTATAAACATGGAAAAATGTTGGGTGAAGAAAGTATTAAGTTCATCAGTTCAATTAATATTAAATTCTCCCCAACATTCTCTAAGAGAGAAGAGGCGGATTTTCCTGTAGGGAAAAACCCACGTCAGGGGCGGTATCTGGGATTTTTGGACAGGAAAGTGACTCGACACATAAATTATTATAACTTTCTTATAAAAGATTCACTCATCCTCAATATATTCCCCCACGATATGACAATAAGAAACTCAAAGCATAAAAGGTAAATGACTATTAGAATTTTTTTGGTATCTCATCAGAGAATGGAAAGTCTCTCTCACACGTGTCTTTGAATCGACTTTCGATTTGATTTAGAAAAAAAATAGATTTGATTTTTCAATTTTTTTTCAAGTCTTTCCAAGTTTTCCAAGTCAAGTTTTTCCAAGTCTTCGTTAAAAAAACTCGTGTAAGTGGAAAGTTAAGTAAAAATAATAATTTTCCGGATTCAATGCAGACGAAAATTTTGAAGATTTCTAGAGAGATTTAAACTGCATAATGATTAGTATTGGGGGCATAATTTTCACCTGGGTCATGTGTTTCGGGAGTGCCCTAGTATGACCGTTAGCTTTTTGCTGCTGTTGCTGTTGTGGACCGCCATCCGATCTAAGATCGTATCTCCATTTCAATACCCCCATCATAACTCACAATATTATTAATTTAAAAACACTGAATTAATAAACGAAAACACACCCATTAAAGGCAATAAAATTCCCATGAGTCATAGATGGAGAACGACCATCACTAATCCAGAACAACATGAAACTTCACCCGAAGACTCACACGCGCTTCTCTCAACATCATAATCAAGTAACAATACGGTATTATTTTTTAGCTCAACATTTTCATCCACTCGAAAGAACTGGAGTCACTCGAGTCAATTAAAGAGAGTCAATAATTGAGCGCTTCTTGAAAATGATCAACGATTGATGATTAATAAAGAAAGCTCAATACAAAACCATTCCAACACCACTCCAACACCATTCATACACTTGAAAATGTTTTATAACTTTTGAATAACGTGAACGTGAACGTGAGTAACGATAAAAATCCAGCACAGATCATCGGGTCGTTGTATATTTGATGACTTTCTACATTGCGAAATAAAAACTAAGATTTATAATAAATTATTTGACACAACACTGCCAAGTACAGGAGCGATGAAGCAACTGGGTACAACTGGCGTCGAATTCAACTCGTTGTTTCTGTGAGGCCACATATAGCTCTTAGGAATATGTACATTCACTCTGAAGCCCCTCTCCCTACCTTTTTCTATATTTGCCGCGCCTCCACACCTGGACGCTTACTACCAAAGACTCACACATTCAACATTTAAACACCCAAATGTGGAAAACCGACGCCATTGCACTCCTCATGGCCACTGTATTTTTTTTTAAACCGAGAATATGGATAAATGGGTCGAGAATTAGATAATCCAACAGGTGAATGAACCAGTTGGATTATCGATACAAGAGCAAATACAAAAGTTCGTATTTGCGTGGCAATAAGTCATGATACTAGATAATTCACATAGTGACGACCATGGGATGGTTAAATAAATTAATTACATGTCCTTCACTCGTGGAGATAGCATTATGCAGATGTCCTATAATTATTAATGGGTGGTACTGAATGATTTATATTTTAGAGTAATTTCTTTGCGATTTTTTACTTCAATTCTGGGAGATGAGAGTTGAAGAATGGAAATGTTATTATTATATTATATATAAATCAATGTCATATTTTAATTTTACTATTGAATTATCAATTTCGTGGAGACAAGACGACAGGAGTGATGGGAGTAGCGGTAGTTATTTCCAGAGTTCAGCGGAATAATTTTAGTTTTACTTGGAATACGTGGTACATCGAGTAAGTTAATGGCATTATTTGACTTAGTTATTGAAAAAATTCCGCAAAACTTATCATTCGTCTTGAATTTAACGGATGTCGTTTCGTGGTCGACTTATTTCAGTCGTATATGCGCCACTGGTTTCCCGTTCCTTTGTAACATGTCTGGTCTCCCTTAACCGCCATCTCCTCCCATCACTATCGTTCCATTTCCTGCCCACACTAAACCAAGTCGTCGTTACAAACCGAATAAAAAATTATTTCAAGCGCAAACCCAGTACTTTCCAAAAATTCCACCTTAGGAATGCCTTCTTAAAACATTAAAAGAACTAGATTCTCTATTCATCTCGACGAATTCGAGCAGAGAATACTTATCAGTAATAATAAATAATCTCCAAAAAATAAAATAATAATACTGATGTGAAAATTTTGGATATTGTACAAAACCTGGTACTTTCACAATTGTCTTGAATTATTTTATAAATTTTTCTCATTTCCTTTTTCGTCTTCTTCTTTTTAATTAATTTTGATTTAGTTCAACTGGGGCTTGTTATTATAAGAAAATTGCAATGAGATATTCACCTGATTGCAATTGTAAGCAGGCAGTACACAGCGTTGATCGTCAAGCCTAGAACTCTGCACTTTCGCCAATAATTCGAACAGATCCTGTGTAGTATTCTGAAAGTAGGTGAGATTTAGGAGAATGTATGTCGAATTATAATAATGAATGAGAGCACACGTGCTCCCCTTTGAAGAGTTAATCCAAAAGAGAAATTTACATTTTTAAAAACGGAGGTATTCAATAAAATTGCAATCACAACCAAAAAAATTCTAGACTGAGAAAAAAAAATTATTATCTCAATATATTTAATGACTACAAGAAAATATATTTGGCATATTACCATGTGCTATAGAAGTATATGAAAATATATTTAGCGAAAAAAAAAAATTTATTTCCAGGAATTTATTGTGATCGATAGAAGGAAATATAAATATAAATGAATAATAAAAAAATTGTCTCGTAGAGGAAGAGAAATTTATCGAGAAGGAAAAGAAATTCGAAAGGGAAATTTTTGAGATTATGAAATCGTGGACTTGGGATTGGATTTACCTTCACGGCTTCAGGATCATCATCACTTGCCTCCACAGTGGATTCCGAAGACTCAGTGGACTGCGACTTTGACTCCGTTTCGTTGAATATTGACTGGGCGAGTTGTTGTTTTCTATAACAAAATCGCAGTGGTATTCATTTTTAAACCATTATCCCAACTCATTAGTCCTCAATTCAAAAAAATTATGACAACGTACTCATCGCTTCGGAATCACTTGTAATACAGTGCCAGAAGAGTCATGCCATACGATAGGTATTTCTCGCGGAAGAATCTATACAGCGGTGTGATTAAAAACTGGAATATAATCATGAGAAAGTCGGCAGCATCACCGTATATTTTACCAACTGTTACTAACCTGCAGAACGCGCCACAGACTTGAAAAAAAAATCTTTTCCATGAAAGGGCGACTTTTTCGATTTAAACCTCCAGTAAGGACAAGATCTCGTTTACGTGCATTCGTCAAACAATTTTAAAATTGAGATGTCAATTTTTTCAAAGAGATTCGACGCCCTTTTTGATAAAATGTACGTTTTTCATGCGTTTTTTTTTCAATTTTGTAATCTTTGTGGTCTTTTTAGAAATTTATAGATTTATAAATCTTTCCTCGAAACAGTTTTTAACGTCTTCAAGTTGAAGCGGCTTAGAATAATTCGTGGACCGAACGAGAACAGTTCCTCGCAGACGTTTTACATGTCCATTTTACCCTGGCTATCCGTATTGCCATGAACACATGGAAAAGTGATTTCATCACTGGATGATCCACGTGATAAAAACTTATATGAATCCGCCCACACTCTTATGTATTAAATCTGCGTACATAACTGTTTCCGTCCATTCATTTTCGATTCGTCTCGAATTCATTTTTAATTCCATGAAAATTCATTCATTCCCCCGATTCCAGGGATTAATATGAAGACGTTTTAATTTAAATTAATCTAATAGCAATGAAGACTGTTCGATGACCGTTTAAAATTTGATTAAATAATATCGCTATTTGTCCATTTATGGATGACGAAACATGAAAATTCTGAATTGAACAATTATTAATTGGTGTTCCGATTAACCCAAGGTGTCCATATTACCCCAACTTCCCTGGCATATGACCAATGTTCCACACCGGATATACGTGTTGCGTTCGCGTTGCCATATACAGATTTCAATAGGGGCCATGAATAGAGGAAAAGGACGTCCCACTTGTCGTAAACTATGTACGTATTTTATCAGCACAAACTTCGAGGTGAATAATTTCCCAATCAGAGTAGAATAATGTATTAATTCATCCCCGAAATCTCATCTCATCTCATCAAAATGACACATTCGCCTATTCACTTCCTTCTCTTCTATTTTGATCTATTTTTTAACAAGTGTTCATGTTTTCAGTTATTTAAATGAAAGTATTTATACCCCAGCAATCAATACCCAAATCTATTTCGATTTCCCTAGTATTAGATCTAAACTAAAAATATTGGAAAAATCCATTTATCCAGTAATAACTGGAGGATAATTTTCACTGATATTCGTTGACTTGGAAGATATTTAGAAATTAATGAAGATCAATGAAATACATTATAAAGGTCGAGCGAATTTCAGTGCTGAAAGTGAAAACACGGTGGAGAGAAATACAACAATAACATGTTGTCCCACAAATGATAGCATGAATGGTTGAATTCAAATATTTACCGTTTCTTGGAAAGCAGGGTATAAGACTCTTTAGACGTTGTAGAAAATCTCATCCGCATCTTGTGAATACGTTCACTAGTTCGCTTCTTTGCGACACCACCTTCAAGCACTGGCATTCAGATTGTTTTATCACGTTTCTCTGTAAACGATTGAACGTCGCACAACTTCATGGAATTGACTTTAAAAAAAAAATCAGCCAATTGTCCAATTGTATTCGATCGATGATAACAATCAATAAACTTCCCGACAAATTGTTTCACCTCTTTCTACTGTCCATATTCCCGAACTGCAGAAATAAATAGTTCATAACTGGTCAGTAAATAATTAGCAAAACTTTCCACTCATTGGGTCACATAAAAATTGAAAAATATATTATAGGATATGTAACGAAAATACCTCGCTCTTCTTTTCTTTCAGTCATCAGAAGAAATGAGTGATTTCATTGAATTTTATAAATGTTATTGTGAAGAGCTGCGCTGCTGATGAATGAATGCGCCAATTGGGAATGGAAAGCGAATGGTTTGCAAGTACGATGTAAGCAATAAGTGTATATAGAACAAAATACACATTGAGAGTGGAGAGAGACGTTGCGTGCACTCGCGCGCAATTACAGTACATGTGTGACCTAAAACGTGTGTCATTGCTCACTGAAACCTGACTGAGGGACCTGAGTCCCCAGCCCCGGAAAGCACGAGGAAGCCTTCGACGTAATACGACAAATACAAAACCCTATATGTGGAGAAGGGGCGACTCTGGCGTGAAGTAGTGAGGGATCCTCCAGTCTGAAATTTTTCATTCTCACCCCACCATCTCTTTTTTTTTTCTCCTCCATTTGGAATTGAAACAGTGAGCTCCCAGTTGTGTGACGCATCGAGTGATAAGTTGAGACTGCACGAGATGCAATGCACATTTTTTCATACAGCTGGAGACATTTTTCACCCACACTCAACCTCACACCCGTAAAAATACAAATTTATAGTGACTATTTAGTTTTTTTTTTCATTTTAAACAATAGAAAAATATTTATTCTCCACAGGGGTTTTCGGCCTCGTCGATTTATCAATTATAAATTACATTTTGAGATACGCCTATTAAAGGACAGAATTTATGCGAGAAAGTTTTTCAATTTCTTTTCTTTGCTTATTTACACCGATGGCAACAATGCATTTCAGAATGCGGTCAATGGGGTCTACGCTGTCCTAGCACCTGAAAAGTGAAAAGAAAAATAAACTAGAGGACTCTTTATGGACATGTAAGCATTGGATGAATTTTAAAATAAGCCCGGATGGCCTGCAGATTAAAAGTCAAATGTGACGGACTTTTCTCGGGAGATAAATAAAAGAAAATTCCCAGAATTCTTTTTAAAAGCCAATTCCATTCTCTAACAAATTGTTGATCGGATTGACGCGAAGAATTATACAATTTCCGCATTTTATTATTTAATAACTCCCAAAATGTCGTCATCGTCTAGTAATATTATTGCATTTTTTCCAAACTCATAGAAAATTTAATTTTCGATTAAAAGTGGAGAGAACACAATTGATAAGAAAAATAAACAGTGATACCTCAGTAAATATTCGCCACTCGGAGTCTTGGAGAGATTGCTTAATCTTGATGAGAATATTGGCAGGAATATCCGGTGAAGAAATGGGGACATTTCTAGCCATTGATATGTATTGAACCTGCAGCAGTTGATCTACTGAGGGTCTCGCCTTTGGGTCATGCTGAAGACACTTTTTAATCACATCGATGAGAATAACAGGAACGGCTTCGACATGGGGTGGCAGTGAATACGAAATTCTCGGATGTGGATTGGTGATAGCATTGATTTTCGCCCACTGCTGACGAATATTGTGAAATGGAGTGATCCCGTAGACAAGACTGTACAATATGCAACCGAGTGACCAAACATCTGATTTATAACTGATTTTGTATTTAGTATTCTGATGAGGAGAGTCTCCAGTGCCTCCAACATCCATCAGTGCTTCTGGACTTATGTAGTTAAGCGTTCCAACAGTTGTACTTTTAACAATCGACGTCATTTCTGCATTTAAACTCGACGATATACCAAAGTCAATTAATTTAAGTCTACCTCGAACTAGTAAAAAATTTGCTGGCTTCAAATCCGAATGAATGACTCCATTATCATGAATATGTTTAACTGCTGTGAGCATTTCTGTCCAATAATAGAGAATCATTGTTAAAGGGAGTGTTCTCTTCTCGGCAGATACGGACTTGAGAAATCTACTGAGATCCGTATCGCCCATTTCCATTACCACGTATATCGAACGATTTGACACTTCGTGGTCGTACATTGTTACAACACTCGGTGCTTGAAGTTTGTTTAACATTTTTATCTCATTCAAGCAGCTCTGCGCACTCTCGTGATCCATTCGCGCCAAGTTAACGTATTTTATTGCTTTGAGCTCCAAATTGGAAGTATCCTGAACCCTGTAAACCTCTCCACTCATTCCCTGCCCCAGGGTTCCAAGAATAATGTACTCTTTTCCCTTAACTGACATTTTCTTACCATATTGGCATGGTGGTGCAGCAGAAATGGACATTGGCTGGAACAGCTTGTTGTCAGGCTGTTTTACCAAATTTTTATTGTTATTACTATTAGCAGTACTAATGGTAGGTAATGATTGGAGGGGTTCTGGTGTCGCTGGTACTGCCACTGATGATGATGTTGGTGGTAGACAATTTGTTTGCTTTTTGTCAAGTTCTCGTGGAGGCTGCAGTTGATCAGGCACTTTTGGTGGCAGTTGGAAAGACATTGGACCTAGATTTTCTTTCAAGTCGTAATTCACATCGTTGGAGGATTCAACCAATGCCGACGTTGTCTTTGATATCGGAATTATAGGAGTATCCAATACTTTTTGTTTGACGAAATTATCCACTCCAGTGATATTATCTTTTTGGGAAAAATGGCCAAGATTTTCATTGTAAAGTCGTGATGGCTCTGGTGGCATCATGGTTTCTACCAGCGGTCGTCTGACTCGTTTTGCTGAATTGTCGAGTTTCCAGGGAGGCTTATCAATCTTTGAGATAACAGTTTTTCCGGGTGTTTCTTCAATATCAGGTTCAACTCTGCTGTGTAAAGAGGTGTGCATTGTATTCCCATGTCTCCAGGTGGAGAATATAGAAGCTGGTGTTTGCTCATGGGGTGTAGGAAAATCCAT
>NW_011887744.1:1907322-1910433 GCF_000806365.1 Fopius arisanus | reverse complement strand
CTTGATTCACCGGTTGAGATCTTCGGTCAGTTTTTATCTGTTGAAGATTATTTTCGGAATGAAAGAGATCCTTAGATGCTGAAGCTCGTCTTTTATTCTTCTCTTCGATATAATTTTTCCAATTAAAATTCTGCCGAGACGCTGCCACAGGTTGGAAATTATTTTTAGCCGGATCAAGAGACTCTTCCCCCGGGGTATTTGCACATTTTTTTGAATTATTCTTACTGTCACCCATTGTTTTCTCCGTTATTGGTGTCAATGATGGACCCTCCTCAGACTCATTTTCCTCCTCCGAATCATAATTTTTATTGTCCGAATCATCATCCTCGTTATCGTACATATCCAGCATATCTTTGATCCTTATGGGCTGGAGAATAATGTGCTTTTTATGAGATTCTGAGCTATCACTGAGACTGTCTCTTGGATTCAAGCAATTTTCACTCATCTCCTCACTCATTTTCACGTACTCGTAATTCAGAATAAATATTAATATTGAAATAACGATAGAAAAGCTCAACTTTTCCTAGTCTTTCGATTGATCAATCATTCACAAAATAGAGTACATCACAATTGCATTCACTGAGCTACAATGTCTCTCCCACCTGTCATATTCCAACCTCACTTACTTTACCGCCAACTCGATTTTATGTTTATTCACCTCTCCCGAGCAAATCCAATGTCCCAGATGTTCACAGGTTGGATCATAAGCCGTAGATTCACAAGAGTCCGTGATTATCGAAATTAAAATAATGGAAACACTTAATTTTACCGTCGATTACTGAATAATTATTTTTGATATTATACATGTATATATGTACACAATTACCCAGCTGTACCCGTCGTTTCTCCATTGTGTCGCGAATAAATTCAAATATCAACGGTAAGTTATGATTGGATCCCAGAAATCCACTGAACAGTGGAGGGGCTAGCCAATGAGGACTAGCCTTTATGTATTTTCTAACTATTTTCTCCTTGTCCTCCTAGATGACGCGACGATATCCAATTTTTCGATTTATTCGAATTCAAAAGAGGTTTTGTTAATAATCGGTCAAGATTCACTTGTCGTAAGTCCATCTGGATGATTCCCATTTTATTTTTTCATGTCTAGTGGAGTCGGCTCCATTATTATCATTGAAAGCTCATATTGTTCATTGTTTTTACGGTTTTTATGGTTTCTATTCATCCAGAGATATCTTATCTTGAGAACCTGGTAAATCGTGAAACCGCCTACTGTTGTGAATTCGTAAAGTGCATTGTGTATGTAATCAAACAGTTGAAAAAATAACGAAGAAAAAAATCTATATTATACCTTGAGGGATGTGTGTTCTCCCTTCCTTCGCTTTCTATTTATTTAAATTCGAGGGAAAAATAATTTCAGTGATAAGTGAGATTAAATGGAAAAGCAAGATGAGAGTAAAATAAACCACGAAAACGTGCATACGAATTATTTCGACATCCATCGACTACCAATTGTGAAAAACTAAAAATTCTAAGCGGAACTAATTATTCTCATTTTTGTAATAGAAATAATCATATTCCACACTCTACTCCAAAAAAAAAATGGGCTCTTCCCTCGATTACACTTACACCCACCGGAGCCATTCCATTCCATCCCATCCACTGAGATTTCTTGGACGAAAGTTTTCCAAGAACAACTGATGCGTTCCTAGCACGCACCTGGAGAATAGTACAACACCTATGGACGAGCTGCAGCAGTGTTAGTGTTGGTACTGTAACGTCACCTGAGGTAGATGCCTGAAGAGGGATAGAAGATACTACAATACATACCTGTGCATTGTTCCCCTCAAAAAAAGAAGCTGATAAAAAAATTAACGATTAAATGAACCTGGCACAGGTAAAATGCGCGGATTCTCTCGTAACTAGGAAATAGGTAAATGCCTGGCAAAATAAATAATTTACAGAGAAGGTAAAAAGAGGTGGAATAACCGTTGGAGTGGGGGGACAAAGGTACATTACTGCCTGCCACCACCACCACCGCCACCAAGCGTTCTCCAGGGGACGAGGGAACAGTTCCGCAGTTTTCTCTATATGTGCAAGCGGTGCGGGTGTACACCAAATTTAACCAGAGGAAGAGAAAAAAAAAAGTACCAGACCTGGAATATATAATCAAATGTGAACATTAGATAAAGTGTTGTGAATGAGAGTGAGATGTAATAAACTTTACCTGTCTGAGGGATTTTTCCCATAATCTTGAGGGAGAGAACTTCATAAGGAGAAAAATTCAATGCTATTTAGCGGAATTGAAGTACAAACCAATCGAGAAATGCGGCGGCTCCTCTGCATTGTCGCAGGTGAGTAACATCTGAAATCTCCTGAAAACTACAGTTTCTGCTGATTCCGGGAGCGCTATGCTGACTCAAAAAAATTACCAGTGGTAAATTAATTCGAGTTAATTAACTTGGAGTACTTGAAGACACGAGTTTAGTACTGCATTTGCATTTTTGATGTGTAGATTTTCTTGTTGTTATGGATTTACCTGGTGAAATGATTTTTCCATGAGGGTGTGTGCCGTAATCTCGATAAATCTCAACATGTACACAACACGCAGAGCGCTCCGGCTTCTGGATCATTGATCCACTTGTATCGATATATTTTCGATATCACATGTCTCTTTTATCGAATCCCTAGTACACCTGAGATTAAAAAAATCTTGATTGTGGGAAATAATAATGGCATGTCATTGGGTGGAATCGTGGAATGAGTCATGGAATATGTATGTAGTTGGAGTATTCTTTTTTTTTTTCCTGAGTTTTACGATGCGTGACAGGTGAAACGTTTGGGGATCCCTCAGTTCACCTGATTCTCTACCTGAGGTGAAATAGTGGAAATAGTGGAGGGTGCAGGGAGAAAATCCCTGGCGGCATTGTTATTCTTCTTCGACTTCTCTTTTGAATTTTTTACCTTTTTCGTCGTTATTATTGCTGGATACGTTCTGGTTGTATCAATCTACTGTGTGTATATCGATCTGTCGGCTATTCCGTGCATGGCATCGCATTTCGCCGAGTTTTAAGTACTCCAGTTTACCCTAACGTACATTGAACTCTTAAGAAATTTCTGGTGGATCAAAATTCAAACTGATACATTTTTTTT
>NW_011887744.1:1901659-1906357 GCF_000806365.1 Fopius arisanus | reverse complement strand
TCTTTAATTTAATCTTTAATTTAATCTTTAATTTAATGCCACAAATTCTCACTATTTGAAATTTTTCAATTCCAATTTTAACGCGGGAAGAAAGATTGATTATTTTTTTTATGGAGCCTTCTTTATATTCCGCCTGATCCATGAATATATTATGGTATATATAGGATGACCGGGCTCATATGCATATGAATGAAATACGTCACACAAATAAGGTGAGCAACTTACGGTTTAGGTGACAAAGAAATAAACTGAATTTACATTCATCGCGGTAGAAGGGAACAAAGTCTCTGATCATCTTCCTCCGTTGAAAATAAAATCATCTCTCACTTATAATTGTTCCCTCGAGTTCATGAAGATCGGAATAAATAGTGCATTTATTCCGGAATTCATCAAGCTGACGTGAAACGATTATTTCCAATCGATAATTCAATGAATAACAATAATAAAAAATAAATGAAATACCCTACGGGAAAATATAATACCTTCAAAAATATATTCGATATATTAAATATGGAAGAGGAAAAGAGAAAAATTGAATTAGTGTTGTGACTTTGGCGGAGTGGAGAAGAGAATTTTAAAATTGTATGTTTTTATGAGAATTCACATCTCATACATCCGCTTTGCGTTTCCGGATGCCATTTTTACGCCATTTTTACGGCAATCTCCAGCAAATTTTTTGTCATGTTATGTACATGTTATGTAGATATTTGCACGATGACGAATATCGAATATTCCACCGCAAAAGCCACGCATGACCGATTCAGGTAACACAAAACCGGTGTCACGTACACGGATTTATGTACACCGTCTATCAGTTTCCCCGTTGCATTTTTTGTTTATCAATAATTGATCTCTGTCGAACCAATTGTACATTGTACATACAATATGTATTTAATAACTGCATCTAATACAAAATATAGCCTCTTCATACACAGGAGACAATATTCGATAATTGGGCCACAAGTTGAAATCACCGGGCGTAATGAACGCAATTCCAATTAACAATTATATGTTCGTTAGTTCTCAATTAATTATCCAAATTATTGAACCCCGATGTAATCGGTGGCACATAAACAACGGAGGAAAAATAGAATCGGAGGGTTCCTAAAAATCCGCGTAACAAATTAATTACTTCTGCCCATCGCTCGGTCTCCGGTTATTAATTGGAGTACAATTTCAATTATTTTTTTCCCTGGACTAAATGGCACATGGAATTTGACAACTTTTGGCAATGCGAAATTTAATACAGTCTGTATTCATGTGGTATTAATTTATGTATTATTAATTAAAGTGATTAATTTTTATAAAAATTCATTCATTATTGTATTTTGCAATATTGATGTGTACAATTATTTTATTTTAACAAACAATGATGTGGTTTTCTAATATTCTTTTTTTATTGTTCCTTTGATTTTTTTTATGAAGTTCTTTTGGTCGTGTTATAGCTGTGACAGTCGAAATGTTTTTAAATCCCTTCAATCAGATTGCATAACGCACGAGCGAGAGAAGCCGTAGAATTATAGATTAGAATTTCGAGAACAGTGAATCCCTGAAAAAAATAGATCACAGAAAAAATAGACCCGTGTTAATTTCCCTATGGACTATTATTTTAGGTGGGTTTTAACCCATTCTGTAGGTGTGGGCTATTTTTTCCTGGTCTATTTCTTCTGCCTGTTGGAAAATTGCGCTTAAAATTTCAAATAAAAAAATATGGGATTTTAAAATAAAAAACACCGAGAGCCCGATTTCAATTTATACCTGAATTTTTCATTGATAAATTCGTTAATATCTTGATAACATTCTGTTAATTTTCAATTGATTGAAAATTAAATTAACATTCAGGTGAATTTGTGACGGGAATTTTGGAAAAATTTCTGTGTGGGAAGTGGAGGATATGCAAAAATGCAGAATATTTTCCTTTGGACTTATACAATATAACAAGAAAGTCGTTAACTCCATTGTTGAGACCTAAGACAATAAGTACACGCTTTCACCGAGACGAATTTTACGCAATAAATGACCCTGAATAAGACAAAACTCACACTAAACTGTCTTTAGTAATATTTCTCTTCTTTAATGGCTTCTGAATTTCCAAATACCGTTATACCGTGGGATTGAATTGTTCGCTAGAAAAATCAATTACAATCGGTTTATCTTCGGAGTGAATCATCCCGAACAGGGTATTAGAAATCTAAACTGATAAAGATAGTCATAAATATGCATTAGATCATTAGCAAAACTTGTAAAATTATACCTTCGACTGAATTGAAGACAAAAATACTCGTCTTCGTCTGCATAATTTTGTTTAAATCTCCAGAAAACTATCAGACATCAAATTTCATCACACGATTACGAGAAATAATTTTTCACGAATGTTCTCCATTTGCATTTTGAATAATTATTTTTTCCGAATCATGAGGGAGTGATCCCTGTCCCCTTTATCCCACTGTCATACGACACATTTATCACAAGTCATGTCTCTAGTCATCTCAAGGATCTTTAACTCTTGACAGTCACTGAAAAATCTGAACATTCACCTAAGAAACTTCTACAATCTACACGAGATACCAGCCTGGGAATACCAGTGATGCGTTGTAGACTTGGAATGTAAAGTCCGTCTTAATATTAGTAATAGGTTTAAAAACGCAATAATATTGTTAAATCGTCGGATATTTTTTCATAGCAATAGCAACAAATCTCCGCAATTGCTGATGGAAAAAACTTTCTCATATTGCACATGTAGGCAGGAATACATCCGGCCGGATATGTCGTATTTGAAATTAATGAGCAATTGCCATTTACATGATAAATTTAATAGAATATTAATAGCACGAGATGATGTCCCACGAATGTATCTGTAAAATTGATTCTGTAGGCCTGAAAAATTAAATAAAATTAAATCAAATTAAATAAAATTAAATAAAATTCTATTCTATTCTATAAAATTAAATAAAATTAAATAAAATTAAATAAAATTAAATAAAACTAAATGAAATAAGAGAACGAATGAAAATGAAAGGGGAATCGAAATTTCCGATGAAAATAATGAATAAATTTTGATGTTTGGCTGTGACACAAAGGGATTTCGATGCTTGGCAAGGCGTGGCGAGGGTTGGTATGTTGGGCGTTTGTTTGCAGTACTCTTGAGATGGAAGTTGAGTCACGTTATTTACTCCTCTTAGTTCTGTAGTGTACGTACCTATACTGTACTCTCGATTCACCCACCTATTATTTTGTAACGGATACCAAGCAGGAGAAAGGAGTCAAGGAACTCTCATGAATTCATTCGAAAAACTCCCGCGGTATAAACTTGTCCATTGTCATCTTCATTCCAACACTGTCAAGCTAAGTCGATGAGATTTCTATCAATATTATGGAGGGATATAAATACATGTGATCCCAAAGACTCAGAGAAGACACTTGGTATTTAAGAAGCAAAACAGGTTCGAGAAATACCTAGAAGACGACTCGAGATTGCGCCCTACAGGCGTTAAACATCCGATACTTCGCCCTCGGATTTTTCATAACAATTTGCTTATTACAAGGTGATTTTAATGAATGATTGAGGATACATCACTTCCGCTGGTTTTCATGCTTCTTCCTTGATGGATTTTGAAATATACAACGACACCATTGCACACCGCCGGTGCTCATGTTATTTCTTTTTATCTTTAATTTTATTCTCCGTCAATTTTTTTACCAAGTCTGAGCACGTACGGTGACTGGAGTTGATATATAGTCATCCCTTCTATCTCATTTCCCAGTGAATAATCCTCCAAACTCTGTAGTAAGGTTTATCCTGATGTTTAACGAATTCACAGTTTTTAATAAAAAAAAAACTACCTAAAACAATATTGCATTTGTTAGTCATTTCTTACGTCTATTTTTTTTTCAAATTTTTTTCAAGCCAATTGAAATAAAAACACGTCTATTACCTCTCTCGTTGTTTAATAGTGATGACAATTTTTCAGTTGTCCTGGGGTGTTTGACAACTGACACACAGCAAGTACCACAGACAACGATACACGCGATAAAAGATGAAGACCACCCACGTGAGGCATATTTCAATGGTACAGCATCTCTGTGGTTGGCATCGACAGTCTCGGTGAATCGCCACAGTGGTTTGAGCTTCAGGACTTGTGATGGTGGAAGATTATTCTCCCAACGGTACAATGACGACAACATAAGTCTGGACGTCACCCCGGATGGCCTGATATTCACGGCAATTATTGAAAAACAAAAATACGAAGCCAAACTCAGCGCCAGACTCCTCAACAATGCATGGCACAATGTCAATCTATTCTTCAGACTGGGGAATCTCACCCTCACTGCAGCTGGCCATACCCAGGTAATTTATCATTATAGATATTAATTGATTTTTGTTTTATTTGGGTTCATTGGTATTGGAAATATTTTTCTTCTAGATTGTCGCTAATGCCACATATAATTCACCTATTCTCATGCTTTCTGACTACAACGTCAACGGCACGTTAATCGTCGGTGAAGGATTCAAGGGATGCATTCTCCAGGGACCCGGAATTCTCTTCAATAATTCAATCAATTATGGCGCTGTACTCGGTACCTGTCCGTCTGATAACAAAGGATGTAAGTTGTCATTCATTTGGTAATTAATGTTTTGCTGGTGAAAATTTTACGAGGTTTTAGGCAAAAATTTATCGGAATTTTGAATTATATAAT
>NW_011887744.1:1900524-1901649 GCF_000806365.1 Fopius arisanus | reverse complement strand
CTCCTCAACAATGCATGGCACAATGTCAATCTATTCTTCAGACTGGGGAATCTCACCCTCACTGCAGCTGGCCATACCCAGGTAATTTATCATTATAGATATTAATTGATTTTTGTTTTATTTGGGTTCATTGGTATTGGAAATATTTTTCTTCTAGATTGTCGCTAATGCCACATATAATTCACCTATTCTCATGCTTTCTGACTACAACGTCAACGGCACGTTAATCGTCGGTGAAGGATTCAAGGGATGCATTCTCCAGGGACCCGGAATTCTCTTCAATAATTCAATCAATTATGGCGCTGTACTCGGTACCTGTCCGTCTGATAACAAAGGATGTAAGTTGTCATTCATTTGGTAATTAATGTTTTGCTGGTGAAAATTTTACGAGGTTTTAGGCAAAAATTTATCGGAATTTTGAATTATATAATTTTTAATTAAATTTCAATTGAAAACGCTCCCTATACGTCTCCCGTTTATTCTGTAAATTCAAGAAAATTGGGGGTTTTGTGTTGAATGATTGATTTTTCAATGAAAGCTTGAATTTTCAATATGTTTATCGGTTTCAGTGCCATGTGGACCTGAAAATTGAGAATTACCGGAATTCTACAGAAGTTTCATGTTTTTTTTTCAGAAATTATCAAATTGAAAATAATTTTAATTCTATATGGCATTTAATGAAACAGTAAATGAATAAACTGTAGAATTTGCTTGTTTTTATTTAGAAATGTTTTGGTAGAAATCGGAAGTAGTGCGTTTTGTCTGAATACTGCAGAATGCATGGAGTGTTTCTTTTTTTTTTTCGTTTTTAACCAAGAGTATTCTAGGTGGACCGAATAGCCTTGCCGGTAGCCTCACAGCATCGACATCTGAGATGGATTATTGTCACCACGAACCGTGCATGATGCACGGAAAATGTGTATCGCGACAGGATCGTTACGAGTGCCAGTGTTACGCCCGATATTCTGGCAAAAACTGTCAGATTGATAATGGTAGATTATTTGTGTGCTTTGAACGATTGCACAGCGATAATGACTTTTTATGAGCTTTGTCATGCATGATCAAATTTTTTCACATCTAATTGCACTCTCTCACTGATTCTGTTTAAAATGCATTCTCAAGAGT
>NW_011887744.1:1892355-1894409 GCF_000806365.1 Fopius arisanus | reverse complement strand
CCAGGTGTAAATTACTCTCAAATCGTTTGGACTTGTTCGTAAGAAGTGAACAATTTTTTCAAGTGATTTTGCTGGTATTTCGGTTTTTATTTCGATGGGAATTCATGGAGCAAAGTTTTCTTCGCATTTCAATGGTTTTCTCACGTCCGACAATTCTCGAGGAAAAATGCTTATTGAACAATGATTTCAGGTTCTCCGTGCAAAAATAATCCCTGTAAAAATATGGGGACATGCAGCGAAGATGAAAAAGGTGATTACAGCTGCATTTGTCCATCGGGTTGGACAGGTCCCTTGTGTGATTCTCAATTAGGTGTTCGTTTTTGTGATGAAAATCCCTGCAAGAACAAGGGAGTCTGTCTCGTTCTCAGCGATATTGACTACAAATGTGATTGCACGCCAGGCTGGACCGGAAGAACATGTGAAATCGATATCAATGAGTGTGCATCAAATCCATGTAAGAATGGAGGAATTTGCATAGATGGAATGGACAATTACACCTGTAGATGTGAAAGCACAGGGTGAGTACTTAGTAAATACATCATTATTTCTCCACCTTTACCAATAATCAACCTGTCAATTCATCGATTTATTCTTCGTAGATACGAGGGTAAAAATTGTGAAGTGAATATTAACGAGTGTTTGAACAACAATCCGTGTTTGAACAAGGGAAAATGTTATGACAACTACGGTGGATACGTGTGCCACTGTCCAGAGGGTTTCGAGGGTCAAAATTGTGAATTAAATCTCAATGAGTGCTTGTCCAGCCCCTGCAAGAATGGAGGAACTTGTGTCGATGATGTTGGCACGTATCACTGCAATTGTATATCTGGATATGCTGGACATCACTGCGAACGTCGTAGTCTTTGTGAAAATGCGGCATGTCCGACGAACAGTATCTGCTTAGATATCAAGGGGGGACCACAGTGCGTGTGCAAACCCGGCTTCATGGGTAATCCACCTAATTGCACTATCAACTACTGCGCTAGTAATCCATGCGTCAATGGTGGCACGTGTACCAGCGATAACGATGGCTACAATTGTACCTGTCCGTCTGAATGGAAAGGTAAATGATGTATTCTTATTCCTTGGCTCTCCTTATCTGTGGATTTCCATTTTGCTTACAATTTTTAATAACTGTACAATTGTACATATACAATGTACATACTCCAGCATCACCACATCGGACTATGAAAAAGTTCAAAGTTGAAAGATTATGAAAATTTATCAATCACTTATTATAAATTCAAATTTCCAATTATTCGAAATTATATTCGAGAACAACACGCGTTTTGGAATAAAAAATTAAAGAACGAGTGTATTCATTTGGAAATGGTGTTCACGTGTTTAATAACCCGTGGAGTGAGTAACAGAGACTGTTTATAAACACTGACCTTGATTACATGTTCTGATATTGTTCGGCTTTTGTCTTGTCGCTTATTCATGCTGGCTTTTATCCATTTTTCATCATCAATCATGACAGGATCATCCTGTCACATTCCTGTATCTGACTGGTGCTCCGCTTGTTATAACGGTGGAACATGTGTTGAAACAATTCACGGTACCATGTGCCAATGTCCAAGATTCTGGAGTGGACCTCAGTGCAAGGAACCAGTGACGTGTCGTGACCTACCCTGTAGACAAGCAACGTCCTGTCATGATTACGTAAGTGTCTTTCGTGCATCATTCCATTCACCTCTCAACCATCGTTCGTCACATAATTATTATTTATAACTAGCCGGGAGGTTACTATTGTAACTGCGAGGCGGGTTGGACTGGCCCGGAATGTGCTGTTGATATCGACGAGTGCTCCAGTGATCCATGCCGCAACGGAGGGGTTTGCATCGATCAGATCAATTCATATTGGTGCCAATGTCTGCCTGGTGCTACTGGTAAAATCATATTGCATTGTTTTTGGCTTTATATGTTCTAACAAAATATTGTGCATTCCATTACATTACAATAATTCACTGGCGAGAGGATATTATTGTTTATTTATTTATTTACCACCCATATACAGCCGATTAGGCTTTTTAAATTGATTTCGAACCCCCCCC
>NW_011887744.1:1890593-1892150 GCF_000806365.1 Fopius arisanus | reverse complement strand
TTTTTTTTTTCAAACAGGTAAAAACTGTCACATCAACGTAGATGAGTGTTCATCACAGCCTTGTTTGAACGGCGGTACGTGCACAGACGGTAACAATGGTTACAAATGCAACTGCACCAAGGATTACATGGGTGATCACTGCGAACGGGAGTACGACGCTTGTGCAGTAAATCCTTGCGAGAACAACGGTAATTGTTCACTTCTATCTCGATCAAAACACGATTTTACATGTACCTGTCCCCGGGGCTTCGAGGGTACCCTGTGCGAAATAAATATTGACGATTGTCTCGGCGTAATTTGCCCAGGAGATAATCAAATTTGCGTCGATGGAATCGGTGGTTCCGAGTGTAAATGCAAAAAAGGATACAGAGAGCCAAATTGTACTCAAATAATCGACGAGTGCGTTAACAAACCATGCAAAAACGGCACCTGTATTGATTTAGCTGATAAGGGTTATCACTGCAACTGTTCACCAGGATTCACAGGTGTTCACTGCGATAGCGATATCAATGAGTGTGAATTGCTTGGTAATGCGTCTTGCAACAATGGTATTTGCGTAAATACATTGGGAAGTTACAATTGCTACTGCAGACCGGGATTTTCCGGTGATCACTGTGACGTTGACATTAATGAGTGCCTCTGTGGTCCTTGCAAAAATAATGCCACTTGCATTGACAAGATAAATGCATTCGAGTGTCTCTGTCCACCGGGCTACGGTGGCAAAACATGTCACGTTGATGTCAACGAATGCGAGAGCAATCCCTGCAAAAATAATGCAGCATGCATCGATCAAATAGCGGCTTACACTTGCGTATGCACTGCTGGTTTTACCGGTCAAAATTGTGAGACTAACATCGACGACTGCAAATCTCAGCCATGCCTCAATAACGGCAAATGCATCGATGGCATTAATAATTACACCTGCGACTGCTCGGAGACTGGCTTCGAGGGTATCCAGTGTGAAACAAATATCAACGAGTGCTTGTCCAATCCGTGCGTCAACGAGGGAATCTGTATGGACGACATTAAAACGTACAAGTGTCGATGCCATCCAGGCTATGCTGGTCAAAATTGTGAGATTGATATTAACGAGTGTGAGAGCTCACCCTGCCAGTACAATGGTACGTGTTTAGAGAGATCTAATAAGGAATTATATAAGAGTAATGCCAAAAATTTGCCAGCTATATTTACCCAAGAATTTAATTATGCTAATGCCAGTGGTTACGAGTGCCTCTGTGTTCAGGGATTGATTGGTAAAAATTGTGAAAAGAATATAAACGAGTGCGAGAGCAATCCGTGTTTAGCTGGCACTTGTAAGGATAGAATTGGTGGATATACGTGCGAGTGTGAGGAGGGATTTGAGGGTGATCACTGCCAGCATGATATAGACGAGTGCATGAGATATCAGCCGTGCATTCATGGAAGTTGTATCGATGGTAGGGCTGATTATTTTTGCAATTGTCAGCCGGAGTACGGGGGTAAAAATTGCTCAGTTAAACTCATCGGGTGTCAGGGTAATGCGTGTCAAAATGGTGGTACATGTTGGCCGTATTTGTT
>NW_011887744.1:1886681-1890583 GCF_000806365.1 Fopius arisanus | reverse complement strand
CCGTGCATTCATGGAAGTTGTATCGATGGTAGGGCTGATTATTTTTGCAATTGTCAGCCGGAGTACGGGGGTAAAAATTGCTCAGTTAAACTCATCGGGTGTCAGGGTAATGCGTGTCAAAATGGTGGTACATGTTGGCCGTATTTGTTGAATGATACAGAGCACAGATTCAATTGCACATGTCCAAATGGCTTTCACGGTGATATCTGTAATCACGTAACGACCATGTCTCTGAGCGGAAGTTCTTATGTCATGGTAAATACCAGTAGAGACGAGGGATATGACATTCAGTTCAGATTCAGAACAACATTACCCAGTGGATTGCTGGCAATGGGCAAAGGTACGACTTTTTATATTCTCGAATTAGTCAATGGTAAACTCAATTTACATTCCAGTATATTGAATAAGTGGGAAGGGGTGTTTATCGGCAGTGAATTGAATGATGCCAAGTGGCAGAGAGTATTTGTTACTATCAATGCAACGCATTTGGTACTCTCGGCAAATGACGAACAGACGATTTATCCAATTAATCTTAATGAGAGCCCGTCAGTTTCACCAACGACATTTCCAACAACTTACGTAGGAGGTACCATAAGGTATCTGCAAAAATTAGCCCATGGACCACATCTGTTTGTGGGATGTGTTGAAGATGTTGTTATAAATGGTGAATGGATTTACTCTGGAATGGAGTCGGACTCTGTTCTGATGGATCGAATTGAGGCATCGTGTCCCAGAGAAGAGCAGTGCTCACCGAATCCATGCAAGGCTGGAGGACACTGTACAGACAGGTGGAGAGACTTCTTCTGCGAATGTGAGCGTCCTTATCTCGGTCATACCTGTCAATATAACATGACAGCTGCCACATTTGGCTATGAAAACATAACAAATGGCTACGTAACCGTTAAAGTATCGGATTCAGCTAGAAGAGCTGTTAGAACAATTGTCGATATATCGATGTTCATAAGAACTCGTCAACAGCGTGGTGATATTTTCTATCTCGGTTCTGAGCCAAACACACCATCTCAGCAATCGCAACAAGAAAACACATACATCGCTGCTCAATTGGAGGGTGGTGAGCTCCTAATTAGAATGCAATTTAATGAAACAGAAGCGTATACCGTTGGCGGTGTAAAACTCAATGATGGAAATAATCATTTGATTCAGGTTATCCGAAATATGACTCTTGTTCAAGTGAAAATCAATGGGACCGAGTATTTTAGAAAGACTATTAGCACAACGGGAGCCCTCAATGTGACTGTGTTGTATCTAGGAGGATTTCCTCAAACATCGAGATACATCAGACAAGTCGAAACAACGAGACAGACTTCATCCTCGATGTCCGATATGCAGGTGATGCCCCAGGTTAACTTCAAAGGAGTCATTCAGGATGTACAGATTTCTAATGGCATTGATAGTATGGTCGTTGAATTTTATCCTCTCAGAGCGAAGGATATACCTAAACCAATTCAATTTGGTAATGTGTCATTTGATAATGAGAAAGTACTTGCTGGAGTTATTTCTGATAATGTCTGTGATAGTAATCCATGCTTTCACAATGGCACGTGTCACGTTACCTGGAACGATTTTTGGTGTCAGTGTCCAAGAGGCTACACTGGTAAAACTTGTCAAGAGATGGAATTCTGTCAGCTCCAGGACTGTCCCGCTGGCTCAAAATGTCAGAATTTGGATGGGGGATATGAATGTATTGCTAATGCAACGTTCAATGGTAATGACACGTTATTCACTTACGTTTATGAGAACCAGATGTTGAATAAAAATTACAGCGATGTGTCACAGGTGAATATCGAAACTATTGAAATCAATTACAGATCGAATTTAGGTGGCACTTTAATGCACATATCTCAGTTCTCCACTTCTGTCAAATCAGAATGGACAGATAGATATTTTAGTATATCAGTTTACAAAGATATTGTCACTGTTTCGTGGAGACTGTCAAGTGATCACAATCAGGACACTATGACATTTGGCAAGGAACAACCTGATGGCAATTGGACCTCAATTATTATTCGATTGAATAGTAATTCGTTGATATGTGGATACAAAAATGGAATAGATGAAGTGCCAATGGAGAGTGCCAGCTCGAGATTCAATTTTTCCGAGTGGTATGAATTGCTGGCATCTGGTACAGTGACACTCGGTGGCTCGTTCCCTAATTACTGGAACATTAACAGCTACATAACGGACAACAGCTCATTATCCAAAGGAATTAACGGTAATAGTGTTGATTTGATAACTGAAAGAAAATTTGTACTTACAACACCAGTGCCAATGCAGGAAATAATATCAGGTGGATCGTTCAAGGGATGTCTTGGTGAAGTTAGAATAGGCCAAATGCTCCTCCACTATTTCACTTTTGATCAAGTATATGGAAATGCTAATTTCACACCAGTGGAGTATCTATCACTGCAAATTGATAACAACAATAACAACACGATGAATGAAAATAAAAGCAGTAACATCGGGTGTCGATTGTGTTTTGAATATGATTGCCAGAACAGCGGCCACTGTCTGGACGAATTAAACAGTTACATCTGTAATTGTCCAGCTGGTTATACCCAGGACGACTGCTCAGAGGATATTGATGAATGTCTCGATAATAATTGCCAGAATAATTCAACCTGTGTCGATGGAATAGCCAATCACACGTGTATCTGTAACAAAGGCTGGCAGGGTTGGCTCTGCGATAATGACATCAATGAATGCGTTACAAACAGTCCATGCCAGCACGATGGAGTCTGTGTAAATCTGCCAGGCTCATTCAGGTGCGAATGTCCAGATCAATTCACTGGTGATCTCTGTCAAGACTTCAGACTCATAACGTGTGAGAATAATCCATGCAAAAATGGCTCAACTTGTACTGATATTGTTAATAAAAAAACCGGTGATAATTTCACGTGCACTTGCATGCCAGGATATGAGGATACCCTCTGCGAGACACCTTATTGTATTGCTAACAATTGTCAAAATGGTGGCAGATGTGATTTCTTATATCAGGCGCCACAGTGCACCTGTCCCTTAGGCTTCACTGGGGCATATTGCGAGATAAATATTGATGATTGCGCTGTCGATTCCGAGGGTAATGTACCGTGTAAAAATGATGGGTTGTGCATTGATGGGATAAATAGCTTCAGTTGTAATTGCACTGGTACTGGTTATACTGGAGCTGATTGCAGTATTGATGTTGATGAATGCGCATCAAGGAGTACAGACTGTGGATATGGTAGATGTGTTAATCTTCGAGGTAGATATCAGTGTGATTGTGAAATAGGATTTTGCGGAGCTGATTGTAAAATGCTTGATCCATGTAACGAGGATATGTGCATGAATGGTGGTACGTGTGTGTGTAATGAAAATAGCGGATACGTTTGTCAATGTGTCGATGGATATATTGGGCAGAATTGTACCGAGTCAGAGCATCTGTTGGGCAGTCCAGCGTTGGGTATTGCTGTTATTGTCGGTCCAATTGTAGCTATTTTATTGCTCATTGCTATTGGCTCTTTAACGGCATTCTTTATGATGGCTAGGAAAAAAAGGGCTACCAGGGGAACGTATAGTCCTAGTGCACAAGAATTTAGCAATCCGAGGGTAGAGATGGATAACGTTATGAAACCACCGCCTGAAGAGAGATTGATATAAATTTTATTCGATTCAATTCCATCGAAACATGTGCGCTATGTTATTTTTGGCCAGTTGAAATTACTTATTCGTTACTTTATAATCGAATTAATGTATTAATCATTGTTTTCCCCGTGTCTGTTGATACTCAATGGTATTGTAGTTTTTTTTTCATTTTTGTTGTTTGTCCGACTAGTCGAAAGTCCTGCTCATCTGTAAGACACGGTGTAATTCTATCTTTTTTCAATGTCATTAAGAATTTTTTT
>NW_011887744.1:1881455-1884896 GCF_000806365.1 Fopius arisanus | reverse complement strand
ATGTACGCTGTCATCGGATTTGAATTCACATTTCGACCTGTCAACCTTATTTTCCGAGTACATCCTTTCGCGAGTGAGATGTTCAAAGACCCAATGAGCTGTCCTATTTCTCCTATCATATGACAATACAAAGTCATCAAATGATCTCACATTGTCAAGTCCAGGAAATCCATATTTCATAATCTACATTGTTAGGAAAGAGTTAAAGACGAAAAAATCGCAAGTATTTATCAATCATTGAATATTGGTTATGAAAATTACCTCTGAAACTCTTGAAGATGATAATTTATTTCCCATATTCAGTTGATTATCAGCTGGAATAATGGGTGATGCTGCCGAAACGGTTCCGAAAATTGGCAAACCGGGCAATCGTTTCAGATTTAAATGACCGTATGCATTGTTTTCTTCTTCAAATCCCAGTCGTTGACAACGTTCATAATATTGTCCTGCATACCAACCGGTAAAACCAGTACCAGCAAGTGCTGATATTTTTAGGGCTAGATGGATAGTATTCTTCATTATGGAATTAACATAGTTCAAATTCTCCTAAAAAATTAAACACTACCAACAGAATTGGAGATCTTTTTCCCACGAAATGGAGCACGTGTCATGAGTATTGTTCGATTTGGCCAGTTAGTATCGATATTATCGATAGTATCGTTTCGATATTAGGTATCGAGTTACACTCGAGATATGAAGAAATTGAATAAATCGGAAGACATTAAATACAGTGCATTTAATTAAAAAAAGGAAATGCTGGAATAAATTTCTATTCTAAAATTATGAAAGTACAAAAATATAGCAAAAATACATGTATTCGCAGAGAAACAATAAATTATCTATGTTCATGGAAATTTTACGGTTTGAATTGACTCAATTCAAATGTTTTCTTCATCTGAAACATTGGCGAGGAGTGTTTCATGGCCAGGAAGCATTTTTGGATCAAAAGTGTTCTCGAAGCACCTCTTGAAAATAGTTTTGGCTCTTTTGGCCGGTGGTGGAGGCGAGTCTGGTACGGTATCGTCATTCTCATTGTCATCCTGAGAATCTCTGTGACGACGTTCCAATGGATTGGGAAATAAGGATGTTCTTCTAGGTATTGCACTACCTGAGGACTGAACAGTGGAAATTGTCGATATCCTTTGAGATTTAGCAGTTGAAACTCCATTGCTGGTGGTTCTTGAATCAATACTCGTTGATCTAATTGCTGAAATCAGCTCAGGTTCATCAATAATCGAATTGCCTGGATTTTTATCTCTCTGATGGACTAATGCCAAAATATTGCCAAAAGTCTCTGCAGTCTTGGTTGATCGTTCAATATTATTTGCTTTTTTCTTCTGGGCAGTTTGCTTCTTCGATTTTGCGGCGGTCCTCTTCTTGGATGTCTGCCTTTTATCTCGAATTGTGGTATCAGGTGGGTACTGATTCTCCGGATCAAGTGTTGAGAGGACTAGATGGGCCTCGAATGCTGCACTTTTCAACAGGAATATCACTGGTTTTCCAGCGCTTTCAAAATGAATCCTGAGCTGAGTACCTACCATCTCTGCAAACGTCAATATAGCTCTTACTTCCTTCAAACAAAATGTTAAGCAAGCAGCTTTATCAATTTTGTAGGATGTAAATTCACCAATTGCCAAGGCCAGCTGAGTCCTCGTCGCATTTGTACTACCTGCAGTCATAAACAATATCAATTAAATTAATTCCTCCATTCTCTTTTCATATTCATTATCTTTTTAACTCACTAGAGGTGTCATCGATGTAATTTCTCATCAACATTTTATCAGCACTAACGTCCAGTGTAATTTCAATGAGATTCTGTTGAAAGTTGTGGAGAGCATTTCCGAGAATACTTGGATGAGCAATAATTTGGTTGGAGGCTGTGTCTGTGTCATATGACGCCTGAAACCCAATCGAGATTAATCCCTCTGTACAAATTGGAGAAGAAAATTATTTGTGTTCATTCGATACCTGTAATGCTTCGCAGTCGATGATGGGTAATAAAAATCTCTTGGTGACGCTGTTTTTGTACTTCAAGATTATCATCAGTTTAATAGCATTTGGATGCAGCCTGATCTGGCAACTCTCAATCAATTTATCTAATACACCCGGGGTCTTGAAGACAGCCATTGCAGCCTAAATCATTCAAAAATCAAAAAAATCAATGAAACATTGAAATTTCACAATAGCCGAGGTTCGCAAATAAATTATTAACATATTTATCAGTTACTTACTCGCATGGGGACTTTACACTTGAGTGCATCATTGTCACTGAGATTTCCATAATTATAATGCGTAAAAAAGTGTTCTCCAAAAGTGAAATCACAATAAGCTGAGTTAGCCATGCTTACTGAACGAAATGACAGGCTTCTCTCCTGTGGCATAACATACATCTCCTCTCCAATTTTTGCTAAAGCATGAAAAGCTCTCGCCATAACTATAAAAAAAAACATTAACAAATTCCATGAGAGTGATTTCAGATAATTTTCAATGCAAAAAATCATTGAGTACAACATAACCCATACATTACAGTACATACCTTTCACATTGGCGCACGGTATGACACATTTCATTATTACACGATATAATTCTCAGCAATGAAATTAGATTTATATATTATTCAGCAGACGTGTTTTATTTTATTCCACAGTCTGAATTATTTCCCGCTCTTTCTGTCACTGTCACTGTGTCAAACTTGACAGGACATGATCGACTCCATTGGGCTGTTACACATCGTGCAATAATAATCATAGCAACAATAACAATGAACAACTGTAATGGCTGACAATGCAACGCCCGGCGATGATCCACGATCAATATGTCAAATTAATGTATTTGTTTAATTATTATTGATTATATCGATGTCCACGAAATTTTATAATAATTAAACAGGCTGCAGAATAAAAATATCTTGCAATAATGACTGCCGGGGTGAGTATTAATTGGTTATGAGTGGCATCGGGAACGTATTATGAAATATCGTGATATTTTTATGAACAGAAATTATTCAGCAGGAGTGATTTTGAAGTAGATAAATTGATAGAAGGTCCGGAAGATGGAAATGTTTCTTTAGAGAGTCCTCCTCAAGTACTCAAGGTTGTTCAATATACACTCACCAGTATTATCGTAATTATTCTTTTATCGATATGCATTCGATTAATCTATAAAGATAATCTCCTAAAAAGTGGGATCGATGCTGGTAAGTTCAATTCTTCCGATTAAGAACAATCCTTGGCAAGAGTTGAAATAATTATCAATTGATTTTTTTTTCGCAGTAATGATGGCATCTCTCTACTACATGATGATCCTGATATGTGGCTTTATCATTCGAACATGTAATTTTTTATCAGAAATTCAATTCGCCAAAACGCATTATGAAAATGGAATCACGAGCGTTTTGAAGGCCACCTTTGAAATAAATGGACAGTCCATTTTTCTGATGGT
>NW_011887744.1:1783913-1880655 GCF_000806365.1 Fopius arisanus | reverse complement strand
GTCAGGCGATGGGCCATCGGCCAGTTTATGTGATAACTGAAGGGGCAACCCCGATGATGACTTTCTGGGAGATTCTGATTCATGACCATGAGCAGACGGGTGAGTTCAGTGGCTAAGTGAAATAAGTCTTAACATAGTAATTAGTAATTAACATAAATTCATGATTTTGTCCTGCAGCGACGTACAAGCAGAATAGAATGCAAATAGTTGCTTCATTTTACAAAACCCTTCAACAGTTGATTGACAATGATCCTGAGTGTCGAGATGTTTGCGAATTAGTTTATTATAAAGGTATTTACAAAAAAATTTCCAATGCTCCATTGGAGATGAAAAAAAAAATGTATAATTCTCTCTCATATTTCAGATTATGAAAAGGGAAAGAAAATTAATGTTGCGGAAATACTTCTCGGAAGGATCCAAGCACAAGCCGCGATGTTCTAATTAGTTATTTCATTCCATTAACGTTTTCCTTATTTTTTACACATTGTAATCAGCATTTGTCTTTGTTTTCTTGAAAAATAAAATGTACGAAGAAGGAATATGGGTGAATTCAATAGATTCACAGAATCTAAAATGAGAAAAATCTATCTTATTTAATGAGAAGTCACGTGTATCACGTGTTCTTGTCTTTTATTTTCCATTATTATCATTTCATGGTTTTTTTTTGTCTGAGTTGTTTCATGTTTTTTTAATTCATCTTATTGCTTGATAATGACACATAGTGAGCAGAGTGTCTCCGAAACTCGCCCATACTTCATGCATGCATGTTAAAATTCAGTTACAATGTTGGTTTAAGGTCGGATGTTGCTCTTATTCTTTACAGGTGGTCCATGGATTTTGTTGAATTTATGAGACACACTTTGAATTTTTCTATTACTTCCATTCATCGAGCTATTTAGGGATCCGAGTATATCTAGGTGCGTTACGAAAACAACATCGTATAATGACTAATTTAAAAAATTTGACTCTTCATCCCTCTCATTCTTTATAATATTGGAGTTGATTTCTATTGATTGTTATAATTTTTCCGTCCCTCTCACGACTGACATTTGGATCTATTTATAAAAATTGAATTCATTTCTTGCATTACAAAATAATAGCATCAATTTTTTCCCTCATATTGTGCATTCTTGGATGAGAAAATTATTTCATCACTCATAAAACTAAATTCAATGGACGATGGATTATCAAAATAATCAGTTACTCAAAGTTTCCAGTGAAAATCAGAACCAATAGATTTTCCCTCAAGTTCTTTCTTTATTCGTATAATAAAGATGGAAAATTGGTGAAGCGAGATCAGTAAAAGTTTTCAATTTTTTAAAATATCGATTCATCTAAAAAAAATATCAATTTTAGCGCAAAATGTCAAAAGATATTATTTACCGAAGATTCAATGAGCTACAAAAAATGTATTCAAATTTTTTCTCGGCGAGTTTGTAATTTTCGAGATAAATCGATAATTATGAAAAATATTGAATTCCACCTATGTCACTTCAACGGGCAACGAAGAGTGATGTAATTTTGAGAATTAAAAAGAGGATCAAAATATTCCAGGAAAAATTGAAAGCACATAACAAATGCATCACAGGAATTAAGCCACAATAAACACGAAATCGTGAAAATGTGCGCGAGTAAGTGTTGCACAATGTGACATCAATCCCATCATCTTAATCTATCTATTAACATAATGAACATTTGCGTGTCCAGCCACCGGCATGAGATCAATACTGTGGGAAAACGAAGAAAATAATATATTTATATAAATATACTACTAAATACAAGCCCCCAAGAGTAGTGCAATAATTCAATCTGCAAAAAAAAAAATATAACAGTCTTTGCTGCTGCTTTCACTGATAAAATCATTAAATCTAATTGAAAAGAAATTGATCAAATAAGTGGTTGTGATTTAGTAATGTGTAATCATTACAAAAATTAAAAAATAAAAAAAAACGTCTGAGAAACGAAATGAAATTTGTATTCTTCAGGATTTTTAAACAATGATAATTCAACCCCTCGTGTTACTTGTGCTCTCATCATTGAAAAGAGAAATTATCAGCAATCGAGAAAATATAAAAAAAAAAGTACTTAGAACAAAATTTCTAACGAGCCTCTAGTTTAAACGTAATAGAAGTCATCGTAATGTTAACAATATCACACACATACACCCTCGTGTATGTTCAACTTAATTTTCCAGTTAAATTTTTTTATCATCGATTATTGACTTCACGATATGTGTATTATGTAATTATCCTTAATAGTCGAAAGTGTATCGTAAAAGCGAAAAATAATAACAACAAAATAGTAAATTTAATTGACTACTCAGTCGCCTAGATAAATTAAGAGAAAAAAAAAATAGTACATCATTCCAAATCAGGTACATTATTTACATTGTTAATTTAAACAATTTTCTCGTTTGTTCGTTAAAACGCTCAAGTTATGATGGACATCAACCCATTCATTAATGCACTCATCTGTCTAGTTTATTTAAGTTAGCAGTATGATGAGATTATGATGTTTCTGGCATTAGGATTATATTATTAAACAACCCTTGTATCACCGTGACTACGACACGCAAATATTACTATTATTACGACGCTTCATTCAATCTCTCACTTTTCTTGCATTAATTTTCGTAATCACTTCCTCGTTTGCACAAAATTATTGAAACAATGGATTATGATGTACATTTGTTCGTCCGACAATTTTTCAGAGGACAAATGGATTTCAGTTTCTCATACTTCCATCAACTAAATATATATTTTTATGGATTTTCAAGAATTGAAGAAGAACACTCGCGGGATAGAACTGAGGACGTCGGAAAAATACGTTCACTCGGAAGCCCGAATATCTTAACGGAAGGAATCAATTGAGAATTCATTCAAGTACCAAAATACATTAATAATTCATTGTTATTTGTGCTCCCAGAACTGCTCCGAATGACTAGTCAGTGATCATACACTCTCCTTCTATGAATAAAAAAAAATATACATACACATACTATATACAGTAGACTCCTGTTATAATCGCGTCCATGGGGCTGTAGAGCAAGTGAATTCTGATAATTCGAGTATATGCAACTAAAACTACCCCCCGTAAATTCCAGTACGAAAGAAATTGATTTTTCGACTGTATTTTTCACATTTTATTTTTTTTTTCATTTAATTCCTCAATGAACGGAACAATGAATTGTTTACATCTTCGAACCCGGAGGTATGTGGTAGAATGGACGAACCGAAAGATACGAGAAAAAAAAATTGAGAAGAGTTGCGACTATAACGGGATTCTACTGTACATGTATATATATATATTCTTTGTTTTTTTTTAGTTTTATATCACGAGTACGATAGGTATATACAATCGTATGGTTTTCTTGAATGAAAAAAAAAATATCATCCTACTCAGTGATGATAATACAAAATGATTTTCGATCGAATCCAGAATTCGATGACCAAAAAAAAAAATTTATCTCGCTCTGTGAAAATTTTTCATATGTACCTGCAGTTTTACAGAGTGTCATAAATCAGACTCGTTTTCTTAAAAAAAAAAACATGAGAAGATATAAATAAAAGGATGAATGAATTTCCTAGGGATAAATTGCTAGTAACAATAAGATGTAATGATTGATGAAACATGCTTGCGTGGAGTAAGTGGGCGTGTTTGTTATTGGAAAATAGTTCTTGTCATGGATATTGAAAGAAATACGCAATGAAAAAACAAAACCTATAACAGAAGAAAAAACCAGAAAAAAAGAGATTTTCAAGCTTCCGTAGACGCAACAAGTGATCCTTTGGGAGTGTACGCAGTGGCATTTGGATCGAGATTTGACACGGTACATCCGGGACAGGGACTATCAGTGGCACCAAGTTTTGTACTGCCAACACGTACATCATTACCCAATCGTAATTTAGACGTAGAACATGTTGATGTCTGTCCAAAAGTATCCTGTGGCATAACAGCAAGATCCTGGGCTATTTTAGCCTTCAATATTTCGATTTCTTTCTCCTGAGATCTGATGAGACTCTCACGTATCTCAAGCTGACGTTTAGCCTCACCCAGGGCTGAGAATAAATCGAGTTTGATTCTTGTTTCAGCACTGAGACTATTCTCGAGATGTGTATTTTTCTCCTGCAATGAGCTCAATGCACCAATAATAATATCAGTCTCACCATGACTGTCTTTGCAGTGATTCAACTCCTTCTCAAGTGTCAAATATCTCTCATCTTTGACTTTGAGCTCACGCCTCAGACTCTTAAGATCCTGTTCCATTTGTGCCCGACGTGTTTTGCATGCATCAGTGCATTCTTGCCTGATTAATGGTGGAGGAGGCGGTGGTATGGATGATCTGGCTTCCTCAGCCACTCTTCTCGCACGTCTCTCTGAAACAAGTGATGCTTCACACGCTGTTCTCTGTCTACGCTCCTCAGCTATCCTTCTCTCAAGCGAGGACATTGTTTGTTTATCCAATTGCCTGGCGGTCATCAAATTCTGAAGTTTGCCCTGCAATTGGTCATTGTCATGTTGCAATTGCTGCATATCCCCCTTGGACTGTCTCTCACCATTTAATAATGTATTAACTTGTGATCTCAACTCCTGCTCCATTTGTCTACTCGATTGCAAATCACTTTTCAATTTTTTTATATCCGACTCTAATTTACGACATATTAATAACCTCTGACAGTATTCATCCTGTTGTTTCTGTTGTTGTTGTTGCTGTTGCTGTTGCTGCTGTTCGCTATCTGATAATATATTTTTTGCTTGCCTACCTCTGCGCTCTCGTTGATTATTCACTGAATTTGAATCTCGATTTTCCTTTACACTATTATTATTCCATTTTCCACAATTAGTCGTTCCATTAGATTGTGCTTTAACTGACGAATGCGATGTATTACACTTTGCTGTTTTGTCTTTCTCCATTTCACTGGCATCGTAATCATTGACTGACGTGATACGTTCAATAAATTGTACATCACTCTGTTGTACACTTGTACCATTACTGTGCACAAATCTCTTATCATTTTTCTCTGACGTTTGATTCGATGATTGGGCCGAATTGTGCTTCTGTTGGTCCTCCTGTTTCTCACCTTTGTCCAGGGATTTTCTGTGATTATTCTTCGTAGATATACTCTGTGATTGTAACGGGTTAAGTGTCTGCATGTGAGATGTATCATTCGAAATGTTACCATTTTGTAGACTCGTTTCTGCCGAACATGTGCCACTATTTCCTGTTTCAACACAGAATAATAACAATTTGTTTATTCAATTTTTAATTAAAAATTACAAAAATCTAATGACAATGACGGAAATGATGAGATATGAGGAATAAATACCTCTACTTTTTTCTGGGCTTGGATTATATTGGCTGTTCTGTTTGTTTGGCTGGGATTTGGAATTCGTCTCGGCAGTTACAAGCTGTGGTTGTAACTGCGTCTGTAATTGTGTTGTACCTGCTGTCTGCTGTTCAACCGGCAGTGCTTTTTGAAGCAACTGCAGGTAAAATTCATTCTCCTTCGCCACATCTTTTTGCTTTCTCTGAATAAAATCATTTTATTTTAAATCCAATAAATACAAGCAACAAGTGAGGTGTTGAGATATCGCTCAACTCACCTGTCTCATTCTGTAGCCAACGTAGCTTTTGAAACCAAAGCCCAATGTAACAACAGGATAACCAATGCTGCAAACAAATATTTTGGCATTTGAAAACTTTTCCGGGTTACGTGAAAATTCAATATTAGTCATGCCATGCAAATTGAATTTCCCAGTTTACGAGATGAATTAATAACAAAATAAAGGAGCTGTAAAATCTGAAAAGAAAAAAAATGGACAATTGATTGAAAAAATGTGAGTACGCACCAGTGAGCGGCAAACGGCCTACATAGATCCAAATGAAACGGCATGTGACGTAAATCTCGCAATCTCACAACAGCCTCTATGTAGAGAAATAGTAGCCACAGCATCACAGTCGGTAAACAAACGCCTTTATCTTGAAAATAATAACAAGCTTAATTTTTCGTTTGTTGTTCTCTGGTTAATGTACTTACCCGTGTGCCAGACGTATTGAACCCAAACGTAAGTACTGGCAGCAAAGAATAACCAGTGTACAGGAATAAAAAAGAAACAAATCATATCGGATGTGAGTGCGATGCAAATAAAGAAGACTGAAAAGGCCTGAAAAAAAAAATGCATTTGATATAATAATTATTAATTAGTAATTCGTCATTATCCTGGGCGTGAAAAAAAAACTAAATAATGACCCATTGAATCACTGAGCTGACACTGTTACTTGAGGGTTATATTTTTACCCACGGAATGAGCTGTGAGAGCTTGAAAAATCTACATGCAATCACTCTAGTGCATCTAGTACAACGCCTCTGTGAATAGACAGGGGGCCTAAGATCACATGGGTCAGCCAATGTACTTTAAAAAGAGTGATCTATTAAAAGATTGTTAACGTGTTCAAAAAAAAAAACACTTACCAAGCCTTGGTATTTAAATGAATCGTAAACACTTCTCAAGAGGAGCCAGAATGGCCACAGAAATTCAAAACGAAACTCTAAAATGAAGTCTGCTAAAATCACCATGGCCCATAGCATTAAAATCTTGAGATACAGGAGTGTGCTGCAACAGAAAAATCATTCATTCATCATTTTGCCTATCGAAAAATCCTTTATCATAAAAGAAGGTGAAGTAAAACGGACTACAATTTGAGAAAAACAATGATACCATCATCAATAACTGAAAGACATTTTATAATTTAAAAAAATAGGCTGAAAGCTGCATCTTAGCACACGTTCTCCCCTTTTTTATTCTCAAGTCGATAAAGTACACCAATGACTTTTCCAACTGCATCAGCCTTTTGGGGGATGCAACAGTTTGTGAGAGACTTATTCTAAAAGATTTGGAAGCAAGATTTATTTGATATCCGGACAGGATTGCATAAAATCCTCGAAATGCGCGATAATCTTTTGTTTTTTATTTAACAGTGGATGAAAAATTTTGTTGGTTATAATGGATCATAGATAATGAACAGAAGACACATTAAATACCGGGGAAACAACTCACTTTCCGTATATTCCTTCAGTAATCTTGTTACGTTTCAAGGGCCTCCGGAGCTTGCCGCACTCGGCATTTCTTCTCTTCATATTCCTCGGCACTTTTTATTACAACCTACCCAGCGTGACGGTCTTCAGAGACTGAAAAAAAAAGTCACCGTGTCGAATTAAACACACAAGAGGAAAAAATGTAAACATTCGAATAAAATCAGAGACAACTCACACTTATATTATCATGTATTATAATAATTCTTTTTGGTTTACCTTTTTAAAGGGAATTGGTGGTTATTCGATTGGAGCTGTAGCTTATCGTTTGTATCTGCCGTTTGTTTGACGTTTGCACGGTTGATTATCGATTTTCACAGTGAATATTAATCAAGTGGGCACAATAATGATGATAAAAATAAAAGATAAAAACAATAACAACTATGAATTAGTGTCTGCTCGGAGTCAGTTTGGTACCATGTATTCTCTTTTGTTGTCATTCGTCTGAGGACAGATTCGAGGTCTCACAGCGATTTACCAAGCAGCTGATTGGTCCATCGTGAGACATGGCGCTTAATAAACTTATAACGATCCTCTTGCAATATCATTCCACATTAACATTCCTCCAATTTGTAAAAATTGATAAGTAGACGATTGAGTGCCGCTAAACAGTCACAATAACTCAGGTATGTCAAGTGATTTTTTCATTCACCAAATCCAAGATTATCGACAGAGGGACTTCACCTCTCGCATTTTTTTTTTCTTGTTTATTTTTCTACCAATGTAATTACGATGGGAGCACATAAATAGCGCACACACGTGTTTTATCCACCTCCTCGATTCGTTATGATTGAATAATTTTTTATTCACTCGCGATAACTTTATCCACCGAAGTGGCACCGTTAAACACATAAAAACACTCCACCTGATCTACAAATACCCTCAAAACACGTTAGGACATGCTCACGAGCTCCCACAACTACTCAATTAGCCTCTGTTTTCAATACTAAATACACGTTAAAAACCTCCAGGTCTTCATCGATCGTACGAATATTCTCTCGTTCCTGGTTGTTCCGTCGTTCGATGGCGCTACCAATGGCGTCTTCTCCTTCTGCTCTCTCTCTTCTCTCTCTCAAATTATTATATGTGTGAGAGCGATGGATTTTCCATGTGTAAGTTACCCTTTGAGACTTTGAGGTATCACATCCAGGAACCTGCTACCACCAGCTGCGCCAGCTGGGACCAATGCACTTGCGCACTGTCACATTTATTTGTCTCAGTCATTTCAATAAGGGAAAAAAACTCAATTCCGAAGATTTTCTCTTCAAATTTTCATTTTCACTTCCCAATTCAAACTGAATATATCAGTTTTCCCCTGTTCTCATTTTGTTACCCTTTTTTATTAGCGGAAATAAACTACTTATGTTATTTTTTAATTATATAAATTATTCATTAGTTTCGCAAGTTCATTACCTTTTATTATATTCATCAACAGGAAAAATCCTTTCTTCTGATAGGAGAACGGGCTTTTTATGCGATTAATGACTTTTGATTAATCTTTCGAAACGTCGATCAAATTCAAATTCAAATTTTCCCGCGGGTCGGAGTAGCATCTAGCGGGTTTTTAATGAACTATCTTCAATTTGAAAAGTATATCTGTAACTCTGAGCTCTTCGATGCCTCAGATTCCACTGACTGGAATTTTTGACGAGCTGATTTCAAAGCCTCCGACTGCTAATTATTTGTGTTTCAACGAATTAACAGTTATTAAAAATATCTTCACAAATTTGTCAGTGATGTTTACTTGATTTACTTCAATAATAATTTAATATCGTACTTACCGTTTTGGGCGGAGATGGATTATCTGGAAAATATAATTTACTCCGAAATTTGGACTGCTAGTTACTCCGGAAATTAATATTTTTGTCCAATAATTGTTAGCTAGCACCGTAGCGGTTGTCAACAACTAGAGCGCTAGCTAACAATTATCGGAAAAATCGATTAATTGGTGGAGTAATTAGGAGTGCCAATTTTGGAGTAAATCATCTTTTCCAGGCAATCCAACCGGGCTTTAATTCCAATTTCAAAATGCGGCACTCCAGCGTAGTCAATCACTTGTTTATACACGCACTCGCGATTTATCTGATGGAGCCATATCTACTGGCATCTCGACATCATCTGATCGAGAGATAAAATCATCTCGAAAATTCAAACGCCCGAACCGACCACGAAAATTCCACGGAACGGATACGATATATTAATAAATAAATTTCACTCACCGGCGTTGGATGAAAATAAGTCCGCTTTGCATTTTCACCTTTCGAACAACTTACCTTAACTGTAAACATAAAAAAAACAAATTGTTAATGAAATTTCGACAAAATAATTTTTTTACTGCAAAGGCGATTTTTAATTTTGATTTGACAGTTTTTATTTTAAATTATTATTTAAAATTATTTATTATTTTTTATTTTAATTTTTCTTATTTTATTGGAGAGTTAATTGAATAAGTGAAAATTGTTTGTAATGTAAGCATTGAATATATCAAGAATCAGGAATGAAAAAAATGACATGAAAATAAAATGAAAATGATGCTTCAAGGTCATAAAAAAAATGCATACGAAACTCACCTTGCAGTCGGTTGCAAGATTCCCTCCAATCCTGATGATCTCTATGTGATTCTGACGCCAAAGGTTGAAGCTCACGGCTTGGAAGCACTAGCACTCGAGACAGTTCAAAAATTCACTAATCACTCACCACACAACCAAGAATGTTTTATCAACTCAAAATCCACAAAGATCAATAAAATAATATCAAAGATCAAATAATATTTTTAATCATTCAAAATAAGATGAATGAGAAAAGTAATCCTTCGAATCTAATTCGCACTCTCACTTCAGTCCGTATCTAAACACACACGAAACAATTCCGAGAAATGGACAAAGGAATTTTTGTAAACACAATGACGCCGGGCGGCCGTTCGGCAATACCGAAGTTCAGTGTAACAAACGAAAAATCTCAATCACTCAAAATGCTCTGATAAACTGTTTAAAAAATTATTTCACATCCCAAAATCACTTGCACTGAGTCCCGCACTTTGTATTTTCAATGTTGACAGGCGGTGCCGGTTTTCTGCACTTACTAGGACCCCGATGTTAACGAATTTTCACTACGCGACATGCAACCGACCGTTCCACGCACTGCCGCCGAACGACTGACTCCCCACTCAAAATGACGGGGCGTTGGAGGCAGCGCTCGAGTGGGGGGTCCCCCCCGGCGAGACTCCGCGCATGCGCACAGAACAGCGCGGGCAGTCTCAATTTGACGAGATAAGATAATTGCGAAAATTCTGAACCTAATAAATAATTCTCTCTTTAAATTCTACTGACTAATTCATTAACGGAATATTTCAAACCAATATTTAATCCATCCCGTTTCATTGCCCCTCGTTCTCACGATGATAACTTGTTTATTAATCACACTATATTAATAATTATATTATATTAATAATTTTGAATACACTAGTGCCCTCTAATAACCCATTTAAATTCAAACCTCCACTTGACTTCGGTTCCCGCCTCTTGGGGTTTTCACCAGTAGTAGATCAGAAGAAAGACTTCAGTCAACGAATTACGCATACGCCAGTTACATCGTATTTCTGCCTGTTCTAGCGTAGACTGGAATAATTTCGATTTTTTAATTCTAAACAATTAATTCACCCTGATTATTGATTACTTGGAGTGGAGGTGTTAATAAAGCAGGTATGTAGGGACTTGGAAGGGCTTTTGGGTGGCATTCGGCAGCTGTCAATCGGTGGAGAATTTTTTTAACACCTCTGGTCAGCGTCGGCAGTCATTCAGTTTAACCTAATCATCAAGTGCACGCGATACACGTTCACTTCCCTGGATTTCGTCATTGTAAATAATTTGTTGTTTTTTTTTTATTTCACAACATTTGGGCTTCTCTATTATTATTATCATTCATTTTTGTTGTCAGAAAATTGGAAAATTCTTGGGGAGAAAGTTTTCGTGGATTTTTTCAGCTCATTTGGGACTAAATTCGGAGGTTAGGATCCAGTTGCTCTGAAAATTCAGTCAGATCGACAGGTTATTCTGAATGGATGTGGAATGGGTGAAGAGTGTGGGGAGTGAATGAGGATTAGGTGAATTTGTTGGACGAAAATCTACGGGATATTCGTTTCATTTTTCAGGGTTGGGGTTTTTTTTTTTTCGTGGTTGTTTACGATCGATTGTTGATGTTGATTATTCAATGTTTATTTGCAGGTAATAATGGCCACTGTTGAATCATTGGCTGAGGCAACGGACGTGGTGCAGATACTGCGACAATGGGAGGAAGATCACACATCACCAACTTATGATCCCATTCCTACACTACAGAGATTAGCCGAGATCATAGAAGTCGAGACTGAGAACTACCTCAAGATGGATCCAGATCCATTCGATGAGAGACACCCATCGCGAACTGATCCTGAGTGTAATTTCGGTCATATACTCAAGGTTTTATTTCGTAAGGACAATTTTATGACCAAGGTAAATATTTCTAATAAAAAAAAGTATTTTTTTCCCATACGTCACAGTCGTGGCAAAATAGTGAGAACTATGAGGAAATCAATTGCAGATATGTTATGAAGTATGAAATTATCTTGACACTTGACAATTGAAGATATCTCAGATATACTTTAGAATATTCTCGTTCCCCTATAATTACTCGAAATTGTCCCCAGCTGATAAACGACTACCTCCGAGATACCTATTGGTCTCGCGCCGGAATCCAAGGTCGGGACGTTCGCAAATTGAACATAGCAGCCTGCAGATTGATGCTGGACATCCTCCCAGGACTAGAAACCTCTGCAGTATTTCAACCTGACATGGATGGCTTGATCCACCGTCTCTTCACCTGGGCAGAAAAATCAGTAGAGCCCCTTCAGAGCTACGCAACTGGCCTCCTCGCAGCAGCTATGGAGGTCCAGGACATAGCGACAGGTTTTCGCGAGCAAAACGGTCGAATGGTTCCATTGATGCTGCAACGTCTTCACAAACTCCAGGAGAAGGCACACGAGGACCGCCAGACCTCGTCTAATTCCCGTCCATTTGCCCATTTCGGTCAGAATCGAAACTCCTTCGGTGATGGTGAACACAAAGGAGTTCCAGGAAAACGAAAAGTACGAGATAAAAAGCGGGAGAATGGAATAGCAAAGAGCCCTAATGCCCTTTTCGGTTCTGAGGAGGAAGAGGCGGATAGCGCTGAAGAGACTCCCACGAAAAAGCTCAGAACAGATCCAGAGGATGCCTCAACATCAGTGAAGCCGGTTCCATATCCCGAGATAATGTCGCCACCCCAGTCAATTCCAAAATCCACCAGTCAAAGTCATCCCAACAGCCAAACAACCCCATCAAAACAATCCACCAGAGCAACTCCACCCAGATTCACTGGCACCTCTCGCTCCAGCCTTCCCAGAAATCTCTCCCAGTCCTCCTCGACCCCCTCGATGCTTCTGGAGGGTAACTCCAACTCTTCCTGGGCAGAACTCGAATCATATGTCATTGGAAATGTCCAGATTCACCCTCCAACCCTGGCCACCAGACAGATGTTGATTCTCAGATACTTAACGCCAATGGGAGAGTACCAGGAGTTCCTGGGTCATGTCTTCGAACAAAATGCCCTCGAGCTGATTCTCAAGTATATTAACGTCCGAGAAACAAAGGATAGTCGATTGGCGTTCGAAGCTCTCAAGTACCTGGCCTCCCTCCTCTGCCACAAGAAGTTCTCAATAGAATTCTTGAACGTGGGAGGCTTGCAGAAACTCCTGGACGTTCCACGACCCAGTGTAGCGGCCACAGGGGTTTCCATCTGCCTATACTACCTAGCGTACTGCGAGGATGCCATGGAAAGGGTGTGCCTTCTGCCGAAGCATATAATATCTGACCTGGTCACCTATGCTTTATGGCTCCTCGAGAGAAGTCATGACTCCGGTAGGTGTCATGCTACAATGTTCTTTGGATTTTCCTTTCCATTCAAAGTCATTCTCGAGGAGTTCGACGCCCAGGACGGCCTCAGGAAGCTCTACAATGTGATATCGACTCTTCCAATTCTGAATATCGAGGAGGAGCCGACGTTAAATGACGACGAGGAATGCGCATCGCGGCAAATAGTCAGACACGTTGCAGTGGCTCTCAAAAGGTACATGGAGGCCCACCTGTACTTGAAGGCCGAGCAGCTTCAGAGGATGGAAAATGCTAGGGTCGAGAAGGACAATTGGCAGCCCTCGATTCTCCCATACAAAGCCTGCAAGCTCTCCTCTGAGGAGGTCCAGGCCAAAGTGGAGATCCTCCAAGAGCTGATGAACTGCAGGGCCTCCTGGGCGCCTGTGGAAGAGCTCCACAGACTGGGAGGTATTACTCTTCTTCTTCAGATCATTGCTTTCGCACGCGACTGGAATTATAACGGTCGGGCTCACACATCCTCCAGCGCTGAAACTGTACGATCGTGCCTGGATGTCATAGCCATTTGCTCAGTTGTTCCTAAGGTGATGCTGCTACTGTGTGACAGAGTGGATATGCCTGATATGTCAATGACAATGGCAATCAATTTACTACTAGCTGCTGCTGAGTGTGAGATAATTGCTGATGTGCAGAGGGCTGCCCTAAGGGCTGTTGTCAATTGTGTTTGTGCACCCTTGAACAGGGTTGGTGGAAATTTGGCTAGATTCTCGGTTGTTGGTTCTGCCAAGAAGAAGGCCAACATGCAGAACAGCGAGGAGATTATTCAAAAAGTGTGGGAGAGTGTGCGTTCGAACAATGGGATAATGGTTCTACTACAACTTATGATGGTGAAAACACCGATTACAGATGCTGATAGCATCAGGGCACTGGCTTGTAGAGCTCTCGCTGGATTAGCCAGGAGTGAGAAGGTGAGGCAAATCATCTCGAAACTGCCAATGTTCACAGATGGTCAGATACAGGCGTTGATGAAGGGTCCAATCCTTCAGGAGAAACGTCAGGAGCACGTGACCTTCCAGAAGTATGCCCTCGAGTTGATGGAGAGAGTCTCGGGTAAAGCGAAACCCACTGGGGCTGAGTACGAAATGTCCCTGGTTAGCCTTCATCGTGCCAATGTCGTTGCACAAACGAGGATACAGTACAATGAACACCAGCTCAATCAGTTAATCTATCAGCATTTGGTGTCGAAAGGTCTGACTGAAACTGCAGCAAGCCTTCAACGAGAGGTCAACCTGGATTCACATCCTATTATGAAATTGGTGACCTCTTATCATCCTGTGACATTTAGAAGCCCAGTGACCACGACACGTGCTGGCTTCTCCCCAGGTGCTCCTGTCAATCTCTACAACACGAGTAGATGCCCCAGGGAGGGGAGCACTCGACCCAATCCCCTTCAAACCCCTACATCCTCCACCTCTCGATTTATAACTCACGTACCAAATACAACGCCAACAGCCAGTCAGCCTTCAACTAGAATTAAATTATCAGATTGTCTCAATGCAAGTCCAGTAAATAGTAATATACAACCGATGAAGCTGCAGATTCATCAGAAAAAACATAATCAGCAGGAGAAACATCAGACGTGTAGTTCATTATCTAGTTTACAAACGATCCTCCAGTCACCCAACACCTGCAGATCGTTGCAAAAACAAATATCGAGGGATCCTGGTGGTGGTGGCGGAACACTGGCCACTGGAAACATGTCGTCGATCATCAGTTTGGATTCGATTATAACGGAATACCTCACGAATCAGCATGCACTGTGCAAAAATCCCATGGTGACGTGTCCACAGTTTAATCTCTTTGAGCCACACAAGTGTCCTGATCCCAGGGCGAAAAATTCAGCAGCCACCAACATGACGATGAGGGTCGCCAGGAGGCAGCTGGGCATCGATGACAGGAGACTCGACAGGAGGCACATCTACAGCAGATTCTGCCCCGTGAAATCATTTCGTCCAGCTGATGTCGAGGGGACATTCACCTGCTGCACTTTCACCCCCTGTCAGCAATATCTCATGCTGGGTACTTATGCAGGGGATGTCAAAATGTATAACGCCAATACTGGAAATGAGGAGGCTACTTATCAGTGTCACGAGTCTTATATTTATCACATGGAGTGCAATCGCAAGGGGAATCTCATGCTGACATCCACTGCCTGGAGGAGCCCTATGTCTGCTCTCTGGAGCATCGGGGCATTTTTCGATATGAAATTGCCTTTTGAGAATGAAGATTACGTGGAGTTCAGCAAGATGCAGGACAGAATCATTGGTACACAGGCTGAGAGTGCAACGATCTATGATATTTCCAGTGGAAAGCTGCTTAGTACGTTAACCCCATCCATATCAAATCAATACACGAAGAATAGAGCGACCTTCAGCATGAATGACGAGCTGGTGCTGAGTGATGGTATTTTGTGGGATGTCAACTCTGGGAAAGAGATTCACAAGTTTGATAAACTCAATCAGACGCTAAATGGGGTATTTCATCCCAATGGCACCGAAGTAGTTTCTAATACTGAAGTCTGGGACTTGAGGACCTTTCATTTACTGAAGACTGTGCCTGCCCTCGATCAGATGAACGTCATCTTTTCGCCCATTAATCATATTATCTACGCGGTGTCGTTGGATCAGGACACTGAGGACGAATCTAATTATGTGACGTCTTTCAAAACATTGGATGCGTTGGATTATAGTAACATTGCGACATACGATGTCAGAAAATCTATCTGCAGTTTGGCTTGTAATAAATATGACACTCAGATTGCCGTGGTGGAGAATCAGGGAGAGTTCGACAGTGTTCAGGAGTCTTGTGTCAGGTTGTATGACGTGGGGAGGAGAAGGGATGATGAGGATGAGGCGGAGGAGGAGGAGGAGGAGGACATGGATGCTAGTGATGATGATGGATCGAACTCCGGATCTGATGACAATAATGATGCCGGTAATTTTATTCATTTTTCGGGCTATGCAAATGAAGATTTTAAATTGTTTATTATTCATTTGGAATTTTACGCATTTTCTTATCAGTGGATATAAATATTTATAAATTATGAACGATTGGAAGATTATTTTTCATTAATTAAGCGGGCATTTCAAATATATTTGTCTCGTAAATGATAAAAGGATGAGACAAAAAAAATTGTTTTTAATGAATAAATTTTGCAGTCGTTAATTGTTTCCACTGAGAAAATGTAATGGAAAATGGAGCAGTGGGCAAGGAAATGATAAAAGCTGGAATTTTATTTTTCAGATGGTGATAATGCTGATGCAAATGGTGAGGACAACGGCGATGATATGAATTTGAATGAAGATAACGGAGACGATGATTCAAGCATTGATGGGGATAATTCAACGAATGGCAGCGATTACTCCCCGGATATGGATCTATCGGGAGAGTACTCGGATATGGATGATTTTGAGATTCTCTTTTCGTGAATTAGGGATAATAAACGCAGACGTTATGAACAGGAATATTTTACATGATTTTTTTTCAAAGAAAATTGGGAAAATGTGGCCTGATTAATGAAGCTCAATGGCTGTGTCTCTGATTTTTCCCTCAAATGCGCTATCCAACAAACCGATTGCCAGACGTTTTCCTATTTCCCTCGGATTGATCAATTTTTTATTATGTTCATTTCCCATTGGCATTGAGTGCAGATAGACGTTGAAATGAGTGAATTTTTTTTGTTAACTGGAAAATTGAATTTTCTGGTTGTTTTTCTCATGAAAACGGTGGAATAATCAAGAATGTTTAAGGAAATGTAAGTGTATAAATAAAATAATAAATGATTAACTATTTTTTGAGATTTTATCTATATATAAAATATCTCTCGGTTTTGGAAGCTGGGAAAAAGAGAATTAATTCGAAAAATTATTTATCCTTTTCCCATACTATTAAAACTAGAATTGGGGATGAGAGGCCAAGGATAACATTCGAGTGATAAACAATTTATCGTTAATTATATTTATTGTAAGAAACATTTATTCATCTTCTTGGACAACAGTCGTCTTTTCTGACACATAAAGACCATCCAAGAACTTTCTTATGTCCTTATTCTTGACAGTCGTTGACTGTTGAATAAGCGCAGCTGAAAGAAGCGAAAATAATTGAAAGATTTTGTCGAATAGCAATTAAAATTGTATCTAAACCCGTGATCTTACCTGATCGCGAAACGTCTTCCAATGAGTTTCCCTCGAGGATCAGCTCGTCCTTCTGCTTAGCCGAGTTGCTAACAGTTACTCCAGGTGCCATCTTCACCCTCCTGATGAATTTCTCACCAAGGAAATTACGGATTTCAATAACCGTATTGTTCTCCGTGGTGACACAGTTAATGGGGAAATGGGCATACACAGCACGCATTTTGTACATGTACCCACTGGTCACACCCTTGAGCATGTTGGTGATGTGAGAGCAGACAGTCCTGACTGCTGCAAGCTCCTTCTTCTTACCGAACCATTTCTCAACCTTCAGGAGTCGTGGGTTGATCATCTTTAAATAAAAAATATTCAATTTAAATAACCAAAATTATAGAAAACATCCAATTCCTGGGGATGTGGTAGAAAATCAGAAATGGATTTATCATTTATAATAAAATGAAGGGGAATCCAAACAAATCATCATTGCATCGATAATTCAATAAAAAATTTATTTCAATATATATAAATAACTATATAAATTTCAATTTTTCATTGATGCAATTAGTCAGGAAAGTACTTACACGGATATCGAGAGCCAAGTGCTTGAAGGAGCGATTGAGAGTTCCTCTGGGTCCCTTCACAGTAACCCTTCGAGATTTGACTGTAACAGTCAATCCCTCCGGGATTTTGACGGTTTGGTTCGTCACAATTTGCTTCATGCTGCAGCTGAAAATAATCAAAATCCTGAATAATCCAATGCCCTAATAACAACAATGGGCAATCGTTAAGTTAGATCTAATGTTTATAGGGTCGTTGAGGTTAGGGCCCTGAGAGTGCAACACAAAAAAATCAAAACGAATCAGAAAAATTCAAGGAATGGGGATGAGAGAAAATTAATCTCCTGGAAACAATTTCAACATGTTCATTCACTGATTGCTCTACAAACTGGAGGGACAATAGCCGTGACAGGTACACGGCGGGGAGAGGTTATCATACACCCCGATATTGTTTAACGAGGCATAATCCAAAAAATATCACTCCAGTATTGAAGAACACACGAAGGTAAACATAATTGCCACGAAAATTTGAATTGTTGCATTGTTTTTGGGGTGGATTGATTGGGATTCAATTTCACGAGATTTTTCGTTACCTTTCACGCGCTACAGAACCACCGGAAAAGGGGGAGCGAGTGAGAGGGGGGCGTCGAACGAAAAATTTTGGAATGAGAGAAATTACTTGCAGAGAACTCTGTGAGTTCCACAGTCAGCTGTCTGTTGATCATGAAGAAATCTTGTTTCTTTCTTCAATTTAATTTGAAATCTTCACTTCAATTTTCATCAATTAAAATTAATAAAGAAAATTGACTCCACGCAATGAATAATTTAATAACATTTTTAGAAAGAAAAACCGTGTCAAAAGTTACGGAAATAAAAGCAAGGAAAACCGGAATCAATTTCAAATACCACTTGTTTATTTCTGAAAGTAATTTTCCACGTGTTCTGTTCTGTATATACATTAATCATCACCCTGAATTTATTTTCAAACTTGTGTTTAGTAAATATATAATTTATTTATACATGGCGCAGCGAATCGCTTATCACAATATACAATTTTATATTTTTTCCACTTGAATTTTCAAAAGTTTCACTCTTACCGCTACACCTTAGACCTCTAATGAATAGTCTGTATTGGTAGAAATATAACGTGATTCGTTATTCATTAATCAATTTCTATCAATGATAATGCTCCTAAATGTATCGATCATTCGTCAATTCACGTATCATGTAAAATGGAAATTATTTTCATCGTTTTTCGTCGAATTAGTCTTAACTCTAACGACCTTTAATTTTCATTATGCTACATTATTTACAAAGGATTTCGTATGCGAATGTCAACGACCCCAGGAAGAGCATTTTGAGATGTTAATGGGGAAAAATGAAGTAAACAGAAAATTGTTGATCGACTAAGCTCCCTATATTTCGTCGACACCTTAAAAATATTATATCAATACCCCAAGGCTAATCGTTACTTTGGAATGAATGAGGTGCAATAAATAAAAAGGAAAGGAAAACTAAACCTCGCCATAACAACACGTGTGCTGTTCCAAAAACCTAAAACAACTGATAATTTTACATAAAAAAAAACATAATTATTTCACCCAATAACACTGCGCTCGGAGAGCATTAATGACCCATTGAATTTCCCCTCGAAAGTCCGAGCGTGAAACAGCAAAACTCAACTGACTCTGAGAGATTCGAACATACGATTTTACGTTCTCGTTCTCTCTTCCCTCCATTCCCCTTTACTCTCCTTAAACCTTAAAAATCCCTACTGTACATTCTTAGCCTACTCGATTACAACAACCATAAAAAAAAGTCTTTGAAAAGAGCCTGGAAATCACGTGTCATCGTCCCTCACACGGGAACAAATCAAATAGTCAAATAATCACTCGAACTACGTCCTTGACACATTGTTTTTGGCACTCGAATTATCATCAGTGTCATCACTCTCCTCCACCTCCATATCTTCCACGTCCTCAACTTCATTATCAAGTTCGTTGCTGTAGCCTTCGCCTTCGCCTTCGCCTTCCCCTTCCTCTTCTGCTTCCTCTTCCCCGTCATCCCCATCCCCATCCACAACTTCCTCGCCATTCGCCTGCTCATGTGTATTTTCATCCTCACCAACAACCTCATCCTCATTTTCATTTTCATTCTCCTCCTGATAGATAAACCCAGCGACATCTCCTATGGATTCATCCTCCTCATCCTCCTCGGCCATCTCCTCGATACTTCGTCGAATCAATATTTGATTGCCCTGAGCATCATTGGCAACCACGAGGACAGTCCCATCGAGTCCCTCAATCTGCACCTCGCCTCCCTCCTCAACCCCGTCAGCCTCTTCATCGGCCACCTCCTCAGAACCCTTGGACTGTGAATCCTCGTGATCGATTTGCAGCCTACTATCATCATCATCCATCTCATCATTGGAATCCTCCTCAGCAGATGCCACTGCGCTAGCAGATTTCGCTGTCGATGAGTAATCGTCATAATCATTTGAGTGAGGAGACAACGGCTCCTTCTCCCCTTCCTCCTCAATTCCATCCAACTCAGGAATATCTCCCTCCTCTCCCTCCTCACCCTCCTCTCCGTCGCCCTTTCTCACCGATCCCTCATTGCTCATCCTCTCCGAGCTCTCCCCCTCACGATCACCAGAAGGGTCCTCTTCATTCTCAGAGGGCAGTGGCACCATGGGGCTGAGTATCGGTGGCCCTTCGTCATCAGAATCCTCTGCAGATTTTCCCAGCTTTTTACCCCGTGATTTCAAAGACTCCGGAGGCTTTTCCTCCCCCTGTTCATCCCTTTCAGGTACACTCGGTGCTTCAGTCCTGGATTCTTCATCTTTAACGGATATCTCCCCCTCATCAGCCATTTCAGAAACTCCACCAGGTACATCTGAATCACCATCCTCCTCATCACTCTGACTAACATCACCAGTAACTCTGCTATTGGCCCTCGACTCGATCTCATTCTCCTCCTCATTACCCGAATCACTGCCCTCCGAGTCCTCAGAGTGCTCCGAGTTCTCTCCATTCTCACTGGCATCCTGTTCAGAATCAAAATCAACGTCCTCCTCAACCTCCTCCATGAGTGACGCCCCATCACCAATCAAGCTACCCTTATCCTCTTCATTCTCATGCTTCATCATGTCCTCGTCATTATCGTTGCTGTGATCCTCGGACTCAGCCTCCCTCCTCTTGACAAGACACTGATCAACGTGTTGATCGAGTTTATCCTGAGTTTCAAAACTCGTTGCGCACTTGGAGCACCAGACGTGCTCATTATTATTGATATGAATGCTCATGTGGAGTAAAAGTTTACTCCTGGCATTGTGATACCGCCCACACGTCTTACACGTGAAATTATTCCCCTCGCATGATAGTATGGCCTCGTGTGCATCCTTGAGATGTTGAGAGAGATCTTTATAAGTGGTACAGAGTTTTAAGCATACGCCGCAGGTGACAGCAGCCTCGGCTCGATGAAATCGAATTAAATGCTGCCACAAGTGTTTCTTCGCTGGCCACTGCTTTCCACACACTTCACACGCGCAAACAGTATTCGTGGACTCGTCGTACACCTTCCTCGAGTCCTTCCTGTAACACTTGAGGTTCTGAGCCATTTTCATCTGAGACAGTGGCATCAAGTTTGGAATGGGTTTCTGGGCAGACAACTGAAGATTAATATCCTCGAAGAGATTGAAGTCTGGTATATTGAGATCTGACTCGTTCATCTCCGCATCCTGTGGCTCTTTCTTAATCTGATTGTTATTCTTCAAATGAGTCTCCAAGATCGACGTGGAACCAGGTCTCGAATCATCCTTGGAACTTCTCCTAGTGCACGTATCAATGTGATTCCAGTATAACGTTTTTGTACTGAACTGTTTGGTGCAATTATTACACTCGAAATTCTCCCGAGCTCTCATCTTCTTCTTGGCGCTGAACTTCATCTTCTTGAGCATTCTCTCCGGATCACTGTTGTGGACAATTCTATAGTGCTCAGCTAGGGTTTCATCGTTGAGAAATATCTCTGGACAGATCTCACAGTCAAAGGTATCAGTTCGTTTGCGTTTCTCAGTCACACGGGGCCCCTCGTCGTAGTTATCCTCATCATCAACGTCCTCAGGCTCCTCCTTAACAGCCACTGATTCTTTTGACTTGTTAACTGGCTCCACGTGATTCTCAAAACCTGACAACTGATCCTTGGGTACATTATGCACATGCTCGTAGTGATACTTGATATCAGAATCGGTGGTGAACACTGCCAAACACTGTTTGCACGTCCTGAAGACCTTGCCATGACACTTTTTCGTGTGATCGAACGCCTTCCACTTGGATGCATACTGCTTACCACACACCTGGCAGGTATTGGGCTTCCGGAGAATGCTACCATGAACATCTTCCACGTGTTTCTTGAGATCCTTGGGATCCTTCATGGGAATGAGACACACCCCACAAGAAACTCCAATTTCATTTCTGTGTAGAGATAGAATGTGCATCTTGAGTTTTAATTTATTCTCAACAGTATCTCCACAAAAATCACAGACATTTGGTGAATTATGATATTTGTGGTCCTTCTTGTGTGACTCTAGGTCCTCTCGCGTTCTAAAAAGCTTTTTACAATTGCTACAAGTTAGATCGGGATGATCCATGTGATTAATTCTATTGTGCGTCATGATCCCCAGTTTTGATGTGATTGTTTCATCACACAAGTGACACGTATAACTACTGTGATGATTCTCGATATGTTTCTGGAGGCTTGCACGATCCTTGAATATTCTCTCGCAAGCCCTGCACCGTGTCAAAAGTGCGCCAGGATCCTTTCGATAATTTTGACAGCCCTTCATATGACGTCTGAGGAGATACCTCTTGTGGAAGCCCTTGTTGCACTTCTCGCAGTGATGAATTACATCCTCCTCAGCGCTCTGTGACGCATAATTCCCTGAATCCTTGCTCTCCTTAGTCTCAGGTTCGTAACGATGAATTTTAGCGATATGCGCTGCTAAGTGATCCTTGGAAGCACTTGTTTTCATGCAGTACGGACAGGTCACGTCCTTGTGTCCCTTGTGAACTCTGTTGACATGTTTCCACAGATGAGATGTCCTTCCATAACACTTATTGCATAAATCACAGGGGAAGAGTGCATGAATGAGCCTACGATGATTGCACAAATCCTCCCAAGATGCAAAACTCAGCTCAGCACACATTTCGCAGCTGAGGTCGACCTCGAGGGGGCTGTGCTCAGAGTTAATAGTGTCGTTCATAGAATCGTTGATTCCATTATTGATCCCCTCGTTGTCTAGTCCGTGTATCTTCCGGTGTCTCGACATTTTGGATTTATTGGAATAGGGACGTCCACAGATATCACAGCTGAAGTCGCCATTGGTGAGTGGCCAGTGATTGGATTTAACGTGGCAACTCAGTTGACCAACATCTGGAAAGACCTTGAGACATACTCCACAGATGAGGGGAACAGTGTCGGCATGTACTCCCATCACGTGCTTCCAGTAATCGACTCTGCTACCCCAAAGTTTACCACATATTTCACAGGTATTAGGAGATGAGCCCTGCATCATGTGGTGCTGCTGGTGCTCATTCCTCAGTGATTTAGTGGCAAATATTTTACCGCAGTCTGATCTCTCACACCTTATGGTAGTCTCATCACTGTGAACACTATTAACATGAAGCCATCGTTCCCATTTGGAGGGATGAGAGCTGCCACAGAGCTCGCAGACGAAGAAGAGATGATACTGGGCTTTATTCCCATTGGGATTTATTCCACCGTTCGCCGAGGGTTCAGTCTGATCGCTCTTGTGGGCATTTCTCTGGTGTCGAATCAAGTGATCCTCATTGGGAAATGATTTTTTGCAGACGTAGCAGTTGACCTTCTCACCGTCTTCAGCATCAAAATCACCTTCCTGCTCGTTATTCAAACTGTCGTTGTAGTAGTTACTGTTGAGCTGGACAAAACTCGCTGGGTCGTACGTGGAATCGATGTTGTGGATGGAAACGTGGGTCATAAGTTTTTTTCTCGAGTCATGCTGACGTCCACATATCGTACAACTGTATCTCCTCTGCTCTGATACCAGCAGCTTCGATCCACCGTGATACATGTTGACGTGGCTCAACAACTGCTCATTATCCGAGCATATTTTTAAACAAACACCACAGGCAAACGCTGCAAATTCCTTGTGAGTAGCTCGAATATGCAGCCACAGTGATGCACGATCGTTAAAATCCCTCGTGCATATTTCACACACAAATACAGTCTCAATCTCAATCATATTGTCGTCTCTACTCTCGGGATCATCGTCATCATTATCTATCCTGGGCTCTGGTGAGTATGGCGAGGCCGATGTCTCATGTTTCAACTCCCCAACCCTTGATTTAGCAAGTACATTCTTCTTCAGACAACGATCACTCTCGATTATTGGCACTGGATCAACTCCATGGGACGCAACGATGTGACGACTGAGAGAAGACTTCAGAACAAAATCTTTTTCGCACAGAATGCATATGTAGGGCTTATCAGAGTCATGAACTGTCTCGTGATCTTTGAGTGCATCAGTAGAGGTAAAATTCAGAGGACAAAATTCGCAGTACCATTTCTTCTCATGATTAGTATCATTCTTTGATTTCAAGGATTTGTAGGGAGATATCTGCTCTTCTCGTTTGTCATCTGTCCTGGTGAGGGCCTGTTTGAGGATCGTCAACTGGGGATTTTTCGATAGTTTGGCCTCGGCGTTTCGATAATCCTTGCTCTCCTCGTCGGATTCCAAACTGGACATATCTGATGTGTCCATGAGACATCTCCCCTTGGGCTGGGGCAGACGACTGGACTCTGACTGACGATCGCCCAGACAAACCCTGCTATGTTTATTAAGATCCGTGACATTTGTGTACATCTTGGGGCAAGTTTTGCATTGATACCTAGTGTCCTGTTGGACGTACGGCACTGGCATCTCCGGGGGTGGTGGGAGGCCAGTGTGTCTCGATTTAATGTGCTCCTCGAGATTTGTTCTCGTCGAGTATATTCGAGAGCAGTATCTGCAGGTGACTGCTGGATGTCCTCGATGAGTCGTCGACACATGTCCCCACCTGTGCTTAGCTGTTGAGTAAGATTTGTTGCACAAATCGCACTGATATGGACGTTTGTACGACGTGTGATCGTCGGTGATGACTTTCTCGCCAATTACGTCGCCCGCACCCACGTGAATTCTCGCATGGAGGGACAGGTGGCCTTTGGAGCTGAATGCCTTGTTGCAGAGCGAACAAACATACACCTCGTGCTGCTCAGAGGTGTGTTGAAAGGGGACTGGTGGTACATGCTGATTCTGGGGATCCTCTGCATCATCTGTCACCATAGGGGGCATCTCCAGGAAGTCACTGGGGTTTGTCTCCATATCCATCTCGTATTCATCGGATTTCCTGTCCTCTGTGTCGTCCATTCCTGGGCAAATCGAACAGTTATTAGGGGAATAAAAGAGGGGAATGCATTTTTTTACCTTCGTCTGTTCCACTCTGGTTCATCACTTCTTCAATTTCGGGGTCTGCTTCACCGTCTGAGTTCAATCGGGGCGGTGTGCCCAGGGCTGCATTGGGATTTACTATTGGCGCCTCTGGGATCAAAATTGGCATTTTTTCCTTCTCTTTGAGTAACTCCGAACGCAACTCTGAGTGCTGCTCCGTGACGTCTCGTTCATCGCCATTTTTCTGAGGATCCAGGTGTTGTTAGATTATTTTCAGGGGTATCGATTTTTCGAAATGGTGAAACGCAATGGAATACAACAGAGCAGCTGCCAAGGGAACAAATGTCGGCAATTGTCATTAACAAACCATTTTTTGATTTTTCTCATTCGAATTTTAAAGTCTCAAATATACGTACTCATTCTGATTTCAGATACGAGGCATTTCCCACTCAATAATTTATTTCTTCCGTTTGATTATTCAATAATTAACACAAAAAATTGCTCTTCCTTGTTTAAGATTGAGGGGAACATTTTTCAAGAGAAGAATACAATAGTGAAAATTAATCTAAAAAATGTAGTCCCTCTTGAAATTTACAAGACGTGAATTCGATGAAACTAAAAAAATTACGTTTCACCAGTCCAATAATTGGGTCTTACGGATTCACTCGGTGGTAGAGATCTCTCCAAAACAGCAACAGCATTGACACAGGCCGTCCTGAAGTCGTAGAAATTCTCAAGATTGTACATACATCTGTAGCACAAGCACTTTGGCAGTCTATCATCCTCTGCGATCTACAATAACGAGGGAAAAAAAAATAACATGAGGACATCATACGCATCAGTTGATAATTGATAAGGAAACAACATACTGTTGAGTTGCTAATATTTCTTTAATTTTCCAACCAGGTCAAGGTGGATAAATTTCAACGTACTGACTCACCATTTGAATGGCAGAACGGTATTAAGAGTCAATGGAGTATTAAGGAAGAGCAGGAAGACAAGTGTCAACCCGAGTACAAAGAGAATTGTTGGAGAAAAAAAAAAGAATAATTGCATAACTGTTGCAGCTGCATAAAGTGGAACTGCAGAGGTGGGCAGTATTCTGGTTGGAATGATTCCGTGGTTTGTCCCTCAGCACTAGGACTTTCTTTTCCATTCCAAGTACCCAATTAGCCTCTCCTGAGAGGTTTCACTGTCCCCCGGAAGACTCCTCATCGAGTATTCATGGAGTTCTCTCTCTCGCTCTCTCTCTCTGTCTCCTTCACGACAACGTCAGAGGGATTGATGAAATTATCATCGAAGACTGGTGGATTCAAATTCAGGTCAATAATTCCCCCAAACGGTTCAACTTCGTTCAACTCCGAGCATTTTCGAGGCTCGAGTCGATGAAACAGCGCTGGGGATGTGTACCTTCAGGTACGTATTGGATATTTTGGGGAAAGGACCTTCGGGGCTTGTGGCTTCGTCACGGGCTTGTGGTGATGGGCAAGATGGCTGAGATGATGGAGGATGAGAGAGGTGACCCTCGGACCGTAGGAGATGGGGACCCACGCAACAACTCGCTGCGCCTGGAACTGTGGTTGGAAGTGGTGGGAAGCCATCACGGACGAGACAACTGCGGCCAACGAGGGGAACAAGGGGGGCGACAGAAAAAAAAAAAGAGCACGACCGAGTGAGAGAGATGATAAAAAGAATGGAGGCGACGGGCGGATGCAGAGACGTAGAGCGACAGGCCTGCAATACCACCACGTAGCCGACGGCTCGTAAACCACATCCAACAGATAAAGAAATGAAAATTCCCCTTGACCGATCACTTATCAATCATTTCGCTGGTTAGTTTTTGAGAATTGAATAATTTAGGTTTATTCCTCGGTGGCAGGGAGCATTGAGGGGCCGGACTATCGTATTACGTGCAACCGATGGGCCCCAGGAAGTCTGACCAAATGCCAGAGAAGTGCAAAGTGGGGATTAGAGAGAGACGATAGAACATGTTTTCACTGATGAGGGAGAGAGATAGGGTTAGATTAAGAGAGAGAGAGAGCGAGATTGAAAGAGAGAGAGAAAGGGCGAGAGAGAGAGAGGCAGGTACATCCCAGCGAGGAAGCTGCCCCTTCAAGGATGCCAACGATCGATATAGAACCCTCGTCTGAGCTCGTCTGCAGTGGCATCGGTGGCATCATCTTCGGTAATATTTCCTCCATGGCAATTCCTCTTGATGAAGTAATTGATAATTCTCATGGCAATGTAAACTGGCAGATGATCACGTGAAGTGGAATGCCAAATTCCGGGATTTAGTGGCACGTGATGAAAAATAGAGGATTAAATAAATTGTTGAATTATTGGTGTTGATGAGGGTGGCTGGGGATGTGAAGAAAATGATGAAAATGTAGCGTTGTGCGCACCACTGGCCTTGGATTGGATGGGACCGTCGTCACCGACTCTAGCAAGCCAACCGACCTCGCTTGATGCTGTATTCGCCAGGCCAGTTGGTAATCGTTATACACATACAGACGAGGAAACAAAACCGACACAAGTCCAAGTGCCGCGCCTCAGCCAATTCCGCCTTGGACGAGCACAGAATCATCATCGTAACGTTTTTAAGCATCATGCAATCTGTCTCTGTCGTAGCCCCACAGATATTGTCTAGGTATCAGTATCAAACAAACGCTAACAAACGAACGATATTGGACATGCCCCAAGTGTCCTCGGGGCCGCCACCTCACTCACTCACTGATGCTTTTACCCATTCGAAAGTCCAAAGGTGTTGATTAAATCGAGGACAGGGACGTGGAGGAGCATTGGCAAAGCAACACCGAAGAGCATTATCAATATTAAACCTACAAGTGTTGACTCACCTTGAAGGGTAGACACGTCTGAATTTTGTCGACTAGTTGACGATTCTTGCCCTCCTGTCCGAATATATCCATTTTAACAGCATCGTAGGAGGCACACAGCCTGCACAATTGCTCGTAACGTTCCCTCGACTCCATCTTCGTATTACCGATATAATATTCACTTATTTGTTTGGATTTGTTTTCAGGCCGATTGTTTCAATTGTTTTTTCATTCCCTCCCTCACCCTCGCGGTTAATCAATTAGTCTGGGCTGTATTTATTCGGTGTGATATGAATTGAGGTCTTGACGATGACGTGAGCCTGGCGAACACTCCCGTCCAACTCAGCTTGTCTTCCTCGTGGTTGAGGCACCGAGTAATTCACTCCACCCGCCGCACTCCTGCCTCCACCACCTCTCCGATCCTCAATACCTCTATCTCTCTCCTATCTTCTGCCAACCCTGGGACGGCCTCTTCTCGAGGGCCCCTCTGCATCCACACGATCATCACATTTTCCAACGAACCGGTGTCAATTGGCCACTGCATTTATCAATCATCGACACTTTGGTGGATTATATTTGTTTATTCTCTAGGTACGGCTAATGATAATGTTGCTGAGGTGTTTCACAGCTATTCAGACACTGACACGACACCCGAGGCCTTTATCGCACCAGGCGAAGTTGCACACACACGGTGAAAATTAGTGGTGGGTGTGTGTTGACGCTCGGGAGGTTGGAAACCATCGGACGACAAACGTTTATCCGCGTCCCCAGGGCAATCTCGGACACTGCATGCCGATCTTCGTCACTCTCCGACAACCGGCCGCCGCCATCTTGTTTATACTCATGGGCATATTTACAATGAACAACGTACAGCTGCTCACTATTCGCCACAATGCCACATCTTCTTCTTATTCTTCTACTCCTAGTGGCTTTATACTCTAACTTTCCCAGGGGCAGCCCCACAAGCCCCACCAGCCCCACCAACCCCACCAGTCCCACCTGCACCCACAACGTATCAATCCAATATCTGCAATAATTTAAAATATTCGAATAATTGTTGAACGAGAAGAAATCAATGGAGAATGAAAATGAAAATTTATTTGTCATACATGTGCGAAAAAGTGTACTTTAGCTCGTGTAAAGTTTATTCAAGTCATTGAAGCTATAGTCTGGTGAAATTGCACGTGCAGAAGGTGTAGTTACAAATAATTGGTGAAGGGGGCGCTTTTAGCCGCAAAAATTGACACCTACAGGGGAAGAAAGGAGAGGAGCCAATGAGCTTTCTTCTTCCTGTGGATCCAAGGAAGAATAATTGATCGTACGATACTGTACCCTCGCGCCATCGCACTGTAAACCCCTCGCGGCCCAGACATATTCAAAATGGCGGTGATAAAGTGCTTCTTATTAGAGGTGTCGCAAAGCTGAGAATTGCTGTGAAGAGCGTCGTGTTATCGTGAAATAACAGTTCTCACTGTTCCGACTTGTTCGATAAAAACAACGGACACTCGCTTTCCGCTCACCGCGTGTTCCTCGCTCGGTCGAGGAGTCCCCAAGGACACAGGGCTATCCTCCAGAACAACATTTTCAGGACAATTATTTATTACAATTATTCGAGGCCTCGTCCGGTTGACATTGAATCGGTGAAGAGACCTTTTTCGTGAATTTACCTGGTGAATCATGCAGGCACCTCAACAGAATCAGCAGGGACATCAGCAGATTGGTGGTGCCAGTGTCATACTGAAGATGAACGAAATACAGCAGCTGTCAACAGTCGGTATGTGAATATATCAATGAAAAATCTCCTCATTCCTTCAAATCATTAAAAAAATCACCTCAAAGAATCATCAAATTTTTTTTGACAATATGGCATCAGTGTCAAACCATTAGAATGTCTTTATCGATTTTTATGAGGCTCTGCCAATTCTTCGGAGAGATCTTTTCCACGTCCTTGCGTGTTGACGTGATATTTTGCACGAAAGAAGATGATTTTTTATTTTTACGTAATCAAAAAAAGTTTATTGGAATGACGATAGCGAAAGAACTTTGGCTGAATGATCCCTCCACATCGGTTTTCAACTTGAGCACGTGTTTCTGTATTGATCCCACATTAGCTGGCTATTGCGGAACTAGAGAAAGAAGCTAACAAATGGCCGATGGATTAAATTGACGTCTGAGTGCGATCTAATAAAAATTAACTCTATCCTCTTAGTTGTTATCCATTAATAATTCTAATAAGGATTGTAGGAATCAGTCCCCTTTGTTTTTTTCCACGCGCTATCACACTGATGTAAGCGGGAATTACCGTGACCTCAGATGACAAGTCGTCTTCATACGACCCAGAAAAATTTTTCTCTATTTCCAAAAAATCGTGGAAAATTCTCATCTCCAGTGTATAACTAAAAAAACCAGGAGAAGGATTGATATTGAAACGGAAATTTCCCACCAGGAGGGCACATTACAACAAAGGACACGAGGGAGAGTCCTTCATCTTTCTTCTCTCTTCCTCGTTGGCCTCTTTGTCGCCCTTGTTTGCCACTTCCTCGAAAAACCGATGGAATATTCCACTGGCTGGCATTTCCATCTGCCATCCAGACCAACTGCCAACTCCTGAAGCCCTTCGTCCGCCCAGGAGTGTAATTTTATTCTCACTTGAATTTGCTCATTGGATCCCATGAATCAATGTCTCTGCGAGATTTTAAACGAGCTGTTTCAATTTCAATAATTTACTCCGGACTCTGGAAGTGCTCCAGGAGGATCCCCATGTCTCCTAAACTCTTCTCAACGATTTTCCAACTGATTTGGAGATTTATCGAGGGCCAGGGCGCATTGAGCTGATGCTCACGTTCCTGATTATTTTCCCCTTCTGCTTTCATCGCATTTACCTTTCCCCTACCAGTACAACTAATACATATACAGTAAACGATTGTGCAGGGTGAAACCTGGACCGCATTTAGAGGAAAGAGATTACGTAGTTAGGATAGTGTTTTTGTAACGTTTGACGCATCTTCATTTTTTTCATCCGCTTAATTCAAGTTTTGTTTTGAGATTGAAGACTAGAGTTGAGAGAGAGGAGAGCTCATTTCAAGCCTCTGAATATTCACTGTTGAAGACTAGCCGCTTTCAGGTGTTTTTTTATTTTTTTTATCAACGTGGCATTCGTTGGAGAGGGTTTAGTCGTGGGTGGAAGAATTGTGGAGAGATGTCGGGGGTTAATATTATCATCAATGGTGGACATAAAGGGATTAGTGGGGGATATTCCGGTAATGGAGCGAGTGATTGGCACAAAGGACAGAATATCCTTGTTGTTGCTCAGGACGCAGACAAAGAGAGCATTGATGGCGAGCAGAATCTAATGCTTGCAGTTGACACTTATTGTTCGTAAATTATCATTAATTTTAAATAATTGGACTAAATTATAATATATTTTTACTCTAATCGATAATTAAATAAAATGTTAATATTCAATTTATCTGACTTTATCACTTCTCACAAAATTTTCAATGGAATTCTACTTGAATTCGAATTGATTGCAGCTTTGTTTTTGTAGAATAGTAATTCTCATTGAATTTTTTCCAATATTCTTTCTACCAGGGCTCTTGGAATTGGCCCACAGGGAGTACCAGGCTGGTGATTACGAAAATGCTGAGAGACACTGCATGCAATTATGGAGACAGGAGACTAACAACACCGGAGTATTACTCTTACTGTCATCAATCCACTTCCAGTGTCGTCGGCTCGAAAAGTGAGTTCAATAATTAAATTGAAAAATTGATCCGAGCGTGTTGACATGCACTCTCATGACAAAAATTGAATGGAACGTTGTAGAACCGAAGTTATGTTCGATTTATAATATTTTTTTGTGTTATTTTTTTCCATAGATCAGCACACTACAGCAGTCTTGCTATAAAACAGAATCCTCTTTTGGCCGAGGCGTACAGTAACCTTGGGAACGTGTACAAGGAGCGTGGACAGCTTCAGGAAGCCCTTGAGAATTATCGACACGCTGTCAGGCTAAAGCCAGATTTTATTGATGGATACATCAATCTGGCTGCTGCCCTGGTAGCAGCTGGGGACATGGAGCAGGCGGTGCAGGCTTATGTCACTGCTCTGCAATACAATCCAGTTAGTAATCCTTCATTTAATCGTGGATTTATTTTCAAAGGAACTCCTTGATTCCTGCAAAATTGCTAGTCATCGTGACATGAGAATGAAACAAGAATAATACGTTCATGTTAGATTATTCTGAAAATGCATTCATCATGTCATTTGGACAAACCCTAAGTTTTTTTCATGAATGATTACCAACTCATAATTTCTCGTGAATTCGCTCGATACTCTGGTCTAGCACAAATCTATATTATCATCGGCGCTGATAATGTAACTTTGCACTCAAACTTCTATTGAAGTCAATCGATTATTTAATGAGACCACGACCAACCAAAGATTAATTTTCTATTGAATTCAGGCTTATTCATTCATGATACAAAAGTCACTCAGTTTTGCATCTGTACACGCCTGAAATTTTTGTTCTTCCCAAAAAGTTCCCGTAATCGTTTACTTTTTGTTTTTTTATATTTCTATTTGATTTTGTAGTTCTTTGGACTGCCAATGGTCACGGTCTTTTCTTTTATTCACTAGACAATGTTATACGCGCGATTATAATTTGAATGAATCACAAACCCATATCGTAATTTGATCAAGAACAAAGGTAGCAATAATTTGGAATATAAATGGATATTTAATTGTTTCTTTCAGGACCTGTATTGCGTGCGAAGTGATCTGGGTAATCTTTTGAAAGCATTAGCGAGACTTGACGAAGCTAAGGTAAGTCTAAAGAGTGTAAATAGAAAAAAAACTGTTTGATATCCCACGTGTCACAATGATTATGAATTAGTACTCTTGAAAACAAAAAACTGCTCGTTGGTCTCCTGTATTGTTCACTCGTGGTGTGCAATAATTATCATAGAATCATAATTCTGGTTTTGAAATTAGTAGCAATCGAGTACTAATACGTAATGTGCATGTGGTTTATGCTGGCGCAAGTTCTTGTGGAATGTGTAAGAGCGATATTTTATGAGAAAAGTAGTTTTATCTAAAGTGAAAATCAAAAGCTCATGCAGAAAGCCACCTTTCTATGGTCACTAATGCGAATAATATTGACGCAAAAAAGAAAATGATAAAATTTTTATGTGCAATGCGCGCGCTTCACATTCATAACATCTGCCATCAAAATTCACAAGCGAAAATAATAAGTATGTTTTCGTGAAACAGAAAAAATGACGTTCTTTCAGCATTGACGTTTTTTTGATTGCAGACAACACACTGTGTATCTCCTATCTCTTGGAAATTGTTTCCAGCAATGTCTGATGTCGTTATCCACGTTTTAATAGTCACTGAATGCGTTGAATTCCAGGTGCAATATGAATTCCATTTCCACCGATGCTGACGTGAAACGACATCAAACATTAATTGTTCAACTTTATTGGCAATTTAGCGCGACGTGAAATCACCATCAATCTCAACTGATGATTGAACGATTAAAAAATGGTGCTCTCACGTGTTGAGAATAATAGCTGATCCTATTTCCACATTTTCATGTCATTGGAGGGTGCAATGCATTTCAATCTCATCTGAAATTTATGATAAATTGGATCAGCAGCGCAGCGACACTAGCTCTTAAGTTCATCTCATGTTTTTATGTTCCTTTCCACAATTATCCACATTTATTTCATGTACAGCAGACACTAATTATCCAGTAGTTATCATGCATCATTACTTTGCGCGAGTTTACTTGATCCCAACATTGACAATGACTCATGTGATACATCTACTGAGGATTTGTAACATAAGCTCACATTGCATTGGGTACTGATGCAACGTGCGCCAATTAGAGTCTCTGCGTAACACCCATCCTGGTGATTATGCACTCTAGCCAATTTCTCTTATTCCACAAAGTGGTCAAGTAAACTGCTTGCAGCGCGGCGCTGGCGAACATTCAACAGAGCTCCCACGTTCGTCCAATAAATTCATCCCGAATAGCATTATAATAGCACAATAATTCCCAGTAATTCACAACAATACATTCTATTGAAATCCAAAAGCGAGAGAATAATAACTAAATGAAAATTCATGACATGACATTCGATGAACGAAAGATGTGGACAGAACGAGGTAGCTCTTTTCATTAAAATATGCAAGCTGACAATTGAGGGGACGTTTTCTGCTACATTATTCACCATTCCCGAGAACTCGTCGGTTGTGTCTCACTATTGTGTCCCCCAATTTGTGTTATATCATTTATTAAAATCAACTCGATCAGCCTCAATTATTTGTTCACACTCAAAGACAACAATTGGCAGAGAAAGATCATTACGATGCATGTGAAATTGATTTTTAACTGTAAACAAGTTATTGTATGATCAGACGACTAGCAGTGGCTGACGAGTGTAGAATAATCATTAGGAAGAAAATAATAGAGTTTAATGATGATAATGAGAGAGAAAGAAAAATCGTTTTTATTTAAATATGATATTTGTGAGGTTGAGATTGAGGTGGTAGTTTTGGTGAAGAGACATTAACGCAGCTGTCTTATTGTTGTGGATTGAATGATCAACTCTAGGAGGGGAGCATGGAGCAATGCAAACGTTCTGTATCCACTGGGTTCCTTCGTCAAAGGGTGCAAAACAATCTGAATCTGGTTATTCAGTGACACAACACAAGTCACTGTGCGATTGTATTAGTATGAGAGTGATTGCTACCCATAAACGTCAACCTACCGAATGGGTAATACGAAGGTAATGTAGATCCCAAGGTCGGTCTTCCTGTCCCCCTCCTTGTGTCCAGTTATCATAATTCCTCGATATATTATAAAAATATTACCAATGACAATCGATTTGGTAAGTAAATATTGAATTATAGATATATCTATAGTGTTATTGTTACGAGTATTGCTTTTTTTTTTCTCTCCTGGTGGAGATTCATTAATTATATCCTGTACTGTTCCATGTTTCACCGAGTCCTACCTGAGACCGGCCATTTTACCGAATCTCCCCTTTATATTTATTTTTTTAGGTACCGATTATTTACAGAAGTTTAAAGGTGCTAGCCCGTCCCTCGATACGCGCGATTTTCCATCTCTACTGCACTTATTTGAGGGTCTCACTCATTTTTATTGCTCTTGGATGATTAATCTCGTGGATTCGCACGGTGTACCGGTTGCAGAATGTTATTATTATTGTCGTTTATAATTGTATTTGGGGATAATGTGGTGGTGGAGTCCACCAGACGCATTCTGGAGACTCATCAACACTTGGTGGTGCGAGTGACACTCTCAAGCGCGTCTTAATCCCATCCCAAAATTCCCGGAGTCCTCCGTAATTTTGAGCCTCGCAAAACTCCATTATGCAAGGCAATGCTGTCGCATCGATGAGCAATAGCAAGATTTTTTGATAGTCGACGAAGTGAGGTGACGAGTGTCGTGGAAGGCGTGGATGGTCGTTTGCTCATCATCCAGGGGGTGGGAAAATTGTGGGAGTATGTCTGGATGTTGATGGAGTGACCTAATTCTGTAAGTTGTGTCGGTTTTACTCTGTCGAGTGATGAAGAAGTTGTAGATCTCGTAATTGCAAGAAAGTCAAGCAGACGAATTATTTGGATTGAGCGTTGGATAACGCAGTTTTCTTTATTACTTCACACCCCAGGGGATCACTGGCTATAGCTGCCTTCACCGACACTCGTTGACTCTTCCAAATTGATGAAAAATACTGTAGAATCATTTAGTGAGGATAATTGATTGAAAGTTGATTGACTTTTGGAGGATCTCCAGCAAATCCTGGCTTCACAAAACATTGTGACGTGTTCATTATTAATGAATTGGTAAACGATAAGTGGAATATTTAGGAAATATGTTATTAATTTATGGTTGATATTTTAGTGTTGATAAATTCATGATGATTTAATCGTGATACACATCACAATGGCTGCAGGCGCGGCGCGGAGAGGACGGGCAATTGAAATAATTTGTTGAATGAAAATAGATAGCGCGGCGCGCGCCACTTTTCAGAATTGCGAGCAGCAATAATTGTTAATTTCTTTAACAATTGTGAATGTCTGACTCTAGGCGTGCTACCTGAAGGCCATCGAGACTCGCCCGGACTTTGCCGTTGCCTGGAGCAATCTCGGTTGTGTCTTCAATGCACAGGGTGAGATATGGCTGGCTATTCATCATTTTGAGAAAGCTGTTGCACTCGATCCCAATTTTCTCGATGCCTACATCAATCTTGGAAATGTCCTCAAGGAAGCCAGAATATTTGACAGGTGAGTGGCGTTTACATTTCAATATTGCCTGTTGTCGTCGTGTGTAAAAATGTATAATTATTGAATAATTAAAATAAATTCAAAGTCATTATTCAAACGAAGAGAAAAATACAGGAAAACGTACGTAATCCGTACGTAGTCACGTAATCCTGGGGTGAAAAATGATTTCACTCGTTTTTATCTGAAATCATGATAAAAAATTCAGTATCAAAAGAACCAATTTTACCGAGAACTATCACAGACATATCTTTCGGATATGTCACCAGAATAATATATCGAAAAATCCAGGATTACAATAGTTAACTCGAATATGATGATCCGATCTCGTTTACATTTCAATGACATCCTGGAGAGGGCAGATAGGTTTGAAGTAGAAGTAGACGATCGATTTATTGATTCGACTGGCTAGAGTTATGGGGATTTGTGCTGGAAGTCTGATTGAGGAGAATCCTGGAGCATCACATATCCTATAATACTTTAATCGATTGGCTTTTTTCGTTTAATTAAATGGGATTGTCTCTCGGTCCCTCTCCATTTCTTTTTTCCGTCCTATCGTTTTATCTTCTGAATGGAGTAGATGTGCTTGACAAACATCTGAACATTTTGCGGTAGTAAAATCATTGAAATTCATAAAATTCATTGAAATCCTGAATTTACTCCTGACAATACTTGGAGCATTTGAAAATAATTCACTTCCCTATGGAGCCATTTCGTTTTGATTTCTTAATTCCGAGTTATTTACACATCAAAATTTTATTAGTTGAATTGACTATAACTTCCCCGTGGAGACCCAGAGTTGGATCCACCCACCTATTCCCATCGTCCTTGGCGCAAGCCCTTTATTGATTCGAAAGACAGCTACATGCGGCTATCGCCCCCTCAATACCAGTAGATCTAATTTCAAATACAGCAATTTTCCATTTTTCTCCGTTTTTCATTGAGAATTCAGAGAATTGCCAGTACATGGTGATCATTTCTGGATATATATATCAGCGCTGTAGATTTATGTGACAATCTTTCCACAATGTAAAAATATAAGGCTTTAAGCAGATGCAAATTAAAGAATTCAGTACCGCACAGTCGACTGGGTTTATCGATTCCATTTCCAGTAATCTGTAATACTATCTTTTCACTATTTCAATGATGAATATCTCCGAAATCAAATTCCCGAGCGTTGAATCGAACTTTTCGTTATCTTTCTCATTGCGGTCTTTATCATCCGAGTATTACGTTGAGTCACGTTCAATTTACCGTCACGATTCCACCATTTTGATTATCAATACCTTCAAATCCAATCTTTAACGTTTCTGTGATGATTGCTTGAGGTTTTCTGTGGAATTAACTCAGGGAAGGTCGATTGGAAAAATGAATGAAAAAAATAAAATTCTGTCGAATGTTACCATGAGGATTTATTAGGTTTGAAGTTCAGGTGAAAATTGAGGAGCAATTCTCGTGTTGGATAAGAATACCGTCTACATGTGGAGGGAACTGGTAGTTTTCCACTCTTCTCTTATTCTATTTTCTTTCCCTTTGTTTGCGAACTCACTCGAAGGAGGAGGGAAGACAAATAGGAATTGTGAAAAACAGGGGATATTTTCTGGGACATTTTTTCCCTTTATTTTTCATTACGAAGTTCGGATGGATTTTGTTCAGGGGGTCGTGAGTTAAATTTAAGCTTAGCAGTTAAAATTAGTCAATAGTTTGATTTATTGTTCTTTCAACTGAGGATAAAGTTGAAAGATCAAATCAATATATTCTGAAAATTGAAAAATTACAGTTTTTTTATGAGTTCATTCCAATAGTTCTCACAATCAATATAAATAATCAATATTTATTGACGTTGTATGACTTCAATTCACAGCACCTGCGTTTGGTGTGCACGTAAAACGTTCTAGTTTCCCGGAAAATGATTGGATATCAGTTTACCCTTGAGTTTCCGATAACTTGAAAATGCGCTTTAATTTAGGACTGAATATTTATATTATTATTGGAAATACTATCAATTATCCTACAAGTTGATTGAATTTTCACTAATAATACCACAAGTGCATTCAACACTATTTTATATCTCCGATAATTTCATCGAATAAACGGAAGTATATTAAATTCTCAAACCCTTTAATTCCGTTGATGGGCAATTATTCTCCGTAAAAAAACTCTTCCGTATTTCTAGTCGCTATTTTCATTTCCCTTTATTTACCCGAGGAAAAATACCAATTGAGGAAAGCAGGATATATTTCCCAAGAATTTTCACGATATTATTCTTTATTACGATGTTTACACGACCTGGGTTTGAGAAACGTGTGGCATTCCCAACACCTCAGAATTTCTCGCTTAAAATGTGCTAGCAGAAATAAAAATATGTGAGAACAATATTTTTAAAAAATACTGCACGGTGTAAATTTTCCAGCTGCAAGTCATCGGTTGGAAAAATTTTTATGACAGGAAACAGTTGGAGATGGGGAATGAGCGTTATTTTATGATAGAAACACCGGAGACATGACAGGAAAAAAGGCAGGGAAAAATTGACAGAGGGAATTTTTATATATGAAAGATATGTGGAAATGGGTTAATGTAATTAATGTATTACTGGAGCATGCGTTACTTTGGAATACGTGTCAATGAGTGCGACTGATAATCCGAGGATCGCGAGTTCGAGTCTCTCATCTGTATCAGTGGTATTATTTCCACCGCACAGTTTGATCAATTGACGTTGCCTAAAAATACTTAAACGTTAATTTTAAAATCTGTGCTAGAGTAAATCCACTCGTAGTTATTTCAACGGTAATTATTGAATTTACCGTTGATAGTCACGAGTTGTACATTATGTTTATCTCCAACAAATTACATTTGCAAATCTAATACTACCTGAGGAAAATAAATAAATAGATGTGGAACTTTTTTTTTCCAATAAATAAAAAGTACTTTTCCACTTTGATCTCGCCCAATTTTATGATAGTATTGAATAAAAGTAGTTTGCGCGTGAAACGTGCAAAAAAGTGTCCCTTCCTTTATTTGTATCATAAATGCACTTTTCATTCAAGTATCTCCCGACTGACAATACGTGCTGCCATTATCTCTAAAAGCTATCTGTAAAACCGATATCGATAGGTTACGACGAGGGAGAATAAAGAGAATGAATTTATCACATTATTCTCGGTATCCATTGGTTTTTTATTGCCCTCGCACTATTCCACCACTTCTACCCCATTTCGTAGCCCATCTTCTTGAATCTCTCATTTTTATCCCCCGTTTACTTTCCACTCACCAAGAGGCTCTTCCTCTTGAACGTGCAAGACATCAAGCCGCTGGCCACTCGTGAAAATAATTTTCCACTACGTTACCTCAGGTCGGGTGACAAAGGGCCACTGTTGTTTGATAAAAATTAATTTCTCTATTTTATGGAGGCCACTTTATATTTTACGTCGAGAGTTGGAGTTCATTGAGGCTTAATTTTTAAGAGAAAGTTTTTCTGGACTCTTAAGTGAGTTTTCCCTCCGAAATTCTTGAAACTTTGCGGATTCTAATCCCAGAATTATCTCTGGAGGCACGAGCAAGATAAGACGCAAAAATTAGGGCAGGAAAGTTTGGTCCCCTGCATTTTCCACGAGATTCCCAGGACAAAATGCATTTTATAGTTGACTTCGTGGTTATATGAAGGAGCTCTTGAAGATAATGTAAGAAAAATATGCAGAACAAGTATTCTTAACTTTTCGGTCCTCACGTACGCTGTAGGCCACGCCCCAGTTTTATTTTTGCAATAATTTTTTTTCACTCCTTCAACGTTCATTAAAACGATAATTACTGGGTAAATAACACAATTTTTTTCTGTATCTATGGATTTTTATTGCATTGCACAAACGAAGTTGCAGATTTTTGCTGAATAAATGAAATTCTTCAGTTTATTTCGCGTCAGTCTATCGGAGAAAATTATATTATTTTTTGCACAAACAAGGACTTTGTTATCATCGGCTCAGGAAGCATAAAAAGATGAAGAGAGGGTTGTAGCTGAATTTTCGGTGGATCGGATGACATTGACATCAGCCGCAGTGAAATATCACCCGCATATTGTGCCAGAAAAATGATATAATGACGAATAATAAAAAAAAGAAAACCCGCAGCGTTCCAGGAGTCGCATGAATTATGAACGTGGGTTCCAAAGAACACGCCAAGTTGAATAAAAAAAATTGGAAAAGACCGTGGAGATGTACCCAGTTATATCTTTATCAAAAACCGCTGTCAGGTCTGAAACGGGGCGCATGAGCGGAGGACTATGAAATCGATATTATCCCAAATTTTGCACGAAGTTACAACCTTTTTATTTTAACGTTCCCTCTAGGACATTAAAATGATAAAAAATTTCATGAGAACATTTCAGGGATAAACTATTAATGATGTTGATAAACCTCAGCTGTGTTTTTTTTTTTTTTTCTTCTGCTGTGGTATATGTGGAGTCATTAAATTTTTATATAATTAAATTATTTATCACGTTATCAACATATTAACATTCTGTCGGACAAACGCAAAGATAATTTATTCTCCGATTGATATCGTCAATGAATTGACGGAATACCGAGACAGAAGAATAATTAGAGATGTTTTAAATCGTAATAAGGTTTTATTCTGTAGTTCTTTTATGCAATTAATTGTGAATAAAACTTTCCACCATTCAATTTAGAACTTCTTCCACCTTGAAATGATACTATTGGCGGTATACGATCTCATCGGACTTCGAACTAGAGAAGTTTGGAATTATTCTGCGAATTGGTTGTTTTGGAAACAGTATCCAATGCTGTTTTCAGTTCTGCTCGTAATTATCTCATTAATAAATTAATAGCGCATGCAATTCGGGATAATTACTCTCACTCCTTATATCTCATTTCCGTCCTCATTGTTATCGCATTATCCTCATTATTCGCTCGGAGTAAGAAAAATTCTCCCAAAATCCGAGTTATCCTCAAATTTATATGATTAATAAATCATCGAAATGAATGAGATATTCGAATTACAATTAAAAGCCATTGATGATTGATTGATGATTGAGTTTCGCCTTTATCTTCCAAATCGTCTGGCAAATACCTCCAAAATTGTATCATTTAATCCCCAATTAATCTATCCAAATAAAATTATCCCTAACAATTCCAGAATTTTGTCTACAAAAAATGACTACATCGCCTCTTAAATTAAAAAACCCAAAGAAACACTTAATGACCGTATAATTTAATTAATAGTAAGTCCCACAATTTCTATTGGGAATTCCTTTCCGTGTAATGTGAAATGTAGAGCCATTTGACAGATTAAAAAAAAACCTATTGTCCGTGTGAACAACAGGAATGCTTCTCGGACGTTTAAAAAGCCGTGTAAAAGTTCATCTAATGGACATCCACCACCGGCTTTTACCCTCGAAGACAATGTGATCTTGTGCTCCTGGTGAATACCCAAAAGGGAAAAGTGGTTTTCACGTAGAAATCGCCTTGGTAACCTGCAGCCTCGTGTGAACTATATCCTGGCGCAGTCTGTCGCTAGACACCTCCGGTATTTTTCATTGGCAAGAGGAAGAGGGATACATTGGCAAGAGGGAAAAGGGCTGGAAAACGCACGGCGCTCGACGCCGACGCGCATTCGGTGTCAGAAGACCCCGAAGAGTCACATCATACCAGCACAGCCAGTAGTTTAGTTCGTAGCACCCGGAGCACATCGCAATCCTAGTCCAAACCCCCGGGTTCTTCGAAACTCTATCTCTATCTTCTTCTTTCTATTCGATAAATAGACTATTTATCACTTTCACACATCAATTTTTCCATTTTAATCTTCAAGTTGTTCAATTTATCTACCATCTGATATGTCAAGTTTCGAGGAGCCGATTTTAATATTACTGCCCATCCAATAATGTTCGACGATCTCTGTGGTTGATACCAGTAGCAAGTGACAACTTGTTCCTCAAGTTTCTTTATATTATTTTTTTATTATCGGTAAATCTTATTACTCGTTACTACTCACCATTTCTATCTGCGGACTTTTAACTGGATAATCATTGCGGACACAATTTTCACGGTCAATTATAGACGCTGTCTGGGTATCATCTTCGCTACTACTACTAAATAATTACCCTCATGTTAATAATTAATAATAATAATTAGTCTTAATAATTATCTTCCTGTTTATTATTTTTTCGGTCATTTAATACTATTGTAGACTATATTAGAGTATTTTAATGCTCATCGTCTAGTATTTTTTCTGTGCTCAGTAATACTAGCAGCGAGTAGAAATTCATTTTATCGAATTGTTCTAATGATTATCTATCTGGTGTAATTGAATCGACTGAGCCCTTCACGTCTTTTCCATTTCGTTTGCTGTTGTTTCTTCTCTTTGATCGACGCTCCGATGCTTCAATCCATTTGTCAGAAAGCCCAAGTCAGAATTTCACTGCAACTTCTTTTATCCCTTCAATCAGTCTTTTTATTTACTCATTCATTTTTAACACTGAAAAAATAGAAAAATCACGATATCCTGACGGGATTTTCAGTATTCAGTTAAACTGAAAGCAAGGATTAATTCCACTCGATAAAAACTCGTCTCTCCAGTTGAAAATACGTTACACTCCGTTAATTTTCGCTTCCTGCTTCCTCACCGGATTTATTTATCGGCCTCTTTTTTATTACTGACCCATATTTTTTCCCCCGAAAAATAAAGAACCAGGAGAAATAGGTATTATTTTTAAACATTCATATATTGATCTTGCTGGAGATTGCAACTGTTTAATTGATATTTTAATTTGATCTAAAATTACTTCCAAGATTGGATTAAGGGGATAATTAAATACGTGGAACAGAGAACAACATCTGGAAGTTTGACGCCACCGGGGGATTGTGTGCTCGTGTCCTATCTCAATAATGGTGCATGTCCTCGGGACAGGAAGAGTATAAATTCGATGTTAATGAGCACAAATTGACAGACTGAATTTTCAAAAAAAAAAAGAGAGGATTCTATCCTTGGAAATAGTTGCTCTTCCAACAAAGTGCGCTTACACGGCAACTGCAGAGACTGACAGTTTCACCAGGTGAAAATTATCGATCCACACGTAGTCACGATCATCAGTCTAGTTTCAAGACAAAGTCCTGCCAATCGATCCATTTAACCATAAACAGGTGATAAATTATTTGAGGGAGGGGGAATAATAGCCACAATGATTGGCTGGTGATAGCAACCAAGAGACTGAACGTAGAATCATCTGGACACTATTTGATGATGCACAATTGACAAACAGGGTCCTAAAACACTAGATTATCCGGCCAACGCTGTTTTTATTTTTCTACTCGGGATCTTTATTTTATATCGAACGAGATAATCAGTGACAGATCGCTCTCACGTCCACTATTACTGAGTATTTTATCCACAAGTAAGCGAGGTAATCGTCAGGCTGAAATGTTAGGATAGATATGGCCAAGGTATGGAGTACCAGTGTGTCATCGTTTATACAGTGATCTCACCATCGAGCTCAGTAGCACCTTCCATTCGTCTGCAAATTGAAAATACTGTTACCAGTCCAGTTCCCTCTGGATGCCTTGCCTGGATAAAGTCCTGGATCAAAAGGTGTTCTATTAATAACCCACATCTCAGTGCACAATTCTGATCGCATCATTAATCAATTTACAGCTCTTTAAATTACTCATATGATTAATTCGATAATTTTTTTTTTACCTCCGTCATAATCTAGTGATTGAAAATATCAGCCTTTAAAATTATAATGGGATTCTCTATGAGGAAAATTCAATGCCCACAAGTTTGAGCTCAGACCCATATGATTCGTCCTTGAACATTGTAGCCTATTAAATAAAAATAGAAGCTTGATGAAAGGGCAAACAGCATTGACGCTCTAACGGTTAATGAATGGAGAATAGAGGAAAATCGAGGAAGTTTAAGTTCATTGCAGACGCAATGGAGATGTGTCTTTGAAACTTTTGAATTCAACGAATGCCACTTTATCATCAGATATTAAACAAACCGATGGGTTTTAATAAATAATTAATCAGACTGGTGGGTTGTTCTCTCTCGGTGCTGATAACGTTGATCAATGGCTTGTGCCCGTGGCACGCAAATCTAATTGCCCTTTCTCATTACTTATTCGCGTTACCTCTACCTGTGATGAGAGAATTCATTGGGTGTTTGAGAGTGAAAACATTATTTATTGTCTCTCGTTTAATTTATTTAGAGCTGTTGCTGCATATTTGAGAGCCTTGAACTTGAGCCCCAACAATGCCGTTGTCCATGGAAATTTGGCGTGCGTTTACTACGAGCAGGGGCTCATCGATTTGGCCATCGATACCTACAGACGAGCCATCGAACTCCAGCCCAATTTTCCGGATGCATATTGCAATCTGGCCAATGCACTCAAGGAGAAGGGACAAGTGGTCGAGGCTGAGGAGTGCTACAACACTGCCCTACGACTATGTCCCACTCACGCTGACTCTCTCAATAATTTGGTAATTACAATGTTAATAATTAAATTTTCCCAGGAGTTGATAACGACGGCCCTCCGCAATATCAGTAATTAGCTTCAACATCGCCATGGGCAAGTGATGGCCACAAAATATCGGCGGAGTTATTTTAAATATGAAAAGTTTGAAATTCAAACTCCGGGGATTATTTTAATTTCAACTGCTGGTCCAGGGGACTGAAATCACGAGAATATTTTTCTACTCAACTGAATTTGAATTGTAAATCAGAAATCCACCGTGAAAATCCTAGGGTAGAACTGATTTCATGACGATACAGTATTTTAACGGAGGCTTTCTCAAAAAATAATGAACCAATGTTAAAAGTGTTAAAATATTCAATTGAATTCCAACTCAATCATTGGGATATTGTTTTTTTACCGAGGAATCGCGTGAATAAATTATTATATCGGATAGTTTTTCTGTTGGAGAAAAGGAAAGGATAAGGATAAATCTTGCGGAATTCAATTAAAGATTCGGATAAATGCAAGCGGTTGTAATGTCCAGGAGGTAGAAAAACGAAAAAGTTATTAAATTGGATAAAATTTTTTAAGGCCAACATAAAGCGGGAGCAAGGGTACATCGAAGAAGCGACTCGTCTTTATCTGAAAGCCCTCGAAGTATTCCCAGAGTTCGCGGCAGCCCACAGCAATCTTGCATCTGTATTACAACAGCAGGGAAAATTAAATGAGGCACTAATGCATTACAAAGAGGCAATACGTATACAACCAACTTTTGCTGATGCCTATTCAAACATGGGCAACACCCTCAAGGAGATGCAGGATATTCAGGGTGCTCTCCAGTGTTACACAAGAGCTATTCAGATAAATCCTGCTTTTGCCGATGCACATTCGAATCTCGCTTCAATTCACAAAGACTCGGGAAACATTCCTGAAGCCATTCAGTCGTACAGAACAGCATTGAAACTCAAACCAGATTTTCCAGATGCCTACTGCAATCTTGCACACTGCCTGCAAATTGCCTGCGACTGGACTGATTACGAAGCTAGGATGAAGAAACTCGTGTCAATCGTTGCTGAACAGTTGGACAAAAATCGTTTGCCAAGTGTTCATCCTCATCATTCCATGCTTTATCCACTTTCACATGACTTTAGAAAGGCCATTGCTGCGAGACACGCTAATTTATGTATTGAGAAGGTGAGAAATGAATAATTTATACGTTGGGAGATATGAATTGACAATTGAAGTGATGAAACGTAATGAATCAACTCTTGTTCCTTAAAAAAATGGAGAAAGAAGTGTCCATTTTTTTTTTAATCATATTTTTCTTTGGCTTCACCAATTTTAATTTATTTCAATCCACCACTTGACCAGTAGATACATTAGACGTGGAAAATGAAGCTCTTATGTTTAATCACTTCACTACGACCTGGGGACACGAAAGAGTCCCGATAAATTTATGAGATTGGATTAATTGATCATTAAAAAAACGAAGTTTAATGAAGATTTTAAAGTTAATGACTTTATTAGAGGGAGTATAAAAAATTTATTCAATAAGACGTTCTATTGAGAGCATAAAAAGGGAGGAAATAAAAAGAGACAATAGACGCCCATGAAGAACTGGTTTTTTTCACTAATTGAAAAAGTTTTTAATATATCTCAGATAATACACGGGAACCTGATATCCATGAATTGGATAAAAATTATTCGCTAAAACTTCGAACCAAATTGAATAAACAATTGATAAGTTTTGGATTAAAAATTTATTGGCGATATGAAAAATATGTATTTGTTTCATATAATTTCAAGGAATTAACTAGGATCGCTGAAATTTATATAAATTATTAATGTTTTTAGATTCACGTGCTGCACAAACAGGCGTTCAAATATCCCCGTGAAGCTGGCCAACGGTTGAAAATCGGTTACGTCTCCTCGGACTTTGGTAACCACCCAACGAGTCATTTAATGCAGTCAATTCCAGGTCTCCACGACAAAAACAACATTGAAATATTCTGTTACGCATTGAGCGCCGACGATGGTACTAATTTCCGCTCGAAAATAGCTCGTGAATCTGAGCATTTCATCGATCTATCTCAAACCCCATGTAATGGAAAAGCAGCAGATCGTATCAATAACGATGGAATACACATTCTGGTTAATATGAATGGTTACACGAAGGGAGCGAGAAACGAAATATTTGCATTACGACCAGCACCCATTCAAGTCATGTGGCTCGGTTATCCAGGCACATCTGGTGCTAGTTTCATGGATTATTTGATTACAGACGAGGTAACATCACCTCTAGAACTGGCTAGTCAATACAGCGAGAAATTGGCCTACATGCCACACACATATTTCATTGGAGACCACAAGTAAGTTGATGATTACCATAACTTACTAATTAGCTTTGGCTGCATGAATAAATTCATTAGAAATTCAATTGCTGAATTGTCAACTCATAAGGGGTTCACTAACAATTGGTTATTTCCAGACAAATGTTCCCTCACCTGAAGGAGCGACTGATTCTCGCAGATAAGTTGGGCCTCAAGGGAAAAGTCGCGGACAATGTCGCAGTGATAAATGCCACTGATTTATCCCCTATGATTGAAAATACGATGGTGAAGGAAATACGTGAGATAATAGTCGCTGATTCGAAGAACAAACCAGTTGAAATATCCCTGAAGGTCGCTGAGCTGCCAACAACAACTCCAATTGAAACAATGATTGCTTCTGGCCAGTGTCAAATGTCTGTCAATGGTGTGGTTGTTCAGAATGGCATGGCACCGACACCTGTCAATACCAAAACGGCCACTGGTGAGGAAGTACCACAGAATATAGTAATCACAACGAGACAGCAGTATGGATTACCCGAGGATGCAGTTGTATATTGCAATTTTAATCAGCTGTACAAAATAGATCCATTGACACTTCACATGTGGGCGTATATTTTGAAACACGTACCAAACTCGGTTTTGTGGCTTTTGAGATTTCCAGCGGTGGGTGAGCCAAATTTACAAGCCACTGCACAGCAACTTGGTCTTGCACCTGGTAGAATTCTCTTCAGTAATGTCGCTGCTAAAGAAGAGCACGTCAGGCGGGGACAATTGGCTGATGTTTGTCTTGATACACCGCTTTGCAACGGCCATACCACCAGCATGGATGTTCTCTGGACTGGAACCCCCGTGGTTACTCTACCTGGCGAAACTTTGGCTTCGAGGGTTGCCGCCAGTCAACTGAATACCCTCGGGTGCCCAGAGTTGGTTGCTAGAACCCGCCATGAGTATCAGGAAATCGCTGTCAGACTGGGAACTGATCGAGAGTAGTGAGTTGCCTTTTTTTCATTGAATTTTTACCATTTTATCTATCTTCCACCTTTTTGACTATTTTTTTTTTTACTTTGTTGGTTTTTTCTGCAACAAGTGGAGAATTTAATCCGCTCGGATGAATTCGGATTTCCCATGCAGTAAAACTGAATCGTTTAAATGAACAATAGTAATCAATTGTTGGCATGGGCGGCTAGAATTTCTGTCTGCGGATGTTCTCTATGTCCACTTTTCATGTGATTGAGTTTTTGAATAATTCTTATTGTGATGCACCAAAAATTCGTTGAAGAGAGATTTTCATTTGAGTATCAAAATTCCAGAATAGAATAGAATAGCATACATGGGACTGTAGGGGATGTGAATCCGAATAATCCGATCATAACTACCCTACCACGTGCTCACTGCATCATATATTCTTTATTAAATTCATTATTAAAAAAATGCAAGTGTTAATGAACTCCCACGCTGAGAAAATTGGCACCTACCTCTGTCACGGTCAAAGTGAACTGAATTTTTACACTTCAGCGCGCAGTAACTGTTTCTGCATTCTGAAATATAAAATAACGTACACCACTCGGGCGTTAATTTTATTTTTCACGCGCGTGATAATCGAGCCGAAAACGCCTTCGCCTTCACACGCGCGAAAAAAAAAAACAGAATTAACCCCCTTAAAGCGTAATATATTATTTAATATCAAATTCCAATACGAGATATTTATTTTCCGGATTTATTTTCCCCGGAATTCAATTCCTCACCGGACGATACAATAGATTGTTTATGCCTTGGAGCTCGGAGATAGTAGAATGGACTAATGAAAGATCGACGTAAAAAGAAATGGAGGAGAGGTGCAACTATAACGGTATTCTACTGTAATTCAAGGCGTTTGCCTTTTTTATCAGCGACTTTGTTCTTCGGAATAATTTTATTTAGTTCTTCGAATCTCTCCGGTAAATACTGTAATAAGAAATCATGACTGTTTCCCTGAAATTCATAATAGTACGTTAGACCCATACTGCAAGAAAAGGAGAAAGCTAGCCCGAGAGGCACTGCAGAGTGTTTCAAGAATGAATCCAATTAGAATACTGGGATTTAAGGAAGTACCGACAATGCCCTTTTATTCACTCAGGGATTATTACATCTTTTACATTCCCTCGAATTTTATGCATTTCAGTGAATTATAGTGTGACTATTATATTAATAATTGATTAATTTGTTTTTCAGCTTAAAAGCCATTCGGGCTAAAGTGTGGAAGGCTCGATCAGAGAGTCCCCTGTTCAACTGCAAGATGTACGCAATGGGAATGGAAATGCTGTACAAGAGAATGTGGGAGCGTTTTGCACGTGGTGAAAAGCCAGATCACATTTCTGCGATTGATAGGAGCGAGAGCCAGCAAAATCAGAAAGTCACGACAGCCTCATAAATATGTCTGATATTCTCTCCTCCTCTAAGATCTCATTAACATTTTTGTTCATTCACGTACAGAGAGAATATATTTTCGTTCATTTTGTTGAATTATAAGAGCGAATTCTTACCACGAGAAGTTATGCGAGAACTGCATTAACCATTTGAAGGGCCTTGGGATATTTTCTCCATTATTAATTCTGGAGAAATGCCAATGGGAGAGAGCGCAATGCTGGAGTTGTCGTGGGGCTATTTTCTTTTTGTATGATAGATTGACGAGATTAGGGTAGAACATTAGGAATAATCTACGATACGTGATAATGAGAGGTAAGGGATCGATGGATTTCAGGGTTGATATCACAGATCATTGATGTGACAGATCTGAATGTGGGAATACGACAATTGTTGAGTACACGATGAAAATTTAATTTATTAAATACTGAAAGTCAACTCTCGTGTCAAGGTGTCGTTTGTCTTTCGCTGTTCTGAGAGACCTTCATTTGCTCACTCAATCGTTCAATTTTTCGACTAATTAATAATTTCGGAAGGAACTTGTATAAAAATCTCGAACATAAAATTGTTAATGGGATATACATTTAAAATAGAAATTTGTAAATAAGTAAAACATTAGCTCTACTTATGTTCATTCAATTTTTCGATGATAACTTTCGATTTTAGCGTATACTATGGGCCATACCCTGAAAATATGCGAAAAAAAATTCCATCGAATGTCTGATGTGAAACAAAATGATTATACTATGTGTAGACAACCCGGCATAACTATGTAAATCCAGATAATAAATACAGAATCTATAAGTAAGTGTTGGAGATTAATTTTTCTCTCATTCAGTATTATTCACCGTTTATCACATGATGTCTGTCACGAATTATTTTTACCACATCCATATTGGTACGGAAAATTTCTGTTCGACCTACGAACAGGTGAGTTGACATCCAGATGTCTCTAGGGGCGACGAAACACCCAAAAACTAGATTACGAAACACCTTATCTATTCCGAGAGAACACGAACAAATCCATAAACTAGCAGGTAATCACTCCCTTGAGGCAAAAAAAAAACATGATTGAGGTAAACTGAGGAAAATATTGTTCAAGCGCTGTTGAATTTTATTATGCGATATTAAAAAACACTTGACCCGGATGTTCTCCACGTTTTCTATTCAACGAACGATATTTCGATTTCGTGGAAAATTTTTTCTCCGTAGAGAATCGTAATCGGAAAAAAAAACCCGTAATTTTATCAGCTCATCAACAGATGTGTTGGAGTAATTTTTAATTCCCCTCATGGCTATTCTCGTTGCATCACATCGATGTAACGAGCCTCGTTTTCTATCTAAACCGCCCTCCCCCGCCCACTTCGGGGAATAGGTCAGCGGACTTGATAGCACATTAATTAATTCCAATTGGATGAACCACCGCTCACTGTATGTGGCACACAGTGTCGCTGACAAAAACAATCGGTGAAATATTTTATGAAACCATATGAATAATTCGAAGGATATATTAATCAATGCCCTTTTTTTAACTCCCGTCCTTGTATCGCGCTAGACACCTCTTATCTCTCAGCTCTCCAGATCATTATCAGGAACACCAACGCACTGACTCGTGATTGCCAGTTGATATTTGAGTCGATGGAAAACACTGGGTTTAGTAACCCCAATGCAAATGTATTAAACTTATTCATCCGTGTATCTCTGTAGTACGCAAATTCCTGTTATCGTGTCGAGGGGGGGCGATGGGGGGAATTTCGATGAATTGCCGATTCTCTTGGCAGGTTCGGATACTGATATTGATGACTCCAATTTTATTTCGGCTCATTAACAACTGTTTTTCTCAGTTAGATTAATATACATTGGATTTATTTATTCCTTTAAAAAATCATTAAACAATAGGATTCGGTATGCTCCCATTAATTTTCTATCCAAAAGCGGATTTTTCAGCCATCGAAATTAATTATTTATTAAATATTTATTGATTCATCTGATTCAATTCGCATCGTTAATTCCATTATTTGCAAGATCTCTCCCACGAGAAGAGCAATGGGTTATTAATTTGTTTAATTTTTCAAAATTACAATTATTAATTCAATTATTAATGATGCGCATAAGATAGAAGATAGACGCACCTTTGATTAAATTTTCGAGACAAATAGAGTATTACGAAAAATATTGAATATGACTTGGCTTATATTGTTATTGAGTTCGTTAGATGAAGATTGAAGAACAGTTTGGTGTGCTTGAGATTGAAAAAATCTGGATCCACAATGGTGGATGGGTTCTTCACCGAGTGGTACATAAAAACAAAATAATTAGCCGCGTTATTATTCCACTTGACTGCAGATTGAACTATGATTTTCATTCTCAGTGAGTTCTAAATGACGACGATTCCTCAACGCCAAAACATTCCACATTTCTGAGCTGCGTCAGCACTGATAAGAGATACTCGTGTCAGCATTTTGTCACGGATTTAGACTTGTACATTTGTATTGTAACTCACGTTTCACAAATATTCCAGTGGTTCTTCATTTCCATGAGCTATCCTCTCCTGATTATTATCATTCAGTGACACATTCACAATTACCTTCACTTTGTTTTTTAATCATACTGGCCCATCAATGCGGTATGACCGATTAAAAGTCATAGTTCGTTGTCAGAAAAAGGGCGTTTCCAGGGGCTTGTGGCTGTTGCATGATAAGAGAGATCGACAGACGTTTGGATTTTCTGATTCGTCGACGCGTGCATTTACAAGGAACGGCTGTGAATCATTCTTGCATTAACGTACGTTTTTTTTTTTTTTTTCATTCTTATACCGCTGAAATATTACTTTTAATACTCGAATTCGCGGAGTATTCCATTCGTCATTATCAAATATTTTTAGCTGTCGTCAGCTATTCTAGATAAAATTCATTCAGTGTAATGGATATAAAATGTGGACAGAGAAGTGTTTTTAACTGCTTTAATATTATTTTTTAATTATCTTGTTGAGATATTGAAATATTCTCTGAATTACAACGGAATTAGTGTAGTATGAATAAAAATACTCAATATTTAATGGATTTTATTATTATTCTACTCAATTATTAATAACATAATGCCGTGATTCCGTGGTTTAATTTTTTCCATTCAGTTCAAGGGCTGAAATTCAATTAAAATCTCAGTTTGCTGAATGCCCTTGAATATTCATGAAAATGTCATTAATTATATTCTAATTATATTCTAAAACGCTCAGCGGAAATTTAAGCGGAAAAAGTGATTTTGGAGGTGAATAAATAGACAATATTTATTATAGGTCTACGAGATGAAAAATTCAATACCCAATAAAAAATTCAGAAAGACATTAGTTTATTCAAATTCATTGTAATGAGTGGAGTTGATCACCGGTCAGAGGGTTTTTAATGAAAAAGGTGATTGGCGTCACGATAAATATCGATATTTCAGGGAAAAATTTGGACGAGTGTTTGAGAAACGATTGTTGGGTTCACTGAAATGATAATGTATGGTACATTAATGAGATTAATCAATGAGATTGGTACGAGTCCGTGGGAGTGGAGTGCGATGGAAAAATATGAGCGAAACGGAAGTCTCGAGTAATTTTTTGACGACTCATCGGTAGAGACGATCGGCCTGTTGGCTCTGTTCTCACTCATTTTTATTCTTTCTTTCTTCCGCCTGTACATATGTAGTTGTATGTAAGATATGTACGTATGTGTAAGATGCGTGTGGTGGGCGTCAGGGACGCCTTGGCCTCTCCACGTGTATGACCTCTGCTCGTCCCAAAATTCCCGGCGGCGGTTCCCTTCGTTTCAACTAAAATTCAACCCACTAACTATTTTTCTCAACATTTTTTTATGACACTTTTCTAGGGCAATTTTCATATCTACAACCAGACTACTTACCCTGTCAAATCCCCATGCCACATAATTGGCAGACTCCAGTAAATCGCCGATAGCTTTTCGACTTCAGTATTTTGTCGGCTGTCGGCATGCCAAATTTTCCATAACGGTTTTTCAAGTGTTGCGAAACTCTTTCGTGGAGAAGACTCCATTCCACTGTCTAGAGAATCAACTTGGCTTTTTTTTTCTTTTTTACAGAATTATTTGGTGTTCTCCAGGGGAATGTTGGTGGTTTGGGGAGACAGATTTCGTCGGAATGAATGGGTTTTCTAATTCGGGTGAGAATATTTTTGAGAGATCGTGTAGGGGAGTTGATGGTTTTTCTACCATTTTTTTATAGAATGTCGAGTATTGATGGTGAATATATTTAAATATTTTTTCACTATTAAAGTCTTCATCGTTTGTCATTCACGTGGGGTGCACCCCATTTTTTTGCTTAATTTATTATTGAACGAAGAATGTTTTTGGAATATTTTACCCGTTTTATTAATAAGTGCACAAGCAAAATTTTTCATTATCCATTTCAATAATTAATTGAGAGGAATTACTGAAACTCTCATACGCCCCTGAATTAATCAATATCAACCCTCACTTGCGTTATAAAATCATTGTCAGTCCCAAAATTAATAAATAAACAATTAAATACTCACACCCAATCCATTTTACGAAATCATTTTACTAAAATCACAGAATGACTATCTAAAATGATAAGCGCCTTGTTGATAATGATTTAGTTATCACCCGACTAAATATCAAATTGAATCAACAAATGATTTTTTAATTGTTTAACGACACAATGCATTTAGGATAAAAAAAACATATTCGAAGCCAATTAGAATTTTACGCGCATTCAATGATGTACATTATTATTCCCAATATTTTTCAATTATCTACGATTTTTCTATTTTAAGAGAATTCCACTTGACAGTCCATCAATCGACTAATCCCCAAATGCTTAATTTATCTATTGATTTGTTTAAACCGAGAGAAAAAAAAAGTGAATGGTCCCGCACCCCTCACTCTCTGAAGGGTTGAAAAAATAGTGTTGGGTAGAAATAAATAGAATAAATTGTGCGGAACTGTCAGAAATAGGCAAAGTGCTGAAAATAAATGCTCCTATCACGTAATCTATAGTAATAGACAATTTATATTTCCGAATGAAGTTTGATTATACCATCGCTTGAACTTCATCTTCCTTTCAGAATGAAACCCGTCTCCAGCCGGTCTCTTCTACCACCAGCTTGGAGTACGTCTGTGTGCTTCTGAACGATCATAAATCTCCGACGAGAATAAAAAAAATCATGATAAAAAAACTGGTGAAGTTGAAGTTTGAAGTCAGGGGATGGTTAGAACCCAAGAAGCATAAAGAGAATGAAATGAAATGGTTGTGCAGCCGTCATTGGTGGTTGTCAGACGTCTTCCAAAGGGGAAAAGGAGAGGTGGTGAACAAATCCTGGGATTCCATTCTGTTTTCTCTCCGGGTGTTTCGCAGTAACGCTTAAAATCAAACGAATCAGAATTTTACCTGGAAAGCGGATGGAAACCATTGGCCGATACCTAAGACCTCCAAGGACGACACTGATGAATCTCCGGGATCTATTTTAGGGATTTTTAGTGGTCGAGAAACGTGTTTGAACGGTTACTTCGGGAAAAGAGGCGGTACTCGAGATTTTTTGCCATTGGCCCATTGCCTTTCCTCGCTTACAATTTTCTCAGATATCACATTGAGATAATTGCCATTTTGCTCCATTAAAAATCTGTCCAGAAATTTATAAATATATACCGATCATCGTGGAGTTAATATTTCCAGTTAATAAAATTTGCAATGAATTCAGTGTTCGGAAAATTTAGAGATCTCGTTGATATAATCAATAAATTTATTATAAAGTTCACACGATTTCTTGTCTGGAAATTGGCACTACAGTGCCCACATGTGTGCCAACTTCAAAACATGAGAAACTCTAGATAAAAACGTAATCCGGGCCGTTGCGATGGGGTTTTTTCACTCGTGCGGTTGATAAATCCTCTCCTCCGGTTGGGGCACCAATCCCCGACTAAAAACCCCATGGCACCTCCCGGAAATGTTGAATTTTCTTCGAGTGCTCCAAGTTGGCCCTCGAAAAAAAGCCGACGAAGAGAAAACCGATAAATAAATAAAAAAGGTTATTGCAGTAATTGTTATTACGAAAGAGGGTAACTGGAGCAACTAGAAAATGGGTTATGTGGGGGAGGTCGAGTCAAGTGGGTGGAGTGGGTGGTGATGGCGAGGGGGAGGTATGATAACCCCCTGATTTGAGCGCACTCTCTGGGTGGAAGTTATCGATTACCGGACGAGGCCACCACAGGGTGAAACTGGGTCGAAATGACTCAGGAGAGGGGTTTATGTCGCAAAGGGAGTGTGAGGGGTAAGGAATATGTACAACCCCTCGATCCCTCTTCCTTCTGCCCATTCCACCCCTACCATCCCATCCACCCCTACCATCCCATCCACCCCTACCACCCCTTCCTCCTTTTCCTTCCGTTTCTCCCCTGCGTCCCCTGCGACCCCAGCAACCCCTGCCTCCCCTTCACAACCGCTCACCCCTTCTCCCACTCCCACTCCTGATATGCGCATGGAAATCAGCGCAGGGGATTCACATAAAGAGAGTGAGAGAGAGAAGGGGGCGAGGGGGAGTACGAGGAGGAGAAAGAGAGAGAGGGGTTGGTACACGTTTGCGTTCGCATTTCAGTGTAGGATCCTTGACATAAATAATCAGTAGTAGAGAATCGCGCGGCCCCGGTAGCCATGGCGACGACATCGATCGACGGGCCACGATGTGGCCCGTGTCACTATATCAAATATATAAAAAGATATTCGTAAAAACTACTGTGTTCTCCCCGTTTCCTCCTGATTCTCGGCCATTTCCGGTCAGACAAAGTCCCCATTATTTTTGTACACATTTTCTGCTGCCTCTTTTTTTGTATTATGAAACATTTTTTTTGATCCCGGAAGTTACTACATCTGACCACCTCACATCGGCTCGTCATTATGTCAAATATAAATATGTATAAATGTGTTACTATGTCGAATGCATGAAAAGATGTTGGAAAAAAATATACAATGCGTTTTTCACGTTTCGTTATTGTTCTTGTCTATTTCCGGTCGGCCCCAGTGGCGATCTCGCATTATTTTTTTAACGCTTGATGGTGACTTTTTCTGATGCTATGAAACATTTTTTGATGCCGGAAGTCCAGTACACCTGACCACCTCTCGTGGAGCAGGTGTGAGAACGTCGCGGTTCGACGAACCTGCGGGACAAGTTTTCAAATTTCTCTCTCTAGGTTCATGGATAAAAGGGACATTATTGGAGATCAATTTTTATTTGTAACCTGCAGTATTCGTTGAAGATTTATTATTCACTTATACCTGAATTATTAATTTAATTTTATCATTTAATATTTTATATTTTCCTGACCAGGAAAAATCGTCTCCTGGATATTTGAAGATGATTTCTTTTAGGTCAAGCACTTGGTTCTCAGGATTGATTTCAATTCCCTTTGAGCGAGGTAGACAGGTTGCAAAGTGGATAGAAGGATGTAAACTTCGGAAACGTGTGCAGAAAATCAAATTTTCCCATCCCATCAGACCATTCAGTGATTCGAAAACGGAGAATACGAATAGTCATGACATCAGAAGCCATTAATTTCCCCATAATACGTTTCGAGGCGAAAAATTCCAAAAAGACACGCGTACGTTAATCACCGATCGTAAAAAGATGATTATGATTACTTACCACTAATTACTGATTCTGTGTCATGGCAGCGGCTTTGGTGGACACGAGTTTCGGGGGGGATGACGAGAGCTGGCAGAAGGGGATGTAAGACTTGTACGTGCGCCTGGCCTCGCCCCAGTTACTTCGTCACCCTCGAAAATTCCCCTTCGGTTGTCCCCTACCCCCTGGACCACCCTTAATCCTCTCCTCGGCTCTCCTCTTTTATCCCACTACCTCTACTATTTCTGCACCCCTCATATCGATCAGCGACTGCAAGATGAATCGTTTTTCCTCTGCCTCGTGTTACATCAACTTGGGGGATAAAACTGGGGGAGAATTGCACTAGTTTTTTGGCTGGCCATTGTGCAATTCAGGCGAGTGCAGACAATCGAAGCTGATGGCATCGAGAAAGGTGAATAAAAAACTAGAGCCAACCAAAATGGGGGCTCCCTTCGATATTAGAATTTTAGATCACCACTTCCGGTTGTCATTAGCAACGCAACCGTAGGAAATATTTAATTACAGTTGTTTAACTCATTTCATGATTGGGAATTATATAAATGATGGGCTTTTTCTCATCTCATCTCAATCTGGATTATTCCCGAGTCAATTATTTAACACGTACATTGTTTATGTTGAATGCAGAAAGGCGTCATTGTCTGATGATTTATAGATGTAATTTTCATCTCCATTCGTTCATTTATTTATTGATTTATTTATTTATTTATTGAGGAGTGAATTTTCGTTCTTGGTATGTTGAGATTTGTAATTAAAATTCTAGTTGTAGTTGTCAAGGAATTTAGATATTTCGAGACCCGGAGGAGTGTATCACTATAGCACGATGTGATAGCTGCGATAGTCCCTTATCACTCCGATATCATTCAGTATCCACTGTAGTTCCGGGAACGATTAATTATAATTCCTGAGATTAACGATTTGGACTACAACAATTGCCTGCTGGCTTCCCCCGATTTTTAATTACCTCCGGAGATCTGGAGTCCATTCTTGTTGTCTAAAAATAATTACTTAATCAGGCCCCGAGTGGTTCATCCGTTGGGACTAGATGTGAATGAGATAAATAATCACTCTTCCCGTGAATTACAACCAAATTTGTTTACATCTAAAATATTATTGATATTATTAGTATTTCCTTTTTTCAAGTAGCAATCTATTGTATTATATATTATATTGTTTTCTCGGTATCCGTAAATGATATAACGAGGATTAGTGAATGTAAATGCCGGATGATCGTGTAAATGTGAAAGATCCTCAAGGTTCCCCTAGATTAGCCTGGCCTCTGTACCGTCACTAACTACTCGCTAACTAATAACCATGCACAAACGGCATAGTTGCCGTCATGCGCAAAGAGATTCTAAATGCCAGATAAATTCTACTCTGTTGAAATATCCTATTCCTGTAAATGGAAAATTACAAAACTGTTGTTTTTTTTTTCAACGCCACCGCGGCCAGGAAAAAAAATTGCACAGTAGTAGAGAAACATGCGAATAAAATATTTGTCATTACGTCAATCTATTTTTGGTGAGTAATTGTTATAAATAAATGTTCTTCAATTGGTGTTTTTAATTTTCAGAGAATGATTAATGGCTGAGAGGGGAGGTTTTATGTCAGTGATATCACAAGGGCTGCAGGCAGTCCTGGATAAGGACCGAGAAACAAAGGGGCTGACTCTGATACGGATAAATGTAACGAGCCCATTACAGGGTTTGTTCTCCCTTTTTTTCTGGACTCAACAGCTTCAGTCTGGTGTTACTACACGAAATCATTCCCAGGATGAGGGCATAAAAGTCGAGTATTTTTTCAATGTACCAATCCTGACGAATAAAAAGTGACGAATAGAATAAAAAACATTGAGTTTGAAACACGAAGAGATTCTTTGAAAAAGACAATATAATAATAATTTCACCGTTTTGAGAGAAATATACAATTTCTTTCTTCTAGGCAGGAGAATAATTTCCTTGTTCTCGGATAAATGAGAAATATTATTAATTGGGGGAAAAAAAAATCTCCTCCTCTTTGTCTCATCCATCTGGCCAACTCATTTATTAATTCACGCAGTGACGGAAAACGAGTCACGGTAAAACGATTGGATTAAAGGATCCCCAGCAATTCCTCTTCATCCACTCGAACATTGAATTTCACTTCGGTATAATTAATTAAATCACCGACTAGAAGAATATGAGAGTTACGTTATGCCCATGTCTTTCCGGGAAATCTATTTTACGATGTGTTTCGCTCGTATGAGTGCATCAGAGGAGTCAAAGTATACATCAGTGTGTTTGTTACATAAGAAAACTTCTGAGGTATATGTCCATGTATCCACATCTCTGACTTACTGAAGATTCAAATGATCCGGTGATAAACCCACCGAGACGATGCATCAGCGAGGATTTTTTTTCTTTCATTAAAAATTTTTGTTGGTGCAGCAAAAAAAACAGTAAATAAAATATAAAAAATTGTTGGTACCTCGTGTGAAATAAAATCGGCGGGCTGGAGGGTTTTGTTGTCGTCGCGATATAAATTTTCTCGTGGAACATATTTCAAAGTTGGATGGAAAAATATGAGAGAATAACGCCTCGAATGCAATATCGAGAATACATGCATAAAAACGATATCGTACGATGGCTCGACCATGATCTGTTCTCAACCCCTCCTTCATATTCTTCATCGTAGATATCGTTCTTTGTGCAATGCCTCAATGGGATTACTCCTTATCATGATTGTCGCTTCGATTTCTCAGCATTGAAATATCCACGTGGAGCTGATACTCTGATAAAATTGGCCCATGGAAAATTCTAAATTTCCGTGTTTTCCGATTTAATGTACTTCACGCATCTGAAATCATCATCAATCAAGAAAAACACTGTCGACATTGTTAAGTACTGGTGATAACTCAGTCTGGTAACGCCTCCTCTGAGTCATACTTACGATATTATGACATTTTATATATCTAGAATTACATTTGATTGATAGGAAATTTCGATTTTTGTGGATTAGTAGCCGATAGTTTTATTTCATTTAAAAAATCTTTTGCCACTGTCATCTATTTTTGAAGTTGAGAATTTCCATTTGTAATAATGAAGGAATAATGAATAATATATTTGCAGTATATTATAATTTTTTTTTCGGCTCAATCTTCCTTGTGAGTATTTCCAAAATTCTTACTAGGTCATCTGCAAGTATGTGTTTTACTTCACAAAAAAAAAAACGATTGGAATAGATTTTTTTTTCCGATCTATTCTCTGGCACATGCGATGGTATCTGTAACTCCCGAGTCATGAAGCAATTTTTTCTCCCATTTATGAATTCCTCCAAAGAAATAACATAATCGTAAAAAAGCGTGTCAAGTGAACGGGTTAGGTTGGAGATGAGTTGATATGTCAGAAGAATAGCTGATTTCCACTCAAGTGCCTGAGAGTTGGTAACGATGTCTGCTTCAAGGCTGAAATCCCCTTTTTTTATGGTTACGCAACAGCACACCGAGCGTGCGGCGTTGCAGAGAACTTTTTGCCTGAAAATGAGAAGGGGTTTTATAGATGTCTTGCCTGGAAGAAGGTGGAGTTTTATAGATGTAGGAGGCCAGTGCACGTGGGATGTCCCGTCACATTTCATACAGCAGTTTCAAGTTTATAGCGCCACAGGCCCTTATTAGAAAGCTCAAAGACCCTCCTCACTCCTCAATTCGTTTCGTGAAACTAAATGATAATTTCGGAGGACCAGTACCAATTATTGGCATTTTTTCACTCCTGCTGGGTATTAAATTATGTTTCAATTATGTTTCAATTATGTTTTAATTATGTTTCAATTATGTTTCAATTATGTTCAATCTGGCTGACGCTATTGGCTGATGATGAATATTATATATGATTTTTCCAATTGATGAGTTCCAATTTCGGGTTTTTTTTTAAGGGATTACATTTTTTTAACAGTTTTTTCATCGTTTTTGAGAGCTTTGGCGCATGTCGATACCGAAAAATGCTTTTTCTCCCTTTTTTTCAGTCCAGAAGGTTTTATTGTTGCTTCCGTGGCGAATGTGTGGAATCAATTGTTGGTTGATTAAAGAATAGCATTTTAAAGAAATAAATCATTGATATGGTGTGTCATAAAATCGTGTGATCATGACCTATTTTGTTGGATGTAGTAATGCCATCATAAATCGGTCATGCGGCAGTTATGTAACGGTCATATGCCGCGTCACACTTCTCGCACATCCCTAGTTCAGTAGTTCATTCTACTCTTTAAATAAAATTGGGCACTGAAAATTTAAATATCAAAAAAAAAATTCCTTTTAAAGTCCAAATTGAAATATGAATAATATTGATAACGAATCCCTGAGAATCCTGAAAATCGTGAGTTTCCTGACTGATTGCAGTAATTAATACAAATAAAAACCATTCCCCATTTGATTCTCTCTTCCCAGTCAATTTTGAGGATTGAAATCTTAAAAATATTATAATATTGATTGCAAGTCCCTGAAAATCCTGGTAATGGTGAGTAGCTTGGCTGAGTGCATCAATAAATGACGTTAAATGTAGAACGAGGGAAGCCCGCGACCCACATCGTAGTATCGCCAGTTGGAATGTAGGCCAGGCACACTCGTACACAATTCTAGTGTATATACCACATGGATGCACGCAGAAGCACATAAAATGTACCAAACAACACGCGGGACAAGCAAGAGCGAGCATTAAATAGGTTCTCGGCTTGACTCTGTCAGAGACAAAGAGAGGCACCAGAGAAAAAAAAAAAAAGAAATTGACAAAGTCCCATTGTTAACTGTACCATATATCTTTTTTTTTTCTCTCTGAAACAGAAATGACATGCACGGCTACGTTATACGTGAGAGTGCTAGTCGCCTGAGTGTTCAAAGGTTACGAGTGTCTCACTCCTTGTTATATTTATAGTTGGACGTGTGTGAGACATGGTTGGGTGTTGCCTTGGAGACGCTTCTTCACGGGTAATCACACGAGTACAGCCAATTGTCCTAAAAAGAAAGAGGTCAAAGTGTTTCAACAATAATACCGAAAAGCCACGGACTCTATTTCGGCTTCGTTATGCATTCCCAAGTGTCGCGTAAAAATAATTTTCATACCATCATTGGTCACTTGCTGGAGGTAAACTCGAGTATCAACCAGCACCTGACATTTTCCCACCTAAATCGAAATAAATTAAATGAAATTACTTGGATCGTAGGCAACGTGGTCAAATCGTAGAGATTGTCTATTTTTGGACTATTTTATGTTGCCAGGTGGAAAAATTCTAGGCGTCAAATTTTTTATTATTCTGAAGATGAAAAATCTCAGGGAGATTTCATTATTAACTAATTAATTACTCAGGAACTTTATATATTTACAGAAATATTTATTGGTCACCCGACGGACAACAGGATATATTTCCGTAAAAAAAATTCCGTGTCTTATCTAATTATTTGCATATAAGGGATGCTGGGGTAAAATGAACACCAATGAAAAATGATTTCATTCATCGAAAGGGCTGAACGGCGAATGTTTTTTAAACAAAATTTATTACGTCGTTAAACAATGAAAGAATAATTATTTTTGTAAGGAATTAATTTTCAGAAGACGTCTATCATTTCAGACAGTCGCTCTGTCATCCAAGAAAGACATTCGACAATATTCATTACTCCTACATGAATTTAAATAAAAACCTGTCGATGTTACCCTACACCCCTCTATATTTTTTATTCAGGGGGTGGATTTCTGGGATAGCTGCTCCTAACAGAACCATCTCATGGATTATTTTTTTCTTTTCGTAAAGGAGCAATTTATTTGGAAACTATTTGTACACCTTATTCGGCGTAACAAGTTCCACGACGTACGTGATCGACCATGGAGAAATGTCTAACGGTTTTCTCAAAACCGCCCACCAACTTGCGACAGAGTTGTTTTGTAACTGAAGAATAATTGGGTGGGGGGCTGCATGCAGTACAGAATAGGGGAGGGCCTAGTTGCTGCACACTAGGTTATCGCTTTCCACACATCGGCACGTTCAATTGCATTCTCGAGATGTCTAAGAGCCCTAGTGCATCCATTAGAAAGCTTGGAAATCAATTTTAATAAATTACCGTTTTAATTTAACGAGCCATCTACAGAGTTACAATGTTGAATAACAAGTTTTACGCTGGAATAAAAATTATACAATCATCAGTAGACCGGAGTGTTCATTTCCATTTGATCATTTTCGTCAATAATTTTACTTCTTTGACAGGTGATTATAGGCTTCAAAGTAGCTTTTACTGCTGCGTACGGTGTATATTTTAAATTATGACATTTCTCATCATCATATTTATCAATTAATTTTTTTTTTACGAGAAATTCATGGATATACTAGTTGTTGAGATCTCCACAAACGTTTTGTTTTTTCACTTGGATTACCTGATTTTATTCGAATTGTTCATAATAATGGAGAAGATTGCCAGTGATTTGTCGTGTATCAATAAATAAATAATATTAATAAAAGATATTATGACTGTAAAATGTTTAAATGAACGAGCGACTGTGATGATAAACTCAAAATTCAAAGAAATATTACAACACCTTGAATAAATAATTGATAAATTAATATTGAATATTCAGTGTCTGCATTGAGGTCGAATAGAAGAGATTCAAACCGTGTTTTCACGGCACACTGAAGTATATTTTAAAATACTTGAATCGTATCCAAAAGTTGCCAGGTGGTATGGAAAAGCTGAGGAGAAAAGGGCAGGCATTTGAGTTTGCACCGCAAGACCGTACGGTGATATGCATATGGTGTATGCACATCACATGCATATATTTAAATTCGTCTGCCTTATGCATACACATTAGATCACAACCCACCGAAGTAATGCCATACACATGCAAATAATTCAGGTACACATACACTGAAAACTAACTGCAATGCCAAACAGTGAAGCTGAAAATACAAAAGATAAAGATTCCTGACACGAATTTTCAAGCAATAGGAGTGACACGTGAAGTAAATCCCAGAGAAGAAGTAAATGGAGAAGGATGATAAATAACTGGTGATAGGGACAGAAGGGAGAATGAGGTACAAATTTAATACGTTCCAATTTAACGTTCTCATCATCCTCTATTGAGACATTGAAGATTCGTGAGTAAAGGGGGTCCACCATCATTCGTTTCATACATACACTTCCTGCCTTGTATACATCATTATGCATACAAGCAACCCCGTGACACAAACGCATGATTAACAGCCCACGTACACCAAGTGCTCTCCCGGGCTATTTATCGTGCGTGTTACCCATGAGTTCTAGATGACAAGAAATATATATTCTGCTCTACGCATCACCAACCCACCAGATCTATTCTTTTGGGGATTGTTCAATATCTCGGTTAATCGAAAAATAATAATACGAAAAAAATATTGACCTTATGCCTGTCATTTCATCTCTCTTCCCAGGATGAATATTTTTATGGACGAAAATGATGAAAAGTGTGGGATGTCATTCTCATGGGGGTGTTCTGGGTGATGTGCACGTCGTTTTATTTAAATTGGTGTAGGCAATTAATTCTGGTGAATACACTTCTCGAATCGCAGAACGATTATCTGAAATGATACGCGCTTTGTTGAAAATCATTCAATTATTGTCAGATTCAATGGCAAATGGAGGCTTTCGACGAGAATCATTTTTTTAATTGGGTAACGGGGTGATAAATTTCGTATGAAAAATGGGGTTGAAGCGCAGGCGATTAGAATTTTAATTACATATGTACATTATTACTAGCGATTCGTTGATTATCTCATTTTTATTTCGAATGGTTTATGGTGTGTGAAAAAAATTGTTTGAGTGTCCGATGATTTTTCAGAAAATTCAACTTAAACTGGAAAAATTCGCACGTGTATCCGCCGAATTAAAACAAAATCGATAAGACGAAGGTAAAACTCGAGGGGGATGGTACACACATGTATCAAAACGTGTGGATAACAAGCTATTAATTTTCGTGGATGTTACCGGATATAGATGATACCGATACACCGAGTAGCGATGTGACCCCTCGGGTATCCCTATCCCATTTAATCCCTTCAATTTATGGATCACTGCGTCAGGCCGTTGACAATACATCCAAAATATCTCAATACCTACAACGCAATTTCTACATCAATTACATCAGTTGTATATATATTTTCATGGATTAATTGTCCAAATTCTCAAATTTTTAGGTACCTCCGTAGTATGTTCCATTGACATGTGACATGTGATATAATTGCTCTCGTTACAACATCATTACCAAAATTGGAATTATCTAATCAGTAGTATAATTTCAATTTTTTTAATGCACATCTCAATTTTAGAAGGCTGTCGCTTGAAATTTAGTAATCAATGCACAAAATAAATAAAACAATAATGTATGTAAATATGTAAATATTCAAAGTTAATACACTGTACAAAATAATAATAATTCGTCAATGCACCGGGAGGTGTATGCAGGAGCATACGTAAGGCTTTGATATTTTAATATTTCACATAAATAATTATCCCGGAAGTGCGTTAGGAGAAAATTTGATGGATTGAATTGGGGTGGTTGCCCCATCAAGGAACCTGAGGAAATACATCCAATTATTTTTTTGACAAATCACCAGGACAAGCTGACCTCCCCATTGAAAATAAATCCTGCTCACGTATATCTCATCCTCAATTCTGCACACTTGTCCCTCGGCATATCCAGCAATGAAAAGTACAGTGAAGGGACGAAGAATGGGAGAAGGTAAAGGAAGAGGGATAGAGCCGAGGCAAATCGGTTACAAAATGTACCGGCAACACGCGCAACCGTTTCAGGTCCCTTTGTTATAAACCGAGTGAGAGACATGGGAATGTGTCCATGAGTAGGTGAGAAAGAGCCTTGGAAACAACGGGGACCTACGTTATAAACACTCAGACATTATTTCCCATCGACTTTTTCTCTATTCATCTCGAAGGGACGAGAGAAAAAGGTAACTAAAAAATTATGGGGAGGGAGTGTTTATCGCCGGGTGAAGAAAGACTCGAATAAACACGTGGTTGCTCTGATGAAAGGGAGGTTGACGTCATGGAGGGACGAGCAACGGTTCCATGTTCTCAGGGACATTGAGGAAAGAGACACTTTGGTGAGAGCATGGCCCAGCCATTCAAAGATTTTTCACAATTTCATTTTGTTGACGGTTTTTTAAAATTAATCTCTGAGAATTTTCTACATCAATCGGCGTAGATTGATAAGTCGCTTACGTAAGATGCGAACGGTGGGATCAAGGCGAACCGGTGTTGGCACTCTACTGGCACACATGTCGGTGGAGGTGGTATGCCAGAAAAACCTGAGGGGAATTAGGGAGAATCTGCGAGCCTGCCAAACTGCCTCTACCGGAAATCCCTGGTTCCCGCCTATTCTTTAACCTTCGTCGTGACTTAGCCATATTGCCACAGCTTTTTCAGCTATTGAGTTATTTTGGTGCTCCACAATTGCTCAATTCAGCTTGACAAACTCCATTTTTTGGTGTTTATTACCCTCTCGTAATTACCCCGCAATTGATTGACATCAATTTCATTGATGTGAATGAGCCATCGATTTTTTTTTGTATAGCAATTTTGTAAAATTGAAAAAATGGAAAATATTATAGGGTTTCTTCGGGTTACCGGAAGTACCTCGTTGTCAGCGCCAAGAAGTAAAAAGTCTGAATAAAAATTGGTATCACGTTGATTGGAGTTGTCTGGGCTAGGTCCATCAGTTTGTGTAAACAGGCCTGAGTGTTGATGTAGAGGTTCGCAAGGGGTTGAAAGGGAAATTGGACCCAGAGGCTGTGGGGTAGAAGGAAGATTCGTTGGAATGGAAGAGACGGAAATGGGACGAAATGCTGGTTATCCGGGCTAAAATTAAACGGCAACCCAGAGTCCATTAGTTTGAGATGCTCCATCTTAATTGATGTAACAACGTAATTAACATTGAAATTCACCCATTGCCGTGATATTAGCAATTTACGATTGACCATCTACTTGCACTGACCTTCGCACAGTACGAGGAAGAAAGATAAATATATTTACGAGCCGATCTCTTGGATTCTCCATTCATGTATGAGATGAGCATATTCGATGAGAAAAAAAATTGCAAGAAGGGGACAGAGGGGTGTCGTGTCTTGCAATTGCGGAAACGGTCACTCGGAGATATTCCAAGGCCAACAAGAGAGGGGATTCGCACGTGATAGCCCAGGAAACAGAGAAGCAAAAAAAAAATGAGAGAGGAGAAAGAAATAAAAGATCGGGAAAAAAAAACCACAGTTAAAAGAGGTTGGAGGGGAACTCAATGAAAACCCGATGCGTATAACCAGTTTGGCCATGTCTGTAAAGGGGTGTCTCTTCCTGAACTTCTATACATCCCATTCCCAGTTTGTCCACCAAGAGAGGAAGGAATTGTACCAATACCCACATAATTCACAATTCATTACCAACATATGACGAAAAATTGATTAATTTTCCCCTCGCAGAGCATAAATTCCGATAAGACCTCGAAGCATCGTAAATTCTGAAGGAAAAAAAAATTGAAATTAAATACAAAAAAAAAAAAATTCCCGACCTGGTTTCACGCTGAGAAGAATCTGATTGTCAAAGTCATTATGAATCAGAGAGAAATAAACACTGAGTGATCGAGGCTGGGGATAAATAGAAAGACAAGTAAGAACCGAGAGCCCGACGCAATCTCGCAATATTGTTGCAAAATCCCCGACAAAATGATAAAAAAAAAAGAACCGAATGATCAATACTAATGATATTATGAGCAATGATGGCCGATTGATTCCGCACCGTTGCATCCCACGTGGTGGGGGTCGTCCTTGGTTTGTCCTTGAAGGATTCTCATGCGTAAAAAGGGGCCCTAAACCCCTGATAGGGCGTGGTCTACGCACCCCCGCAGGCTCGCAATTTTATCGGCCATTTTGAGCCCTCGGTTTGAGGGAAAAGGTGGGACGGGCAGATGAAACTTTTCCGAAGGGGGTTCCCAGCATATCCCCAAAATCTCTCTCCCTTCGCATTTGAATTTGTATCTAAAGTAGGCAGGTAGCAGAGGAGGGACGAATTCCTATGGCTCGACAAAACCCGCCTCGTAGAACTCGTTCTCAATTTTTTTTTTCCGACGCTTCCCCACAACCAACTTGTTTTATTGCAAGAACAAAATGTCATGCTAAATAATCCAGTGGGATTGGCACCCGAGTGGCATTATTCCTGCTAACCAAGTAGATACGAATGAGTTGAATACATTTTTCTCGGAGGCTATATCATCGCCGTGTCTCTGATAATACTCTAGCACCAGATAACTGCAGACAACGCATCTTCCTGTAGAATAATAACCGGAGAAACCTTGAGGAATGACCATTTCATAATCGACAAGTATTCGCAACGGGTAATTTCCAATTACAACATTATCATAAAACTATTTAATAGCCTGGGCGCGCTATACTCATCCCCACCAACTTTACACCGATGTTTAAAAAAAAAAAAATGAAAAATATATTTATATTTTATACGAGTCGGCAAGTTTTCCTGATTCATCGCTGCATTATCAGTGCGGTGAGAATAGATTTTTCGCGAATGCAGCATTGCGCATAATTGTCGGAGCTCTTTCTTCATGGAAGAATTGATGGAATAGAGAGAGATTTGCTGGTTGTGCACGGGTTTCTTTTTTCCGTCCCAAGGCTAACCCATTCTAACAACATACTTTGTACCCTAACGCACTCCTGGTTCCCCTTTCCCATCATTTTTTTTTTCTCCCCACCTCCTTCCTATTCCACGACGTTTCGTTTCTTTTCAACGTTTTGGCATGACCCAAGTCGTTCTCTCATTCTCCAGCGTCTCAACTCCCAGGCGTTTTTATATTTTTCTCTTAGGCTGGAGGAGAGAGACGGAGAAGTGAAAAAAAATCCAGTCGCCCTTCCACACTCTTGCTGTTTCTTCTTTTGAGGTCTTTTTTTACCTGGAAACCGGGTGTGTGGAATATGCCCCGGACCCGCTTAGCAGTGATGTCATCCGCAGGGCGTTTTCACAGGCAGTAGTGTAATACAACGGGTGATGCCACCGTCGGTTAAACGTATTCTTTTCAATTGAATTCAAACAGCCATTCGCACACAAAAATAGCACACTGAGAGACAACGGGTGTGCATCGCGCCAACGAATTGTCCGCTGTAATCGTGAATTTTAATCATTTATTTTAGCCCGTTATACCGTACGACGCGGGGTAACGTGACTTCTTCATTTCATCACTCTTAATTTCATCTAATTGGGTTAAATAGACGGGGGAGAGTAGCCACATTGTCGAGTTGAAATAAAAAGAGAATATGGATTGAATCAAGCCCACGTGACCGTGCGAGCGTAAATCGTGTCTCATTGGGCCTCTCTCGGGGCGAAACGAGTAATTTCCTCATTTCACGGACGGAAAGCGTAAGCGGCGCCGTTTTAATTTCACTCTGGCTGCTGTCTCAAATAAATATTCACGTCCAGATAAATCGATTGATCAGTTGAAATTTCAGTTGAAATTTCAGTTGAAATTACCCGTTAATTTGACGGTACGCTCATAATGACTTCCTCCTATTCAATCATTTGCCACCATCCACCGATTAAATTCTCAGGAAGATGTGTGCGCGTGCCTCGAGCTCCCAAGATATCGGCGAAACAATGGCAGATTTTAATCTCCATGGGGGGGGCTATTTTTCTCGGGACAAATAATCGCGTAACACATATACGCAGTGACGAAGGACAGGAAGTGTGTTCACCGCACGAACGTGCATGGCCTTCCTGGCGCGGCGAATTATTGTCCAGTGTGGAATGAAAACTAAAAAAATTCCCGAGGTGAAACGATGGAGTTGAAAAAAAAAAAAAAAATTAACATGGAGCGGATAAAACCGGGGAAATCGTTGGAATGTGTTTGAAAACTCCATTAGCAATTCGTAATGTGCGACCGCGTGGCAAAGATGGCCGCCGGGTTGCCTCGGCTGTGAGAGAAAATGGCGGGGTTTATCTCTCTCACTCGCGCGTATGTATATTAAGCTTTTATATCACCACTCGGTTCGTGTGGAATCCACCTGCACCTTCTCAAATACCGATCCACGTTGCTAGATTATCTCTAGCACTAATTCTCCATGATTACGAAAGAAAAATAGGGCGCAATTGTGTCGACATAAACTAGTGGAGGGAAAAATTAAGCTCGGGTAATTAAGTAAAAAGAGGGTAATGCATAAAGAGAAAAATTGAGGAGAAACGGGCAATTATTTATAGTAGGTAAAGTATATAACGTGCAGACGAGAAAGGCAAAGTTGTTTGAGCGTTTAGAAACAGCTTGGGGTTTGGATATCTGTCGATTACGAAAGTAAGTGGATTTAGAAAGTATAAGTGGGACAGGGAGATTTTGTAGAATGGGAGAAGGACAGGTAATGGAAGGTGAACGGTGTTGTAGTTGGATTTCTTGTACCACTTTTGCCTGGCGGGAAGTGAAATAGCTAAACTATTCCTTTGACTATTTAACTGATGTGAGGGGCTAGCTCCAGCATTTTAGTTTCAAGTGATTATTTCCAGCAAACCATAATGAAACAAGCGATCCAGGGGATTAACAGGAAAACAGACAATTGCCAAAGGTTGAGCGCCACGAGGCGAGCCACCGCAGGGCGTGTGACTCAGAAATAGAACAAATGGTTTAATGGACCTCCACGTGTTTAAATCTTTAAAAATAAAATCCGATGGCACATCGGACTCGCTGCAGTGTTTCCTCTGAACCCAGAGCCTCAATGTGTTACACAGCAAGGGGAACATAGTTTTCACTGCTGAGTCCGTGTATGAATGCAAGTGTACACGAAAAAATACAGTAAATCGTGGTATATCGTATCTTATTCAGAGTATTCACTGTTTGTACCTCGGTAGTGGATGAGATGATAGGTCCCAGAGTCGATAGGAGAGAGAAAAAGACTGACTGATAAGTCATAGCCAAGCCAGTTTCTCACCCCCAGTGACCCAGCGACTGATTAAGATTCCTCCATTCCTCTGGCAATTATATTTTCCGATAAAGTTTAATTATTGTTTTTCATTTAACGATTTTTTTTTAGAGAGAGAGAGAGAGAGAGAGAGAGAGTTCTAGTGTTGAGAGGGAACGGGGTATTCCCAGCAGCTGCCGACGCGTAACTAAACCAACTGGTTCAAAACGTTAGATCACACACTGCCCCAGCTAGAGCCAGCTCTACCCACGGATTGGTCACGTGATTTTGCTCGTTGCGTCACAAGTTACCCCACACCATTCCACGGGGGCTTCCAACTTGGAGAGCGCGCGCGCGCCACCATTCCTCTCCCTCTCCTTCACCCTCATCCAATCTCTCTCCTCTCCTCTCCTCTCTCGACCACCGCCATCTTTAACCATTCCGACTGGACACCGACCATTTTTCCTCCCCCCCCTTTTCTCTCTTTGCCCACCTCCCACCACCCCTCGCACTCACTCGCTGTCTCTCTCTCTGTTCCCGTACCCATTCCCCTCTTTTCTTCGTATTTTATTCTCGCGTGTTCTCGTTTCGGTGAATTTCAGATTCCTTCTTTTTTCACGGAGGCGTTTTTTCCCCTGTTGCCACGCAGTACTACCGCAGCTATACCGTCCCATTCTCAATCACTCGGATTTTTATGATTTTTCCGGGGTTTTATCAGGCTCAATGGGCGATCGTGACGAATAATGAGGACGCGATTGTGAGGGGCGATGGGAGAAGGGAAACGCAGATGGTCTCGAGTCCCAGATTATAACGATGGAATTCACGTACACTTGAGGTGAGGAGACATTTATATGCACATTGAGAATTATAAAAATGAATGACGAGGGTAAATTGAAAGATGAAAGGGGCAAATACAAGAGAACAATTCGGGTGCCAAGGTGAAAAAATTGAGAAGAGAAGATGAGAAAAGAATGAGATTGAAAGGAGCGCGTATTCCCGAGGCAGGTAATGTACGTACTATTTGTTTCTTTACAAAGCAGCGATGTGGGCCCCGTTGAAAGGACGTGAGGCACAGCTGGCTATTGAAATCCGGTGACCCAGTTGATACCTCAATATGGTGAACGCTGGTGTGCAATGCGGAAGTGCCCGTTTTTCTTGATTTCTGATTGACTTTATTATCACGAAATTACCACGGTACTGTTAATCACACTCGGGACATAAGAATTCCAACGAAAAAACTCCGATGAAAAAAAAAAAGTTAAAAAACAAATTACGTTAAACGCACCAGATTCTTACAGAATCACTTGGTAAAATCACGTTATTGCCGTTGGACAATTGAGTTTCTCCGATATGGTGGCAAAACCGGGTTAATTCGAACAAAGGAATTGAAGATATAATAAATGATTCACGGGCTCGAGGATAGAGTCCCCGGAGGGTAACACACAACCGACTCGGATGGCGTGCTGCAGCGAACGAGAATGTCTAGTCTGAGAATCTGCCGCGGCACTCTAGGTCGCCCCCACTTAATCTACTGCAGCGTTGGCACGTCTGCGCACATCTGCACACGATGGGATTGGCGGATTGGAGGGACGCGCGAGCTGCCGATTGGATCACGTGATGACAAAGCTCTTGGCCCGGGGTGGAGGAAGGGGAAGGAGAAGGGATAGTGAGTGTTGAGTCGTTGCCGAGAGGAGAGTAATGCGAGGTGAGGAAATAGCGGAGGGATTTTTGTATGTACTCTGGTAGGGACTTTGGTAGAGACTTTTGTAGAAGGGGAAATAGAGCGCGCGCGACGTTTTTATAAAACGGCGAAACGTCGTACCACGGGCGACGGTCGAACAGGAACTGGCTGTGCAGCGTGCGGTAACGCGTTACTTATGCCAGCGCTGAGCCATCGGTGTGGGAAACGAGGGCTCAAACAATGATGTGGCCCTCTTCTCTTTCCCTTCCTCTTCGATTATTTATTTTATTTTTTTTTTTTTCCTCAAATTTCGTGGAGAGAGGGAAGGATACTTGCACCGGGGGGCGGGATTCCATGGTAGAGGGGTGAAAAGGGGCTTTGGACACGTGGGAGGTTTTCTGGACGCACGCGCGATCAACGGCCAAACGACGAGTACTTCTTACCCCTCGGGTATTGAGAATTTTTTTTTCCCCTTTTGAGTCCTTTTTCTTGGACTCCCCCTCTTGGCTTTTCACCAATTTCCGCGGGCACGGCCCCTTTGAACCCTCGGGAATTCGCTAGGTCTTATTGTATGGCCTTCTGAATCTTTCCGGCAGACTGCATATATGGGTATTTTGGGAGTCAACTCGCCGGGGTGAGACCTTCGACCTATTTTACTATCGATCCGGTGGGCTTGAGGCGTTAGAAACATTTCAAATGTGGGGGAAAAGTGGAACGCAAGGGGGTGGAGGGGGTTCTGTCGGTTCTGGGGGAATTTCTCGGGTTCAAGACGGGTTCAGAGATTTTTAGGGCTTTGGGCGAGATTCATTGCGCGTGGAATTATTCATTTTTTTTTTCTCTTTGAGGAGAGTCGCCTCGAAAAATGAAAGCTGTCATTTTGTGGATATGTGACGATAATGTGGGGGGTAGACTTGAATATTGATGGTTTTAACAAACAACGTTTTACGTTCTCATGGGGGAGCAATCCATAATGAAATGTTTAGAGTACATTTTCAGAGTTCTAGGACATTTACGCAATTTTTTTTCAACTGAAATATTAAATTGGAATTTTCTGCGAACAGAGCCGAATATCGATAACTTCCCCGTACCAATCATTTTTTTTTCATCAAATATTTTTTTTCATTACAACAAAATTCCTACAAGTGCTTTCACTTAAATCGCGAAACACCTCGCTTACTCAAAAATTGTAATTAAACCGTAGTGTTCCTAAAATAAAAGGACTCTTCCCCGGGACAAATTTTTTTCCCTCTGGCTTGCCGCTGAAACCTCAGATTTAATCTACCCCCGACTCCGCGAAAGACAATCTTTCCAAATATACCCACTATTAATTCCACCGACGATCGTCAAGTCGTGTCTTTTAATAGTTCCCTGATGAAATGCTGTTCTATTTGCGTTATCACCTCCCGCGCCCTCGAATTTCCCAACAATTAATTACCGAAAGTTCTTACCGTGATTGAAATGCGAGAGTGATTATTTGTAAAAATTCGGCACGCGATGGATTGAAATGAAGACCGAATTGAAAGGGACGAAGGGAGAACCATTGGCGTAATATCCCTCGGTACTATTTTTCCATTCGGGATGGCGATGATACCCGTGAGGAGGGGGAATTCATAAGGGGTAGAGAGGGAAAATATAAGTAGGTCGCTTGGAGACCCGCACGTGTCGTCCTTGACTCACATAGTGATGTGCGCAAGCGCTCGGTTGCTCTACGGTTGCCGCATTGCCGTTCACTAGGGCTCTTCTTTGTTCTCCCCATCCTACGAGAATTACAGACTCTTTGTGTGGGTTTACCGTACTCACAACACAATGAACAGATAATCAACACGTACCAATCGTTCATTACTTCTTTCGATCATTATTTTTCGTAGATATCAATTTTTCTGACAGTTTATTAACAAAAATTGTCAACACTTATCCCCCCATGGAGAGAAACATTGTATAAAAATTACGTGCTTGTTCCGCAATCCACCAGTCAAAACTGAACTTTCAGGAAAAAGCATGTAACTGTTCTGTAATTTTCACGAAATATAGTTTTGACTCTCAGATTACTCAACAGGCACGTAATCTTTTAATTAATTTTTATCGCATGTTATGAGAATCACAGAATGAATAGATAATTGATATATATCGTCCATCGTTCAGTGGTTCTTTCGGTAATTATGTTGGAGATTTCTATTTTTTCAAGTTTGTTAAGAAAAATTGTGAGGAATTGTTTAAATAGCTTCAGTATAGCTTGCACAATAAACTGATAATAATATAGTTCTATCATGAAGTAGATTGATGTCGACAGCGCGGTCCAAGTAGTAACCCACATAGATTACGGAGCATTAGGCTTGGATTCTAAACTTATCAAGTTCATTTTTATAATTGTGAGGGTAAAAATTAAGGTAATTATGAAGTAGGCCCAATCACTGGCCTAGGGGTATGATTACTACTAGGTAATAAAAGAAATGATAATAGCAGGATCGGGGCCTCATGTCATATAGCACTAGGTGAAACCCAGAATGTGATGTTTTATGGTTTAAAAATCAATCAATTCTTTCCAAGATGAGTTTTAGGTTGAAAAATAGTGCGAATCTATTCACTGTACGGTGAATTTTCGATGGAAAATTGGAAATTTATTTTTTTCTCGGTTATAAATGTCGTTTGCAATTATTCTATGAAGCAATAGGGTGCATGCGGGTATATAATCTGTGTGAGCCAATGGGGCCCACAAGTATTACGAGAGGCTGGCGCTCCCCTCTCCTCTTTTTCATCTCAGCAAAAGAGGTTATCGTGAAATAAAAAAACTTCACTTACATGCATACTTCCGCTAACAACACACTCAAATACCCATGACTAGGCACGCACACGTGTGATGTAATGTTGGTGGAGCGGTTGAGAGAATTTATGTCACGGGAAAAACCAGCGGAAAATTCATTATTGAGAAATGTATTTTTTTCTCTTCTGTTCGTGTGGATTTTCTCGAGATGTGGTGGGATGATGGATTCTTTGGTAAATTAAAGTGGGGGAGAGGTGGGAGGGTTGGGGTGGAAATGAGGGGGGCTTTGGGTGGTCAGCTTATACTGAGTATTGATCGTGACGGTTTCCGTTGATGAGAAGCTACCCGTGCTCAATTGGGTATTTTTCGGGCTTGATTTTTAATTAAATGTTTACCTGAGATGGTGAATGATCAATGCAACCGCGATCTTGCGGTTGAAGGAATGGAAATTCATTCTGTTAACTGTTTATACTCTAGACCGTAAATAAAGACACCACGAGCACTCTGCAGAATGCTATTCGTTCAAAAGAACAATTGAGATCAAGTCCGATTTAATGGCTTTGAATAGGAAATAGAAACGATGAAACGTGGAAAATTATTCTACTTATCTGAACCGAGGAAGACGGGGAAGTTAGAATTTTTTAATGTTCGGGAATAATTTAAGGTGAAAACCAAGTGCAAAGTGCGAAATAAAATCTCTTAATGTTCTGATAAATTGAGGAACGATTGTAAGACTCGGTGTGATAATATTTAAAAATAGGAATCTGGGATATTGTAACATGGGTGACTCATCCCCATAATTTTTTTTTCACAAAAACTTGGAATAGAATGGATGGATATGGCAAAGGCTCACGCAAGAGTCGTTCTTCATAAAATATCCAAGTGAATTCCGTTTTTCCACACCCGATTGGGTTTGAGAAAAAAATGAATTCCGGATTCGGTGAAGGGGGATGAGATGGACGGACGCATTCTCGTTTCGAGAACGCCCGGTTGTTATCACCAAACACCCGAGATAACGGTACTCCACGTGTTTCAAACCAGACACATGAATTCGGATTGTATCGATTTTCTCCTATTACTGCCCCTCCCGCAAACTATTCAGCCGCGATGTTTGCGTTATCTGGCAAAGCTTAATAAATCTTATCGATCATACTGAGGTCATGACTAGTGACTGAATTTTCATAATTCAACAAAAGTGAATAGCAACACAGGTGAATTCACAGCCCATGAAACTATTTACTCTGGGATACGAAGTTTATGGAATTGTTGGTAAAATTTCAAGCGTATTACTAATTTATACAATTTTTCTACTCTTCTCTCACCTCCATTGGCAGTTGATTATGGAGAAAAATTTTTAAATTAGTTGATGAGTCTTAATTCTTTCCACACAACGTTTAAAATAATTATTGTGAAATCGTAACCAATTTTTAAGCATTCAACCTTTTTCGTACTACCAATGTCTCCCTAAAAAAATGTATTTGAAAGTTTGTGGAATTTAGTGAAGAAATTTAATGAATAGAATTCTCTTGCCATCGGAATGCGCAGTGGTCTGCAACAGAATATTAACAACAGTGGATATGTACCATAAACAAAGAAACTGATAAATAATTCATTATAACTGCCGAACGGTATGTTTTTCGTGATTAATTAGCTCTGAAGGGCGGAAATTCACAATCTTTGAGGTTTCATTTCCTTCGAGGAAAGTCGCACATTATACCGACCCAAAGATAAAACCAATTTTTATTTACAATATCAACAATTCCAGCGTATTTCCTGGAAGGGATTCTAATCAAAAATCGTCCATGCCAGTTGTATAAATTCGGGGAATACTCAGGCTCTCAAGGTGTCTGTTTTCCTTTGTTTGTTCTTATTTTTCGTCTTTTATTTCTCCATCTCCCCCTCGTCATTGTGTTCCCCATAGCTATTGTTTAGTGGATGAATTTCTGAGTGGTGAATCGAGGGACAAGATTCGATGTAAGAGGGTGAAACGCATCGTTACAAACGGTCGCGGAACACAAAACCACTTGGAGTATTATACGACGTTGTAATTCGATACAAGAACCCCCTTTTCTCGTCTTGTATTAGCGCCGCGTGATTGCTTCAATAGCCCAAGGCATGAGATAAGAGTCTGGTGTTTTATCTCCGATAGTTACATATCCCGGTCGTTGGGTTATGTAATGGAATGAAGTATATACGCCATTCTCACTTGAAATCTGCTTCCACGGATTTGAAGATTCCCCTTGGTCGAGACAAATCGCTTTTATCCTACAGCAGATGCGCTATTCCACGTTTTATTGACCGAATAATTCATTGATTCATTTAGGGGTGTTCCACAGATAGAAAAAATATTCATCTACAGCTCCAAAACCATGCGTCGGGAATTCTAACCTCTTATAGATATCTTGAGACTTATTCACACGTTCAACTCCCAAAGTCCAAAGAAGGAGTTATTTCGATAAAAGAGATACGCGAGACTATCGTAAAATCCTTGATTTACCTCTCTCGAGAATACCTCAATTCCTGTTATCGAAATATTTTCAAACCCGATGAAACTGATCGACAGCTTCGATAATGCAATTGAATAATTAAATTGGCAAATTGACTCGGGAAAATGATTGAAACGAGTAATTGGGTGAGGGCTTTTACGAATAATCTATTTATGATTTAACAACATGTATATTGCACGTGTGGCAATCGTAATGAATTTATTTACTTCAATAGTCACGCGATAAGATAACCAATTACTCCGAGATAACAGGTGTTGAGTGAAAAATGGCGATAGAGCGGTGGGAAAGAGGTGCGTAGTAAATGTTCAGTGAAAATGGATTATTGAGAATATCTGAGATGATTGCTTACCACGTGCTTGATTGAGATGTCTTATTGTTCTCCAGTGGTACTTCAACTTGTACTTGGGCCACGGTAACTCATAACTCGAGCGTTCACGAGAGTAAAGTGACTAAAACACAATATCCTTGGTGCTCCTCACGCACGCCAATGTGCCACAATTGGTTGTGCGCAATCGCCGTTGGCACATTGAAAAAATAGTGCCTCCCAGTATCAGGGACAACATTGACAGATTGAAATTGGGGGAGAGAGACAAGTCTGACAGTGGTGCCAGCTGATTCCCCTGGATCAATGATTCTGGGTACTCGGAAGATTCTCCTTGAGAGGAAATTTTGCCGATTTAAAATTTAGGACGACTGGGATGTTCCGTTCCTTTCCGTACGGAAACAAGAAAAAAATAGACATTTTCATCATTTTCGTATTTTATCATTACTGCAAAGTCCAGCAAAGAAAAATTCGTAGGTTGTAATTAATTAATAATTATAATTAAACCGTGTTAATCAGATGTTTAATGAACACCTTTTGAACAATTCATTAATATTTTTATGTTTTATCAGTGAATTATGAGGGAATAATAAATATTATTTGATTCATGGAGATAATGGATTGCTTCATGTGCCAGGATGAGGGCTTTGATGTACATTTGCTAACGCTAGGGGATTTCAGCGGAAAAATGGTCAGAGAACTTGGCTTCTCAACAGAAAAGGAATTTTGTGCGGGATCTGGAAAGAGGCGACTAGTTTCTAGAAATAAATTCCATCTGGGAAAGGTTTCATTAGTTTGTGAGAAACTACTGGGGCGAAGGAGGTCGACGTGAATTGCAAACGCAGGATAATATCGGACGTTTGTACTCTATGAAATACTTCACGAGACTCAATACCGATAACAAAGACCGGAAAAATGCGTCATCCAGGGACACAGAACTCTCTGTTCTTCACTACGAAATCGTTGTACATATTTACATTAACTCCCGGGTGCTCTATCCAATGCCTTTTTCAAATCATAATTCAAAATATTTTCTCAAGATAGGGACAGAGTTCCCCGTATTCGCTTTCACAAACAAAGAAACTGTTTCTAAATAAAGGGGAGTATTTCCAACTTGAGTTTTTTCTTCCCGTAGTGAAAAATTCAAAATTCAAAATTCAAACAGACGAGTAATAAGGAGGGCGGAATTCTTCTTAAAAAAAATTCAAATCTAACGAAAAATGTTACTCTGTTTAAAAAAAAAATATGATAAAAAATGTTATCAAGCGAAATGAAAGAATTAGTTATACCATTTGAATACCATTTTTTTGATATTATTGAATATATTGTTGTAGATTAGCGAATGTTATTTGGCATGTACCCAAATGCTCGTAAATGCTCGTATTCTAAGTGCTGACTATTTCCAATAGATTTCCATTTTCTCAGAGCGTCGAATGGGATATTGATTGGAGCTCGAAGTCAACTTGATAATTCTCGACAACTCGACTGAGAGTTGACACAATTCCCGTCCCGTCCAATCAATCAGAGAGGAATGGAAAGGCCCCGAGACTCAAAACTAAATGACTTGGCAACCGATGCATGCAGTTACCAGACCCAGTGATACATTTATAGAGAATCGCGTGATGAAAATTACCTGGCGAAATAACAGTCCTAAAAGAGTAACACCATGATATCGAATAGCTGTATGAGCCAAAGTAAAATTGCCGGGAGTAAATGAGAATTATTGAAATGTCCGATTACTCAACGGAATACGACGTGGAATTAAAGATCCACTTCGTGACACAGTTACTTGTACGGGCAATCCTGTTCCACGTTTTAGAGTCCAATGGTAAATATCCCTGGAGATCTCTTTGTTGGAGAAAATATCCAACCGAGTGTCTGCCGAACCCTTCCCAAGCATTTGGCCCTCACCTCTGGGTCGTACTATCCGGAGGGATAACTAGTTTCAGTTCTTCATCGGCCCCTAGCTTTCCTTCAATAAACTCCAGTGCACTCTCTGTCTTCGTTACATCCCCTTGGGAATTATCGATGGGGTGAAGAACTGGGGGGTGCACGTGTTTCCGTTCACGATGGGAAGGGCACGTGGTGCATTTGGGGAAATTCGGGGATGGAAATGCTTGATCAATAGATGTTTTACGGTTCGAGAGAGGTCTTCAATCAAAAAGGAAAATAAAAGTCTTAGGGGAGCTTGGAATCAATATTTCTTGTCATTGAAACGTTATACTTCTACTTTATGCTCAGCACAAAGAATATTCTCAGATCGAAAACTTTTTCTTCACCTTAAAATTCATTTCTTCATCCGCTAATATCGGAAGGAATAAGTCACAGTAATTTTTTTATAATTAAATACATTCAGAGTGATTTAAAAGAATGAGAATGTTCAATCCCCATATGCTTCGTTATTAGAGTGAGATTTTCAATAGAGTAGGACAAATAAATGCATAAATATAAATAAATATAATAGCTAACAATAAATAAATTCATTATCCGACGATTAACTTCGTCTGTTTAGTCTGCGAACGGTGGAATAATCGAACCGATTCCGAGAATGTTGATAATTATCTTTACAATTACAATTATCTTTATTGCTACTCATTTATCCAGTTTTAGGAATTATCCTAGGTACACCATACGCGCAATTACCTACGCGTAAATGGGTCTTTTTTTTTTCCTCTATATACTCGAATGGGGCCAGGAGAACTCGGTGCCTGCTGGTGGGTTTTGTTGCCATGGGCAACCCATTGCATCGACCGATTCTCATCCAACCCCATAAACCCGCTGGGGCAACCGTCGTAGAGCCCTTATATACCAAAAACCCTTGGATTTCGTATTACATGGAATACCGAGACGCGTTTAGGGCGCCAGTTATGTAGCGCAATGCGCCAGACTAGCCTGACAGTACCGCATAAGCCACATCATTATTTTTATAGATAATTTTTTTATTAAGATTTTATTTCCATTTGTTTATTACCATTCACTCCCACATCACGTTGTCATTTTCTTTATATAATTCTCGGGAGCATTTCCGCTCTTACCTTTCCTCCTACGCACCGCGAATGCTCAATTATCGTTTTGATTGCGCAAATACGAGACCCGCAGTCATACGGAGGAGAATAAAAAAATAAATGATGTATTTGAAATAGAGAAATGAATTACCCGGAATTTTTTATGATTATTTTTCATCGTTAAATCGCCACTTCCTGTCGGAAGTCCAGATCTAGACTGGCAAATACATTTCACGGATTTTCTCCAATTTTTCCACCAATATTTTCACTGGAAACACCAAGAAAGTAACAGGAAAGCATGTTTCTGTAATTATGGTACTTATCGTAATAATAGAAAACCGGTTGTGTCTATTTATCATGGAGGAGTGTATCCACAGAGATGGGAGAGATCCATACGAAGAAATATTCGGTAAAAATGACCGATTTTTTTCCATAATCTTATGGAGTTGTTACAGAATTCTTGTGAGTGCCCCGCATTCTCTTTTATTTAATTCTCAAAGACGAGTGCTTTCGGGAAAAACCAATCGTTATCCGATTCTTTTGTGAGTTGTACGTTGAGTGATGGAAGAGGACAGGAGAGATTGTACCGAATTGTGAGGTAAAGTGAGCTGATGTTTGACCGGTTCAACCTAAAAACCGATTGCGCTTTGGCAAACGACAGGCAGCACAACGTATACGAGACGCTGAGGAAAACTGGGACGACATGTCCAGGTGTCGGGAAAATTAAACTGACTAAATATACATTTTGGAGGCATGCTTTGATGTTGATTTTTCGAGATATAAAACTGGGACAGACACCGCTCTACATTTCGAGGCTCTTCTAATCCAAAAAACGATAAACTTCTGAAACGACTGAACTTCATGAATGTTTATGAGGTTTATGAAATTCTGTTAAATATTGCACGAGTGAAATTCGTCCCATTTCATTTCAATAGTACATCCTTTATGTAACGAACTTATCATAAATTTCAGTTGAATATTTTATAAATAGTATCGAGTCCATCCCATCGATATCGATATCGATAATGGATCATTCATGAATTTGAAAATAAAAATACATAAAAAATCAGATTAAATAAGGCGACATCCGATCCGATCGACAATCGATCGTTGATCAAATCACTGAACCCTTTTTTCATTCTACCTCAACACCGAAGATGTAATAATCACCAAACATACACATGTTTCAATGAATAATTTTGGGATTGAAACGCCGTCTCGGATTCATCGTTACAACTCATTTAAAATAAATATTGACACGAAGTGAAAGGCATGAGGAAAAACACTTGCTGCACTCGGACGTTGGCACGAAAGGTTTAGTAACCAGAAGTTTTTAAATTCTTTTCTCAAGCGCACAGATCTGGACAGCTAGGTGATATCCAGGCACGTCTCTGAAGAATCCTACAACACGAGGAAGGGGAAAGATTCGGTTATAACAGGAAAAAATCAGATGAAATCCAACCTAGGGAGCATCGACCTTTGTACACGTGGCCATGGGGACGCGTGCCCAAGGGATCATCACATTGTCCTCATTCTTGAAATTTCCAATTTTTCAGATTACACATGAGTATGTACATGTGTTATTTTTCATATTTTTCATTCTTAACATCTGGCATAATAAACTTGTGGGTTTGAATGCTTCAATAAAGAATACGTTGTTGCTTATCTCCCTTGAGGTTTTTCCGTCGTTCTCTCTCTTGTTACATTTAAAATCATTTGCGATGAAAATATCACGGACAATGGGGCGACAGCTTCTTCGGGGAGACTTCCTTTTTTTTTTTCCTTTGTATTTGGGCTATTCTTTTTCTTCTGTATTTCTGGCTCATTCTGTTTCTTCAACGGCAGGCTTTCCCTGGGGGTGCGCCAAAGCACTTTGCTTTCTCTGTCTTTCGTCACCTGGTCAGTCACCCAGTCCAGGGCCCGTTATTTTTTTTATTTCCACGATTGTTACAAACTGTCTCCATTTACCGTTAGAGTAATCCGGTGTGCATACACGGGGAAACATCAGATTTCGGAGATCATATTCCTTGATTACGGACTGCTCTGACGGGATTATTATTTATTCACGGCCCACTGAAAATTAATGCATCTCAATTTTGTCTGGAGCTGGAGATCAATTGATGTAGACGTAGATATTCGTTGTCTTTTCATTTTTCATTGGAGGTGTTGTCTGAATTATTTGGTGTTGCATTTTGTATTGTTGTCACGTCACATACATGGACTTGAACATTTTATGAGGTGACGTCCGAATAAAAACTTATTTTATATTGAAAAAGTAAAAGTTGAGTTGTGGGGGGGGGGGGGGGGGGGGGGAGTAATGAGACTCGATTTGATAATGCGTTCCACATTGTTGCTGCAATCTTTATATAATTTTGAAATACAACCCGCACATAATTCAGAAATACCTATCACAAATAAAAAGGGGAGGTCTTCAACGGGTCATAAATTTTTTGTAATTTTCAGGTCTTTTTTTTGTTGAGGAAGATAACAGGTATTATTCTGAGTATTGGATTAGATGGAACTGAGTGGATTGGTAGAGGTTCAGGAAAATCTTGAGGAAAATTCCAATTCAATTTTATTATCCTCAAAATGGGCTCTCTCAAATTGTTGAAAGGTTTTAGTTTTACCGCTGCAACATCGAATTCTCTAAAATGACCCGTACAATAATCCTCCGATAGTCAGTGAGCGGCAATAAAAAACGGCTTTCGAGAACTAGAAACAAAACTGTATAAAATCTCCTACCCAAAAAAGGCGATAAAAATCGAATTTACGGTACTCTTGGTGTTATTGTTTTGGTATTTTGATTTGAGAAAATTATGGAAATTATTCTGAGAATTGTGGGAGAAGGTATGACTGGTTATTCGGGATCGGAAGAATGTGAAAGAAAATTCCGAGTTGATTTTACTATCTTCAGAACAGTTCAAACAGGTTCTCCCAAATTCTTCAAAAATATAGTTTTTATCTGTCAGACTACAGAATTCTCCATCCGTTCATTCTGTCTTCACAATGAGAAATAACGGAGTTAAATGGACTCGAAATGGGAAGAGAGTTAGGGAAACCTCCTCTTATTTTATTCCTTCTAAATACTTTAGAGGCTTCTCTTTAAACTGGTCATCAGTCCATTGAAATACCGTGTACCCCATAAAACCAGTCGTCCAAAATCTGAAAGATTAAATTTTCCTTTTCGTCTTTTTCTCTTTTTTTTATGTCAAGATCTCCAGAACTATCGACGACATTTTTATTCAAGCATTGAGATTCCCGATAGAAAGTTATGGCATGTAATTTCAATGCTCTTTGAGATTCACTCGAAACATCAAATTTTGCGGCAAGAACTGAGTAATACTATGTTATTTTTGGTTTTCTCCTCTGTCGAAAACACTGAAAATAACTCTGAAAATCAAGTTAAATATAATCGAGTGCAATGCTGGTTGGAAATTTCGAGAATGTCGAGAAAAATTTTCCTTCAATGAGACTAGGTTTCCCAGGAATTTTTATTCATTCACTTCCGAAATTGCGTCACCGGTTCTTCATCCGTTTGAAAATAACTCAAAAAAAAAAAAAAATAGAAAAGCAAAAATAATCCCGTAAATCAAGTTATATATCGATATAATATACAAGAAAAAAAAAGCATTGCCACCAGTGGAATTCTCCAGAGCCGAACAAATAGGTTTAAGACAGAAATTTCATTGGGCTGTCTCGAGTATATTAACCCGGGATAATTTTTCCCCCGAGGTACTAGTATTTTTTTCCCCGTTAAAATATCGAGTTTCCCATAAAATCACTCCCCGAAGGTTCAAAGGGTTTAAAGAACTATGAAAAACCCTCCCCAGCCAAAAAAAAAGTGCGATAAAAAAAAAAGTTTGACGCTTCCGACGTTCTCCAGATGGAGGACCAACAAACCGGGTGGGCATTTCCCATCCGCAAAAACCCGAGTTTTCGTTTTGTCCCGTGAGATGATGATAAAAGAAACGGTGGATTTATTCTTCTCCATTTTTATTCACTCTACGACCCTTGAAAACTGCCTCGCTTCCGCGGTTACCCCATTGTACTCCACATTTTTATGTCACCGGTCGGAGACAAGAAAGAAGGCATACCTCGAGGATTAAAAAAAGCCCCAACCGATGGAGAAAAAAAAAATCCCCCCATAAATAGATTCTCGGTTAATTTTAGTCCTTAGAAAAAATGTCGTTGGGCGGGTAAAAAAAAATGAATTAATCGATTATTCAAGAGGTGCAGGGAGTGGGTAAAAATCGATTGGTCTCACCCGATTGTTAAACGTTGAGTACAGAAATTCTCGATGTGGAAGTCAATGCAACCTAGCGTGTGGGCATTACTATATATAGGACAGACTGCGACCTATTGTATGCCATTTACTAATATTGACTGTGTACTTAAGACCTTTGAGTCTCCCAACGGTCTTACGTCCCGATGGGACGAGATTAAATCGATTTTTTCCGAGTGTTAAAATGTCTCTTGACAAACGGAAAAGGAGTGTCGCCATCGTTAATTCATTTTTCCCATATTATTTTCGTTATTCCATCAAGAGTTTCGATGAGAAGTCATTATCACTGACTCCAGACTCAAAATCACATGCCATTTGATATTAACTATAATCTTAATTTTTATAAATAATTATTCATGAGAGACGTAACGAGAATGATGCGGAAAAATTGCATATCGTTTGAACAAGTGGGAAAAATAATTTTTCCTCGTTCGGATAATGGGGATAAACAATTCCGAGTTAAACGGAAAATATGATGGTCTCGGGGTCTCGTCATCTCTGAAAATATCTCGAATGTTGGAGGTACTCGACTATCGGAGTCAAGCCGATTGCGAAATATTTTCAGTTTTCTCAGTTACTGCCGAAAGGCGCGCAGACGCGTCATTCGCACACACGATCATTAGGGTTACGTTTGAGGTTTCCCTCTCTTTATTTTTCTCTCTCTCACACATACATTTACTCACTCTCTCTTTACTCTGTACACACGATTAATGTCTCTCTCTCGTTCCTGGATCCAATTGCGTAACTATTCTCGCTTGGCAACGATACAACTAGGACGGATAGAGTAATGCGCCGGGGGCCAATTCGCAACCGCATTCGGCGAATATGCAATACAACCTGAATTAAGTTATGAATAATATCGAAATGTTTATTAGATCGGAGGATCTCGATAGGTTTTCCTGTACCAATCCCCTTTTTTTTCATTTGCACTGGTATTTGTGAACAATTAGGGAGATTAGTTTAAACGTTAATTTTGGATTTGGATAATTGCTTTTCTGTTGATATTATGGTATTAATTGATTTTTCATTTTAATTTTGCAATTGCTCCATTTTTTATTGATCGAATTGAAGTAATAAATATTGAAAAATTAATAATTAATGGAAGATATCGAAGGTGTTTTAATGTTTGTGTTGGCGGTTGGGAAATTAATTCTAATGAGGTTGGTTTACGCTTGAATATCTGGACAAATTCAAATATAATGTATAGTAGAGGAAATAAATAAAAAAACAAATATATCTGTTACGCAATTTTTTCATTTACATTTTGGAGAATATAGCTATTATTAATTTATGTATATTAATTTATATAATTAATTTCCATGGGTGAATCGTGAAATATTTTATTTTATAGCAAAAATTGAAAGAGTAATTTTCTCATGGTTTCCACAAGGGTGCCCTCAGATTCACCTGGCGAATTATAAAAATGACTCAAAATGATAATTACTCGATCAAGAAAACGCGGAAATCGCTGGCAGCGGTTGAAGATAGGGGAGGTATAGTAATGGGTTGGGATAGAATGCAAATTTCTCGAGGGGTTGACAGAAAGTTGAAAGAGGGTGGATTTAATACGTAGGAGAAAAGTTTGCATACACTGAGAACAAAAAATTCTGATGCCAAATAAATGCCATTGCCCTTTTTCCCTGAAATATAATAAGATTCTCCAAAGTTATTATCTCAACCATAAATAATCTAATTTTGCAAAAAATGTCCTTGCACTAAATACTCGCTACAACGGACATCTTTTTCTCAATATACCGATAAAAAAATAGATTTTCTCGCAATATTAATAACAATTATAAATATATTAGGATCAACTATAAAGATTAAAGTATTATGAATTTTTTTTTTCGTGTACTTTTTGTCTCTCTGGAGATATCTGACCTGTTTTGACATTAGGTAATGATTATAAATATCATATGGTTGGGAAAAATATATAGATATTATACATAGGTACTGTATTGGGAGTAATGTAGGCCCCGTGGGTTTTCTGTTACCATGCGGCCTCTCTCAACCCTCGGAGCGGCGTAGGTGACAGCGAGTATTGATCAAACACTCTTGGCCCCGTATTCAGCCACTCCCTCTCTCTTTCTCGTTCACCAACCCAACGGGGTAAACCCTAGTCCGCACCCTCGTGCCAACTACCCCCTTCCTTCATCCACCGAATCTACAATGTGCTCACCTATACAGTAACAATTCTCTTGCGTTTCCACTGCCGCACCTCACCCTGGCCCTTCGTGCTCTGACCCATTTGGCAGAATTCCCGAGCTTACGCTGGGAATTTCCCTCTGCTCTATGTACTTCGGCTAATCATTCCATTTTCCTCCTTTCGGGGGCCCGATGAAAACCCATTTTCACTCCAATATCACGTTTTTTTTAAACAAATTATTCATGCTATTATTGTAATTAACCTGCGTTACTCCCCTCTCAACACAACCATGTTTAATTAGCAGGAGGAAAATGTCACCCGAAAAATATTGGATTTTGGGGAATATTGAAGAATTTCGTTGTCATGATTTAAAGAAGAAAATATATGTTTTTTATATATTAATAGGCCCGCGATTTTTTATCAGTCAAAATTATTTTCGGAGCGTTCTTTAATTTGAATTATTTATCACGAATTCCGGATGGAAAATATTTGCACTTTCATTGCATAATTGAAATTTTAATTAAAGACTGGAGAAATATATATGAGTAATAGAGTTGGTTTCACGTGAAAAATTCAAAAGGGATTTCGTACACAAATTTTCGATGATTTATTGCCTCGGTTTTTTCCCTCGGGGTAAAAGGGATTAATAGTGGAATTTCGCAAGTGACGAAAGATGAAATAGAGACTGATTGCGTTGACGAATGGCTCTCCTAGGATATTTAAAAATATTCTAGAGAATCATCGAGTGGATAAAGTTGCTGTTGGATAAGGCTTGTGTTTTTCACGACAATTTTTTCCGAGCACATAGTCGATATTGGGTACGCCACTTAGTTGATAAACTCACAAGACCCCCCTCAACCCTCCTGACAACCCCCTCATCCGTTTTCCAAGCCACCCCCACAGGGCTCCCTACTCACGTAACTCGGTCTCGTTACTCGAGTATAATTAAATTTATTAGCGCACATCGGGGCTCGTTGACAGGGCACAGGAGTAATAGACGCATACAGACACCAATGTATAACCAGTGTTTATTGAAAGGGTTGTAAAAATAATGATAAAATTCCAGAGTGAAAATTGAAAGTGGATTTTCACCAGGGGGACGGGGCAATGCTATTATCGTTTGCACTTTGTCACTCAAATTAAATTCTGAAGACAATTGCATATTTTTCCTTTGTGGATCGCTCAGGGGGATGAAAGTATAAAAAATTGGAAAACGAGGGAAAAATCCTCAGACAGAAATTCTTGCGCTGTTATTTCATTTCTTTTTTTCAAGTAATTTTTTTTTCTTTTGGCTTGGGGCTTGTTTTGTAGTCTCAAAGAGCCCCGAAAGTGGAGCACACGAAGCTTTTGGTAAATGTGTCAACCGCCACACCGTTGGGGGATCAATACTGCGCCCTCGTTCCACCCCTCCCTCGAACACCCTCAACCTCATGTAGTTTTTTTTTTCTTCTTCTCCCCCTTGACAGGGAAGAAAAAGACGAAACGCGAAGGAGGGCAGAGGGCTTTTACTGAAAAAAAAAAACATCCCCCAGTATCTCGTTTCGATGGGGAGGCGAGGCGCGTGTGGTCGAAACCAACCAGAACACCTCTGGTTTTCATTCACCATTAGCTGCATTGCGGATGAATCTCTTTCAGGGCCTTGGGATAATTAATGAATGGAGAATTCAGCGTTCAATTTTCAGACATTTTTCACTCGTTAGGACAACGAGTTTTAATTAACTCGCGTTGGAGAATTGTGGGGGTTTCTCAGTGTTTTTATCTAGAAATTCAGGAGAGCTTGAGATATTCCACTGGAACATCAATTTTTTATTTCGTGATGGATTCATGCATCGGGAAATGGGATAAATCGTATTGATCTGACGACTTTTAATGTCTTCATGTCCGTTCAAATCGAATTGCTTCAAAAATTGAAATCTCAGAATTGATTGAACTCGTTATACTCGAGGACTGAAACGAAATAGTTTTTGCTGTCATTTTATTCTGCATCCGCTGCACGTCATGCTACTTCGATACGTTCAATGATCGATTTAATATCAAAACAATGACTCAACAGTGAATGTCTCATCGAGTGAGTGAGACATCAACAGTGATAAGGAGTAAACAAAGTTACAACTAAACCGAGACGAGTAACCTCATTCGCAAATGCGATGTGCGATCTGTTTCACGTCAAAACGTCTGCGGGCTATATGGGCTCCTGAAATATACGTTTGCTCACACGCATGCGTCACCAGAATTCGCTAAAGTGAAAACTTCACAGAAGCTCAACACCAAAATTTTAATTTTTTTTTTAAACAATCAAGAATTATTACAAAATTTTTTGGAATAATACGTCGTATTTTTTTATGATTACATCAAAAAGATTTTTTTTGCATCTTCAGTTTTTTTTTATTATCAGCTTAGGGATTTGATTTTTATTTTTTAGGGGTGGGGAGGGGAGTAGGATTTTTTTTGTAATGATGAAACCCTCAGAAATCTAAAAAATATAGAAATGAAAAAAAAAATTGCCCGATTACCCCAATTTGGGATATATATATTATATACTAATGCATTACCGATTTGACGGTTCAATTGACCTCACTTTTGTTGATTCCCTAGAATTCTGAGGAGCTTCGTTGTACCATCGAGAGAATTGAAGAAATCCGAGAAGATCGAGGGTTTCTTACTCGGGGCGGAGTGCACCAGTGGATGGTTGACTTTTTGAGTCGATATTACTCTATATTTCATCGAGATTCAGCATAATACAGTTGACCCCAATACTGAGGGCATTTCGGGTGGAGATAAAATGGTTTCCGATACCGATATAGAACGGTATATCAGGCCAATGAATTCCCCGGTGCAATAATTCTATTTTTGGGTTTATTTCTGCATCTGGTTTCATTCTCAGCAGTTATAAACCCAGTCCGAATAATTCTTCGTATTTTCCTGGGAGATCAGGATAGTTTAAAATTATATACATAAAATCGCCAGAGTAACACGGGCCTCTTTATTTTTATTTAAATTGATGTAGTGTTGCTATTAATATGTAATATACTGAACTGATTGCTTGAAGAAAAAATAATTTCTTCAATTATCTAACGACGTAATATATTGTTATTAACAAATTGAGATAGGTAAATGATATTTCATACCATTTATAATGAATATAGTAATGAGGGAGCCCCATATTCCGGAAGATTCTGTAAACTAGAGGTAGAATAATTCGTGTGATGAAAATAGTTGGGAGAATAGTTGAGTGAAACAGAAATTCCCTCAACTTCGGAGGTTTATTTTAATCGAATAACGACATAAAACCGTCACGGAGGGTTTCCAAGATTATCGATGGAGAGTAAACTACGATGAGGCAACATTAGAAAGTTGACAGTCAGGAAGCACGGAATGGCATGGATTAAAAGTCTCTACATCACCCTTCCATTTAAAACGAAAATAAAGGGAAAAAGAAGCTAGAGAAAATGGTGAAAAGAAAAAAAAAATAAGTATTGAAAGGTGCTCTGCCTCTTGTCTCCACTCAAAATGGCTAACAAACAACACTCGACAAAATCGTACAACAACGAACAACTCTGCCACTTCACGCATCACCGACTCTTTTACTCCCATCCTCTTTACCTCTTCTCTTTAAACATATGCATATAGCCATGTACTTTGTACCTGGCTCCACTGCTTCACATCTTTTATTTTTCCTGTTTTACATAACTCTTGAGTTGGAGGTACAGTCAGTTGGCTGATTTAACTCGGAAAAATATTATGTTTCAAGAATTTCAAGAAGGCCAATTGAAAAATCTGCATTTAATGAAGTGGAAGGTGTGGAAGGTGTACAAGGTGTACGGAGATTTATGAAAAATTGTGACGTTGAGGGTTCTTTGGGGACTGTGAAAGGATAGGTGTGGAATATTAACCCGAAAATCTGTGGAAGCGTAATGGAGAGCCTCATATTTATTACAGAGGACTTTGATAAGCTCAGGGCTTGCCGTTGGGAAAATGGAGGATCACAGCTTAGAGAGTCGATATTTTATGCAGAGGATGTAATAGGACTTTTAGGTATACCATGTGGGGCAGTTGCTGCAGGCCAATTTTTTTTTTTAAACATTACATTTTTCGCACTTCCTCTGAGTAAAGCACCGCCCCTTATAACAAAATCCAGATGTCCAGGATTTTTTGGTAACTCTTTAAATTCCCAGTACTTCGCATTTAGAGATTGGAGCAGCCCCCGAAAGCTACCCTGCAATCAATCCAGTGGATAACAAGAAAATAAAATGTCAAAAATACAAACATGATATCTATAAATGGCAGGAAAATTGAATAAAATCTGGGGCATCTAGACAAAGAGAGTGGGTCAGACGGGGATGGAAAAATATTCTCCCTGAAGGGGGGTTGCAAGTGGTGGTTTCTGGGTCGTACAGAAGGGAATGGATCTATCGAGGCTGCAGTCTGTGAACCCCCGGGTAACTGGGTCACTCGGTCAAACCTCCCATCGATCCATTTTCACCCTCCACACCCACGAAAATTATCCCCCCAAAAAAAAGTCACCAAGACATCACCCAACATTTACTTGAAAACTAATTTGCAGTGCTTGGTGGTATCACAATCACACTTCGCAGCACTCTAACCCCAATTACCCAGTCTGGAATGAATTGGAACCTAAAATTAAGTTCTATCCGCTGTGAAAATCAGGAACATCGTCTGCTGGTATTTTTTTTCACTTGATCTGGGGGGAGAAGTTAGGGCACGAGGCTAAATACACACTTCCCATTTTATTCTGGGATATCCATAATTCAGGTGTGAGTTAATTACTGAGGCTGAGCTCATTGCGAAGAGAAAGGATGATATTTTATTTCTGGAAATTTCAGAAAAAATGGGGGACACCAACGAAAATTTATTCTCAACTTTGAAATTAATTAAAAATCCAAGCAAGTCGTGAAATGCCCCTGGTTATTTCCGCTTGTTGTCCTCCCATCCCAATCCCGAAATTTCATTAGCTTCTCTCTCACAAATGAAATTAAACGCCATTCTTCTAAAAATAATTACAGTGAAAAATAGCGAAGTAAATATACTTGAGATAATTAGACGCCTACAGTGGTTATGTGAAATATTCATTCAAATTCATCTCGAAAAAATTTGTTTGCAATAACTAAATTTAATTGAGACACATTTTTCTAGTTCACTATATTGAACTCTCCGTTTTTTTCAAAGGAAATTTGTGGGAAAGTTATTGGTTCGAGCAGAAATGGGTCACACACACGCTAATCCACTCCTAATAGTCGCACCATCTAATTTTTTTATTTTTAAAGATGTGGTGGGCGTTTCTTCATTGGCCTTAGCCTCGACCTCAGCCTCTTCTTACCTGTAATCCACCGTGGGGTTTGCACTCGGTTTGTAAATGGCCCTGAGTACTTATCGATTCGGATACACGAGAAAATTAATCGATACGATCTGGGGAATACCGAGACTAATGTACTGTTAAAGTATTTCGGTTTGCCTAGGATGTAGAAACGGTAGTTATCCGTATGTATCCGTTAATTTATGAGGCGCGGGTGGAATTCAACATTCTATCCCACCAGAGAATTAATTAATGGACCAATTAATCCCTGAAAAATCTAAAATATTCAATTTCACGTTCATCTCACTCGGTATTCAAATTAATTACAAAATAAATAACATAATCCACATTTTCCTCAATGTCCCGGAGTAAATCCCCCAAAATAATAACCCACAACAATAATCTCCAATTAACCCGTCCACTGAGTTGATAAAAAAATTTCATTAAAAATAAATAAAAACAAAGTGCAACTGGTACCCGCGAAGAATTTCATTTTCCCGGAATGAAATTTTTCTCCAATTCCTAACGTATAAATTTTCAAGAGGAAAAACAATTTTCATTGTGTACTCGGGAGTATAAACACTAGAGTGATCAGGTGTGGCATATGGCATGGGTGTTGGGAGAGACAAAAAATGAGAAATATATAAGTCGGATTCATTTGGTTTACGGTGGATTACGAGGCCGTTGTACCAGCAAGAGAGACGAACGTAACTGATGGTACAGAAAAGTACCAGTGGGTAGTTGTCGGGGGGGGAGAGGGGAGAGAAATGTAGTTTGTTGTTTTTTTTTGTATGTGTACGGGAGTGGAGGTCGTTGACCCGTGCACGTGGAGTGCGGCCCAAAGTAGGCCACGTCGTGACATCACGCAAAATCAAAATGGCCGCCGCGTGTGCAGCAGAGAGAGAGAGAGAGAGAGAGAGAGAGAGAAACTCCCACAAAAGCTAGGCCCCTCATTCCCCTGGTCTATCCGGCTCTTCACGTGTGTGTTATTCATATTTCGGTGGATTGTCTGTGAGAAAACACATGGGATGCGTGATGTCTAATTTTATCTCTATTTTCCTTTCTCCGCCTCGTCCATAAATTTGTTTTTCCACTCTCCGCTCTATCCCTGGGAAATGGAAAACCAATTTAATGATTAAAGAATAGGGCCAGATGGAATGACTTTTTCCCCTTGTTCTTGTTTTTCTTATTTTTATCATTTCAACTGCAAGAAGCAATTCTTTTTTTTCATTTTGGTCATTCGGGTGGAATTGCCCGCCCGCATCAGGTTTATAATTTCCACCCTGAATTTTTTAGGATATGAAATTTTAAAGTCTGAAGTAAAGCTCGAATGCTGCAACGAACCTCCCGGATATAATTTTAACGAAGGCAGGTGGAGGAGGCACGTGGCCCAATTCAGGAATAGTGTAGCCACACATATGGAATGGCTTTTTCGTTTTATTTCTTCGTTTCGTTGTTTTATTCAAAAGCACCACTTGGGTTTTTCAAACTATCACCTGGTAAATGCTCGGGTTCTGGGTTCTTTATACTTGTACTTTCGGTTTTCAGGGACACCCCGTTTAATTACTTTTACTCTCGTCGATGTGAAACAGGAACTACGTACGCATTCGATATGTAACACGTGGCATACCAGGAGACAAGGGTCAGTAATGAGTCTAGGGAACAAAATAAAATGCCGTACTGTTATGCGGGCTTTTTCAACCGCTAAAATTACATTCCCCTCTGCCCCTCAACACCCACTGCAACACATTTTTTTTCCTCCATTTATTTTTTGCGTTAATGATAATGAGAGTTACGGGAGGGGGTAATTTCAGGTTGTTCGGGCGATTCTTGACAGAGTTGCGGTAATTGTCGTGTTATTTGCTTCGTGGTGGAGGCAGGGGTGTAATTAACGAGTGTTAATTGTCTGCTAGGGTGGAACGAACAATTTGAGGTCATTAAGCATTCCGTGGGTTCAACAGGAAATTCCAATGTCGACCGAGGGAAATTGAGAGAAGAACTGGTTAAACGTCTGTTAAACATGAAAAATCCCATTTTATCCAGTCTCCGTAAACTTGAGTTCGAATACGACAAATAAAATTCGCAGAGAAATAAATTTTTTATTTAATAAAATTTACTCAAGTCGCCTGGAAAATACTTGGTATAGCTTATGAAAATATTAGTTCATCATGTTTTGCGAGAAAATTAATTAGAATTCAATTCTGTCGCCATCTGGGACTAACTGAAAACCAATTGATAAAAGCAAACAATCGCTCGAGGCACCTTCTTTTCCTCGGGTCCAAAACTGAGACCGAAGAGGAGTCACTAAAGTAGAGGCTCAGTTCTGGGGGTTTGAGTGACCCCAACGGCATTGTAGTACCTCACCCCAAGAGAGAAAGGGCGCCTCATGCACCCCTGATACTTTTGCAACAATTTCGAATTTTTCAATTCCAGTGAATACCTCCTCCATTTTCATGCTCCCCTGATACTTTTTCGAAAATTTTTCATTTCTCAATTTCAGCTATACCTCCTCAAATGTCATGCTGGTGGGGTCACTTAAACCCCCACTGAGCGGCTCAGTTCTGGGGTCGCTCAAACCCCCACTGAGCGGCTCAGTTCTGGGGTCGCTCAAACCCCCACTGAGCGGCGCACCCCAAGAGAAAGAGGGGGCCGCACCCCGAGAGAAAGAGGGGGCCGCACCCAATGGTGGGGTGTCCGCCCGTCAGCCGACTCGGTAACTGCCTCAGTAACAATCCCGCTGTCGGAAGGACCAGTCGATTGAGTGAATTTTATTTTTTGAAAATTTTTAATTTGTCAATTTCACTGAATAATTCCTCGATTTTCATGCTCCCCTGATATTTTTTTGAAAATATGAAATTTTCACATTTCAGTGAATGCCTCCTCAATTGTCATGCTCTCCTGATACTTTTTCAAAAATTTCGAATTTTCAAATTTCAGTGAATACCTCCTCAATTGTCGTGCTCTCCTGATACTTTTTCAAAAATTTCGAATTTTTCTATTTCAGTGAATACCTCCTCAATTGTCGTGCTCTCCTGATACTTTTTCAAAAATTTCGAATTTTTTAATTTCAGCGAATTCCTCCTCAAATGTCATGCTCCCCTGATACTTTTTCAAAAATTTCGAATTTTTCAATTTCAGCGAATGCCTCCTCAATTGTCATGCTCTCCTGATATTTTTTGAAAAATTTTTCATTTCTCAATTTCAGCTATACCTCCTCAAATGTCATGCTGGTGGGGTCACTTAAACCCCCACTGAGCAGCTCAGTTCTGGGGTCACTCAAACCCCCACTGAGCGGCGCACCCCAAGAGAAAGAGGGGGCCGCACCCAATGGTGGGGTGTCCGCCCGTCGGCCGACTCCGGTAACTGCCGCAGTAACAATCCCGCTGTCGGAAGGACCAGTCGATTGGGTGAATTTTATTTTTTGAAAATTTTTAATTTGTCAATTTCACTGAATAACTCCTCGATTTTCATGCTCCCCTGATATTTTTTTCGAAAATATGAAATTTTCACATTTCAGTGAATACCTCCTCAATTGTCATGCTCTCCTGATACTTTTTC